>NC_081410.1:110460682-110775057 GCF_030272615.1 Cryptomeria japonica
TACAAATTAGACCTCACATACCCTTGAGGTATGTGGAGGATACCCCTAGTTGAGCTTATGAAGCCTAGTAGAAATATTTATTTCCATATATTCTTGTAGTGTCGTGTGCATACAAGGATTGATAAACCCACTTGAGTAGGCTTGTTCATGTATCTTGTGTGTTTGAGTTTTTAGATTACCTTCCCCAACTTGAAACTAGAAGGGAACACTTATCCAAATTGAGCCATAATGAAATTATTTTTTGTATTTATTTATCGCATATTGGATAAAATTAAACTGAAAACAATCACACAAATAAACAAAACAAGCATATATATTTATCTTTGTGAATCTAGAGGTGTTAATGTCCTTTGTGTATTTTCGTGCTTTGAGAGTATCATTATCTATATTATTTTTTACATCTCTTTTCAAAAAACATCATCGAACCAAAATAACTACCAAAACCAAACTTCTAAAATATCAATCTTATAAGACAATTACACTTGAAACAATCTTTAAACTTAAACGCAACATATTTATATAAGATTTAGAGAACAAGATGTGAAGGTAAGAAGCTTTCCATACCTTTGCTTAAATTCATTTAATTATGAGTTTGATCTCCTTCATTTTTCATTTTCAATTTTATTTTTTCTTGGTCTCATGAGTCTATTCCAAGTTGAAGAGTTTGATCATATTTAATTATTGGTTAATATATTGGCTTCGAGTCTTTGTCTACTCTTGAGTTGATATTTCACTTTTTATTTGTTTTCTTTCACTCACAAGTCTAGCTCAAGTAAACTTTTATCTTTATATTTAACATTTTGGAGATCTAGTTTAACTTTGAAAAGCAACAAGTACCTTTCATCTAAATCAAATATCTAACCCTATCCATGATATCACATTTTTGCATGTCAACCACAATATCACAACATAAGATAAACATGGAAAGAAATCAAGGAGAACTTAAGAATGAAACATCTTCATAATCACCTCCTCTATAGGATTCTCAAAATACTCAAACTTAAAAAATTCAACAACCATCTTCATGGGTTCTTCCTCGAGAATATTCAAATTGAGAACCCACATTAGATGACATAAGAGAATTTTAACAAGATTCTAAAGGGATGAAAGTGATATAAATGATCCTTACCTCAAATCCTAATCACTATTTTATATTGCTAGCTCAAAAGGGTACCAAGTTACCTTGTGATTTTGATAGACCCCACAATAGTACTTTTTGGCCAAACTTGACATTGAAATGAATATTTTGAACTAAATCTTCAATTTCTGACACCTATAGCTATTAAACCATGAGGAATTTGAAGATGATGTGAACTAATGATTTGTGACATTTTCTTAGTAGACTCTCTCTCTCTCTCTCTCTCTCTCTCTCTCTCTCTCTCTCTCTCTCTCTCTCTCTCTCTCTCTCTCTCTCTCTCTCTCTCTCTCTCTCTCTCTCTCTCTCTCTCTCTCTCTCTCTCTCTCTCTCTCTCTCTCTCTCTCTCTCTCTCTCTCTCTCTCTCTCTCTCTCTCTCTCTCTCTCTCTCTCTCTACTAGTTTTTAACAATAAACACCATTTTTAAAGAGTGATGTGCATGACATCTCCCATAATTTTTTTTTCTCTATAATGGATAAAATTATGATTATTTTGAATTTAGATTTACAGTAACATTGATATCTAATGCTTGCACTTGGTTTCATAATGTTTTATTAATTTTTTTTTATTGTTTTGAAGTCGAACTATTTTTAATTTAGACATAGGTTTATGTAGTTGCACATAACTTGTTTTGTATAAATCAAAATTCAAATTATTTTTTTTGTTGGAACAAAGATATTCGATACCTACTGGATAGATTTTTTCAAAAAAAAAATTAAATAATTTACTTTTTTTCTATGTGTAGAATAGAGAAGTTGATGTTCAATGAAAAACCTATGTTTAGTAAAACTAAAAAAAATATATAATAAAATCAAAATGTATTAAAACTATACTTGTTGGAAAGCTTGTTTTGAGGTTTATGATCTTGTAGTTGGGTTTGTCAAGTTGATTCAATTTTGATCCTCAACCTAAGCCTCAAAAGCCAAAAATCTGTAGAAAATTATAGATGGAGGGGACAAGTGCAAAATAAGGGGGTTCAAATGAAGGGGGGTTTGAATGAACCCCTCTAAATACCTTTGAACGAAGGGGCATTCAAATGAACCCCCCTAAAATATTACAAATTTGTTCAATAGGGCCTTTAAATGAACCCCTCCATGAGGAGGTGTTCATTTGAAGGAGGGTGTTCAAGCAAACACAAAAAAATATTCAAGTGAAAGTTCGCCTTCATTTTAAGGGCCTTACAAAATTTATTTGATAATCGATAAGCTTTGTTTGTGATAAAAAGTGTAACCCACTTATGTGGGATGATCCACACCCAATCCTTCTCCTCCCATTACATCTTCCATCCCTTCATCCACAACTAATGTGCCAAATAATGTCCCTCCCATAAAATCCTTCTCAATAAATTTGTGTAGCATCCTTCCTTCAATATTTATGCACCCCACATTATCTCCACTTAGTAACAAAATCAACCAATGAGATCCCATGCCTATACCTATAGCCAAAATTACATTCCACCTAGCCAACCTCTTAGCTCCACATACATTCCACCAAGTCAACCTCTCATATTCACATTCATTCCACAAATTCAACCTCCTATTTCCATTCATATCTATACCAATCAACCACCTGGGACACACATAAGTGGTTTAGTATTCCAAATACATAGCTTGCAACAAAAAATTATGAATATGTAAATGAGACAAACTAAGAAGAGCTACACACTGGATAACATATGCCCTTATATTTTTGATAGATCTATACAAGCATGATATATTTTCCACAAAATTTTGACATATCTAAGTTTGACAAGTACAAAGGGAATTTTTATCCTCACAAGCATGTGAGGGAATTTCACCTAGCTTGAATGGAGGTTGCTTGCAATGATATTGATCTCATGTAGCTTTTTCTCCATAGCCCAGGAGGCTAAACTATTGAGTGGCTTTCACATCTACCTCATGGGATCAAATCCTTTCATAAGTTGGAATTTTTTTATCTCATACTTCTCATATAACATTGAACATGAGGTTTTTATGATTGATTTGTGCAATAGAAAACAAAGAAACGAGGAAACATGTCCTTCCTTCTTACAACAATGGAGAAACTTATCAATAAAATCCCCTTATCATGCCTTTGAAACACAACTTGTTAACATATTTGTCCATAACTTAAATCGAGAGATGACTTTCCACTTACAAGTTCAATGTGTTGACATGGTTGACAAAATCATAGAAAATGGAATCAATATTGAAAAATCCTTCATTGTTAGAGGTCTTGTGAAGATATATAAAAACAACAAGGGTAAACCCACTACATCTTGTGACAAACCTTGCCTTTTCTAGAAATAATAAGAATATTATCAATGATGGTGTAGTGGACTAAAAATCCATTCCAACCTTAGCCAAAAATATGCAAGGTATCACCCTTTATGAACAAAGAACTCCCTTTAGGAAAAATAATAATCCAAGAAGGAAATTCACTCCCCTAGGAGAACCCATTGAAACGCCTTGCAAAAACTTGTTCAAGCTCTAAGATGATCACATTACCTGAAGTAAAACAACCATGGTATAAAGAGGATGAGTTTTATGACTACCATCGAATCAAAGGGCATAAACTTTGGATAACATGAAATTGAAATATCTTATCCAAGACCTTATGGACGATGGTGATGTTGATATTGAAGAAACTCCATCCACATCAAATGGTGATAATACATCTCCCTAAACATGGAAAAGAAGATGCCTCTAAAAAGGGTAGCCACTCCAACAATACTAATTATTCTATCATTCCACATGAATACACCCTAGCCTCTCTAAATCAAATTATACCTTCTGTGGTATCCAATAATCCTCTTCCAAATTAAGATCAATGTATCATTCTATAATCTCCAAAGATCCCCTTCCACATATTATCAAAATATCCACACTCCCCCTCATGCTCATATTCTAAGTCAAAATATTCCTCCTAATCCCTCTCATCATCCTTATCCCTCTAATGATCCAATCATACCTACCCAAGTAATACGTATCAAATCACAAACGAAACTGGCATCCAAACTTGTTCATCTAAAATATTCATCCACTCCTAAGTCTTCAAAACCTCCATCATATATCCCTCATCCTATCCACATACATTTTCCCTTCCTTTCTTTGATCTTGATTATCTTATCCATATCTTCCATCATATATTCTTCAGCTTATCTAAGTCTTCACATCCCACCTTTGATCTTGATTTATCTCTTAGCTATCCTATCTAGCTACATTTACAAGCTTACCAAAATAACCATCACCATAGCTACACCAAGAAGATAAAATATCCTATATTGAAAGAAGGGAATCAATAAGATTGATTCAAGATTGGATCCTACCACAATAAAGTTTCGTCTATCCATCTAATCCAACCATATGTTATCCTTAACTATGAGCATCTCCTTGACCTATTCATGGGAGTGTATCTTCATCATTATCTTGAGAAAAGTAATACCATAAAAATTAAACTTAAACCAAAATAACAAAAAAGGTCACACTTTTCACTTCATGAGACAAGACATTAAGCTTTCATGAAAATCATAAGCAAGAGACTGATGTTGAGCTAAGTCGACTTCCTTCGTGCCTAAATGCCTAATCTATTACTATCTGTAATCACATAAATCTGTCCATTTTAATTAAATGAATATTTCGTATTTATTTGATTAAAAATCCACTAGCCATCAGTTAATTAAATTAATATTTAATTAATTCATCTTCAAAATATTCTCCTATTAATTAAATAAATTATTCAATTTTTTTTAATTAATTCATTAAACCAAATTCAATTCAATTAAATGAATAAAATCTATTTATTTAATTAAATCCCCCTTTTCCTCTTTTAAATAAATTAAATAAAACATTTATTTAAATCATTTATCCCCCCCCACTTGCATTTTCCTACAAATGCAACTTGCACACATTTATTGAAATAAATTAATTTTATTTTAATTAAAATCCCATTTTCCCTCACCCACCAAACCCACTTGCATTCCTAAACCCCCTTCTAGATTCTTCTAACCCCTTCCTAATTAGCCTAAACCATCCCCTAATTATTGTCACATTCCTAAGCAACTTTAAGTCACTTCTCAAAGACTCCAAAGTCTTTGAAAAACATTAAATGCTTTATGTGTTCAACAATTTAACCTCCAAAGTCTTCCAAAACCACTAATGGCTCTTACATGACCATTAATGGCTCTTACATAACCGTTTATGGTTATTTCAACTTGCACTCATGTGTCTCCTCAAGCATTTATTGCTTTGACCATGTTTATCCCTTTTGCCTTTGCACAAGAGTTTATCCATTGGATAAAAACTTTATTCTTTGAATAAAGAGTTTATTCATTCAACTAACCTTGACCTTAACTTTCAAGGTCATGTCAAACATTTAATGATTATTCCCTCTCCTCTCAACCTATCTCACATTGACACTTGTCATCCTGGGATTGGGTTAAAAGCCCTCACATGGATTTGAAATCATTCAATCCTGACCCTTGTTGAGATTACTCAATCTCAACCATCCATTGCTCCATTTTACCTATAAATAGAGCTCATTTCTTCATAATCCAGATCCTGAAAAACTTGTATGCATTTAACCTATAGTGAATTTTAGAGAGCATTTAGCATAAATAACTCATATATTGTCATTTTGGACTAAAATAAATCTTAGTTCTTCTTCATAATATTTTTTATTAGTTTGTTTTACACTTGCATAGCATAAGCTTGAGATCATCTACAATCTTGAATCTCCATAAGCATCCATAGTGCAAAAAGCTGCTGAGAGCTACACTATTTTGGAACTTGGAGAGGAGAGGAACAAGGGAGAAGAAACCAAGAGCATGTTAGGAGGCATTTGGAGATGCCTCATCATATTTACCTTCTTAGTTAGATATTTTATCATGCTTTTGATATCTCTTTTGATATGCTTGTGTAGGAAAGTGTTTTGTTTGTGATTTATGACCCTAACAGTTTGGCTTTTCTTTTTGTTTGTGTTTGTTATCATTGACTAACCTTCCCTTTTTGTAGAGCATCATTTGGCGAACCCAACGTGAATCTAAACACCTAAAAAACATTTTTTTTTTGACAACTAATATGTTTGAATGTTGAACTTGACACACAGGTTGCGCTTTAGCGCTATTGATCATGTTGTAGCGCTATTCCAACTTGTTGTTCTAGCGCTATTGTTCTTACAATATCGCTATTGTACCAAGTCTGGCACTATTGACATTGTTTGAGTACTTTTGACCTTGTTTTGGCACTATTGAACATGTTTGAGTGCTTTTGCCTTCCCTCTCATTTTTCTTCTTTTAGCGCGTTTGTGTTAAATAGCGCTTCTGTTTAAACACAGAGTAGCACTATTGTAACAGAACATTGTAAAAATGACCCTGTAACCGAAAAAAGAAAAATCCTTAGGCTTGTGGAAGCCCACCATAGGTTCGGTTTTTACTAACTATTTGTCTCTTGTGCAGGTCTAAAAATCAACCTCTTTAAAAATCAAAAACTTCCTTTTGGTGTTTTAAAATTGAACAACACAAAATTTGTTTTCTTGCAAGCTTAGGATCAAAATTTGTGTTTGGTGCTCTAAAATTGAACAAAACAACTTTGTTTATTGCAAGTTTAGGCTTAACTTTTCATTTGGTGCTTAAAATCAACACAACAAATCCATTTCTAGCATCAAACTTAAGCAAAAATTTACAATCCACACTTCAATTTTTGGTGCAATTAAAACTTACAATCCACTTGTTTCAAAAATTTTGCAAAGCGATTTTTCCTTCATACGTGCTTCAAATTAAGTTGACCAGGATTTTCAAAGTTCTAAGTTTACTTAAAATTTTGCATTTGTGGTTAAAAAGAACACCATGATTGTTGGAGCAACATCTCCAAATAGTTAGAAAACATTTGCGATGGCAAGTTAAAAAGAACGAGTGTTTTTCGTGCTTGGCACACTTGTGCAAAAAGTTGGTCGAGTGGTCCTACTTCTAACACACACTATCCTCTCCCTTGGCTTTCGTGGTTTTAGGTGCAAGAGAAAAGTGTTAGTAACACTCAAATTTTTATCTTTTTAAGAGAGGCCTGCCAAGAGACACATCACTCTTGGGAATGACCTCGAGCGGTAAATCCTTTGAGCCGCTATAGAAATTAGGTGAGAGTGAAAGTTGTAGCCTTGGGTATAGTTGTTCCTACAGTGTAACTTGCCGAAAGGACAAATGGGCCCCACCACAAGTTACAAAGCTCTTAAGTGAGTCATTGCAAAATGAACTTATGTCCAAAAATATCGAAAATGACTAAACACCTTTAAGTAGTAGCCCACCTGTTCTATTGATTGAGAATATTTGAGATGTAATTCAGTGCAAGAGCATATATGGTTTTGCTCCCAAGATACTCACCATACATATTTCCTTGAGTAGAAACATGGCTTTTTTAAAAGTCACTTGTGGCTTGATAAAAGTGGTGACTCCCCCATCACAGGGATCATCTATTTGTTATATTCACGCAAGACTTAGTATATCACATCCTTACCTGCCATGGCGGGATTCATAAGGTATGTAGTACAAAAGTCGAAGAAATATCAAGATGTGGGTTGCATTTATCATAATTGGCCATTTGACCTTAGGGATACAAAGTGTTTGAGGTGTCTTCGTTTTAGTCAAGACCAAGTACAAATTGAGCCGACTTCAGGCTTTGGAAAGAAAAGCACCTAAAATACACTTAAAGGAAAGAGTCATAAAAAGTTCAAGGATTGGGTTGATCTAGACCCATACTCATTTGTGCCTTTTAAGGCAACATTCTTGTGTTTGTGTGCTTGCTTTGTTTTCTTGTCAAAGAAAAATCCAAAAATCAAAACAAGTATTCATCCAACCAAACATCTTTCAAAACAACTAAAAATATCAAAAACAAAGTACAAACAACAAAGTATCAAACTTTATGACCATTCTTCACATCTTGTGAAAGAAGAATCATCATCAGAACATCAACTTGAAAAGAAGACCATTGAGCTCAAAGGCTTTGATCAAAAGGAGGAAATTCTTCTATCTCAATAGACAAATCTTTGTCTCTCATACAGTTTTTCTACATCACATGCGTCTCTACCTTCAAGGCAAAACAAACGAATTTGATTCAGAATCATTAAACCGCAAAGCTTTTATCCAATATAGAGCTTTGAGTTATCACAAAAACCAAGGAGGCAAGATTAATCCCAACTTCTTCCCAAACGTTTGTATCACATACAACATAACTCGAGAAACGCCACCAACGCCCAAAAGGGAAGAGGTAGAATTTGTTTCATTTGTGACACAAAGCTTTTATTGAAGTTAAAACATTTCATCCATCATCTCACTCATACATCACACTTCATCATCAAATCCGTTCCAACTCTCAAAACATTAAGAGGTTCTTGTCCTAAGTTCTCTTTTAGATATTGCTTGAATCAAACGCATCCCATCACTTTTTAGATTGTTTCTACATCTAGGATAAGCTCATCCTAAGAAACACATCTACGCAGGTTAAAACTAGTTCATGAGTGAATCCTCTCATTACTAGGTAGTTAAATCTATAGCACACCTCAGATTTCTCTACACCTTATCACATCAAACCTTATCAAAAACAAACAAGCAATTCAAAGAAGGAATTTCTGTTAAATCTACCTTAAAAGTGCTAGAGATCCACATGCAACACAATTCACCAACCATCAATCTCTCATTTCATCAACAACTCATCATCATTTTCGCTCAACTTCAACAAAAACTTGTAAACAAAATGGCTCACACTCGATCACACTCAAGGCAACGAGAAGCAGAAATTGAAGAAGAAGAGGAGGAAAATATCAATGAATTTCATGAAGCACTTGGAGGAAATGCAAATGATGAAAACCCAAGTACTCCTACTCCTGCAACAATAGAAAGGGCCCAGCATAACCCTCTCTTTAACAAACTTTTTGACGAAATACTTAGGAGCAATGCGGATGCTCACTTTTTAAAGCTCGCTCAAGAAGGAGCCAAACTCCCCTCTAACTTTGATCTTGCCTAATTAAGACAAGCATCAGAATGACAAAGTTGCCATGAAGAAGAAAGAGGTAGAGATCCCATCAGATATAACATTTCTCGAGGTAACCCACCACCTCCTCCTCCAAATGAAATGGAGATGTTGCGGCAACAAGTTGAAAATCTCGCCCAACAACTTCATAGTGGTGTAAAGACTAACCAATTCTCACTCAATGACATATGTCCCTATCCCTTTGATAGGAATCTTTATATGCCGCCTTTTCCACAAGGATTCGAAACACCCAAATTCGAAAAATATAGAGGAAAGGGAGATCCTCGCGATCATGTCAGAGAATTTCATTCAGCTTGCCTCGAAGTGGCATATGAAGACACATACCTAATGCGACTTTTTCCCCAAAGCTTGGGAGGAACAACCACATCATGGTTTTCCCGGCTCCAAGGTGACATTAGGACCTTTGAAGAACTAATTCAAAAGTTCTTGGCACATTACTCTCATAACATTGAACGTGACATCACCATGGCTGATCTGTGCAACACTAAACAAAAACCAGGTGAACTATTCTCAGTATTCCTGCAACGATGGCATCAAATGTCTACCAAATGTTCTCTTCAGTTACCTGAACAAGAACTAGTGGAAATATTCATTTCCAACTTAAACGAAGAAATGGAGTTTCACCTGGATGTTAAAGACACAAACTCTTTTAATGACATGATCACCAAGGGTTTGAAATGTGAGCAGGCCCTCATCAAGAAAGGACTTATCAAAATCTATAATGAACCAAAGGATGGTCCTCACCCACGCTTCAATAGTGACAAACCAAGCTTCTAGAACAAAAACAAGAATATCGTCAACGATGGGGTTGTAGATGCCAGAACTATCAAAAGTGCACAACCTGTGGTTCGATTTGCAGGGCAGAATCCCCCACCTCAGACTAACACAATTGTTCCTTCAAATCAAGGTCGCATAACATCTCGCGATGAACCTAGACCTCATTAACAAAAACAAAAATGAACATACACTCCCTTAGGGGAACCCATAGAAACAGTGTTGTGACAATTGGTTTCTCAAAATTTGGTAACTCTACCTAAAACATCAAACTATGAGCCTCGGGTCAAACCTGCATGGTGGAGAGATACTGAACATTGTGATTTCCACCAAGGGAGAGGACGCAAGACAAGTAATTGCCACAGATTAAAAGATCTTATTCAGGATCATATTGACCGAGGTGAAATTGAAATCGAAGGGCATGACCCAAAAACAACAAATAATGATCATCTGATGTTCAAAAATCCACTTTCATCACAAGATCAAAGGGGTCCTTCCACTTCCAAGAGAGGCACTGATACCATTGATTATACGCAAGCTGTGTATAATTATACTATAAATCACCTGTATGATGCCAGTGAACAAATTGCAACTATAACCATCAAAAATCTCAACTCCACTTGCAATGTTGTTACACGTCGCGACAAGGTTACCATAAAGGTAGCTCCACAAGGCACCACCTCCATACCAAAGCAGTACAATCTTGTGGAACAATTAGACAAAACGCCTGTGCTTATATCCATTTTAGAGCTATTGCGCCTATCTCCATCTCATAAAACAATCTTGGATCAAGCTCTCCAAGAAGCGTCGGTCCCTGCTAACCTGAATACAGACCAATTTCAAGCCATGGTTGGAAGTCTAAAGTCATCACCTTGTCTCACTTTTTCCGAAAGTGACAACTCTTCCTTCCAACAACCTCATAACACTTCGCTACACATTGAAGGCTTTATCAACCAACATAGGATCAAGCGAGTCTTGATCGATAATGGAGCAAGCCTGAATATTTGTACACTACAGTTGGTCATAGCATTGGGATATGCCATTGAATCCATGGATCCTCGCAAGAAGATCATAATCAAGGCCTATGATGATGCAGAGTGTTCCTCCAAAGGAGTGGTGGTACTACCAATCCGAGTGGGCCCTGTGGTAAAACACATCATCTGTCAGGTTCTAGACCTTCCTCTGCCATACAATCTATTGTTAGGAAGACATTGGATACATGCCATGCAAGCCGTTCCATCTACCTACCATCAATGTATCAAGTTCCCACATAACGGTGTAGAGATCACAATCATGGGCGATGCAACTCCCTTTGCATATTGTCATAATATCAACCATCAACCAGAGATTACCATTCCTAATAATAGAGAAGCCATCTCCTCCACATCATATATAAGTCCAACCTCTCTTGCCAGTTCAAACACCACTATACCCAAGCAAGAAAAGCTTAAAATGAAAATAGTAGAGGAAGGTCCTGGGGAATACAATTTGAGTCAACTCTTTTGTGTGGGACAAATGCCCACTTCTCCTAGAACACATGGCAAACCGCAGCAGTTACCTCAACAACCACTAATCACGCTAGCATGTGCTTTGACGCCTTTCATCCTTGGAAAGAGTCAAGAAGAAGAAACCCAAGATGAGGACTTAGCGGAATGGATCTATAAAGATCCCATCACCACTGATATACCGCAAGCTACACTTCCCACAGATCAATATGGCAAAGGCCTCCTCATTATGTAAAGAATGGGTTATGATGGTCAGAGTGCTTTGGGATCTTACAAACAAGGAATACATGAACCATTGTTGTCGGAATTAAAGCCCAAAGGTAATATAGGCCTAGGCTTTGAAAAGGAGATCTTTCCTAAGCTTCGATTCAAAGGAAAACCCAACAAACCACTATATCAGCCTATTACAAAGAGGACACCTTTCATTATCAAAGCAGTATCAAACACCATCACAATTGCCCCACCGAGGCTCAAAATCCCAACACAACCATCCACAATGCTAGTCATCCCACCAATCAAACCAGTAATCCCATCAGCAACAGCAATACCATCAATAAAACCATTAGCAGCAGCAACTGTATCAGAACCCACAGCAGCATCTACAACACCAGCAGTTCCAGCAGAAGCAACTAAGTCAGCACTACTGATACTCCCCGTATTAGATTCATTGATCCCCATCATCCTTCCTGCAACACCGATCATTTCATCTACAAAGGTACATCAACCGATCACACCCATAATGTTTAACACAAAGGACATCCCAGTATGGTATAGTAATCGGATGCTGGAAAGTGATTCAGAGACCGACTCACATGAATGGGAATTTGATTTCATACAGCTAAACACTTCAGATGAGGAAGACACATCACTACCTCCACACCGCAAAGACATCCCTGTTTACAGAGAAGCACATATAAAGACTTCTTGGGTTCCTGAGCTGGAAACATCTTCCACATACCCTATGTCACATCCTATGCCTGATTCTGACAAGGAGAGTACCATCAACGACATTCACCATAACGTCTTAACCCTCACTGATACATCTAACGAACTTAACCTAATCGATGAAGTAATGCCCATTATCCATCCTGAACTCATCGAATGGAACCAACCAAATCCCCTATGTCTTGAACCTCTTCCAAAACGACGAGGCCATCATTGACTTTTTGGAATTAAGGGATAACCTGCCAAGTGAGGATCACAAAGCTGGATTCACCATTGAACTTAATAGCGCAGCATACTTCGGGGTGGATGCCAAACCTTTCAGCTACAAAAATATAACAATAAAACATGGATCTTCCAGTGAAAACCACACCGTGGCACTATTTGATTCAACAAAAGTAAAAAGAAAGAGCGTATCCAACGGTGAAAACCTCTCTGAGGCGCCTGAGGATGAAAGGTTTGGCATCCTTCCCTGTAGCACATAGCGGGAGCGATCAACAATTCTCATTGAAGAAACCAAAGAATACGATGTGGGGACTCCTTAAACTCCTCACCTCATACATCTGGCAACTCTTCTAACTCCATAGGAACAACCCAAGTTTGTCGAATTCTTCCAGAAGTGACAGATTAACTTTGCATGGTCATATGCAGACATGCCTGGGCTTGATCCTGATTTAGTCATGCATCACCTCATAGTAGCAGAAGGAGCCAAGCCTGTCAAGTAGAAGCTTCGCAAGATGCATCCTCAAATTGCAGTACTAGTCAAAACATAACTCAAGAAACTCCTAGATGTTGGTTTCATTAGACCAATTGATTATGCAAATTGGATCTCCAACATTGTTCCTGTCGGCAAACCAAAAGGGGGCATCCGCATTTGTACTGACTTCAGAGATTTGAATAAGGCATGTCCTAAGGATGACTTCCCCCTACCAAACATCGACATCATAGTGGACCTAACAGCAGGACATGCCATGCTTTCACTCATGGATGGCTTTTCAGGATATAATCAAATAAAAATCGCACCAGAAGATCAACATAAGACAACCTTCACATGTCCATGGGGCACGTATTGCTGGAATGTAATGCCTTTCAGTCTAAAGAATGCAGGAGCAACCTATCAATGAGCAATGACCACCATCTTCCATGACATGATGCATACTATGATGGAAGATTATGTTGATGACTTACTAGCAAAATCACTCACCAGAGAAGGTCATCTTGACATATTAGATAAAATCTTTGATACACTGGAACAATACCATGTTCGACTCAACCCAAAGAAATGTGTCTTTGGAGTAACCTCCAGGAAGCTTCTAGGATACATTGTCTCAAGTAAAGGTATTGAGGTCAACCCAGCAAAGGTCAAAGCAATCATGGACATGCCGCCACCAAATAATATCAATCAGCTAAGGACATTACAAGGATGCCTACAATCCATCCGAAGATTCACTGCACAACTGGCAGATAAGTGTCACCCCTTTACACATCTGCTACACAAAAACATCTGCTTTCAGTGGGATGCCAGATGCCAACAAGCATTCCAAATGCTCAAAGACTATCTCATGAATACACCATTACTGATCCCACCAGATCCAAGTCGGCCTCTACTACTCTATATATCAACAACAAGTACAACATTGGGTGTACTATTGGCACAACATAATGCAGAAGGGAAAGAGTGCGATGTTTACTACATATCTTGTACATTGGTGGGCTATGAACTCAATTACACACCTATTGAGTGAGCTTGCCTAGCAGTAATCTTGACAGCCACTAAACTAAGGCACTATCTGTTAACACACAAGGTACAACTCATTGCAAAGATTGATCCACTCAAGTATTTACTCAGCAAAGCAGCATTGACAGGTCACTTGGCCAAATGGGTGATGATTCTAAGTGAATTTGACATCGAGTATGTAGACCGTAAGGCCATCAAAGGGCAAGTTATTGTGGATCAATTGGCCGAAGCACCACTCATAGGCAATCATCCTCTCATTTCCAATTTTCCAGATGAAGAGATATTCATGATCACAACAACACAACCATGGAAACTATAATTTGATGGTTCATACACTAGGCATGGCTCGAGGGCAGGCATTTTGTTTATCACACCCCAAGGTGACAGCATCCCGAAGTCTTACAGGCTCAAATTTTCATGCACCAACAACATAGCAAAGTACGAGGCCTTGATCACAGGGCTCAGGCTAGCTGTACAATGGAAATTACAAGAACTACAAGTATATGGCGACTCACAACTGGTCATTCGACAAGCAACAGATGAATATCAGACCAAGGATGATAAACTCATGCCATACAAGCAAATGGTGGACAGTCTAAAGGCATCATTTACTACAATTACCTTTGAGCAGATACCAAGAGATCAGAATCGAGCTGTTGACGCTATGGCTACTATCGCATCTCTCCTAGATCTTCTGCAGAATTCAACACGCTACGAGTTCTTGGTAGAACAGCTTTGGATCCCTGCTTATGATATCCCCGAATCTGAGATGATACGTCGCCTTGTCGGTTCCGAATCCCCATGGTACGGTGAGTTTTACACCTATCTCCACGATCACACCCTTCCTCCTAACCAATCGAATAACCAACGTAAAACCTTCATTCGCCAAACTGCTCGATATACCATTATTGCTAAAACCCTACACCAACGTAGTCTTGATGGTACTCTCCTTCGATGTTTGGAACAAGATGAGATAACAAAGGCCTTGGAAGAGGTACATGAAGGAATTTGTGGAACTCATGCAAGCGATCCGTCACTAGCCAAGAAACTCCTGCGCAATGGATACTATTGGCCATCTATGGAAAAAGACTCATACTACTTTGTCAGGAAGTGCAAGAAATGTCAAGTTCATGGAGACCTGATACATGCACCAACACAGGAATTGCAACCAATCACGACACCATAGCCTTTTTGTCAATGGGGCCTTGACCTTGTGGCTAAAATCCATCCATCTTCATCCAATGGCCATAAATTCATTATTACCACCACCGAATACTTCACAAAGTGGATCGAAGTTGTTCCACTTACCCAAGTTACCGGCAAGCAGATTGCCTCATTCATCCTTAATTACATCATCTGTCGGTATGGTGTACCCATGTCCATCATCATAGATAATGGTCTTCCTTTCAAAAATCAAGATGTCCGTGAACTCTGTGAGAAATTTCACATCCAACACCGCTTTTCCACTCCCTATTACCCATAAGGCAATGGTCAGGTTGAAGCGTCAAACAAGAACATGTTAAGAATCCTCAAGAAGACAGTCAATGATGTCGGTCGAGATTGGCATATTCAATTGAATCCAGCATTATGGGCATATCGAACTAGCATTCAAACCCCTCCAGGCGCAACTCCATACTCATTGGTTTATGGTGCAGAAGTTATTCTACCTATTGAGGTCGAGATACCATCCCTACGGGTTTCCTTGCATAATCTCATCGATGATGATGCATACAGAGTATCTTGTCTTCAGGACTTAGAGCTACTTGATGAAAAGTGACAAGCTGCATACAACCACCTCAAAGCCTATCAACAACACATGAGTAGAAGTTATAATCATCGAGTTAGGCCTTGTACATTTGACGTAGGTGATCTTGTTCTTTGAGAAAATCCTCGTAACCAACCCAATCGAGAACATCAAAGAAAGTTTGAATCAAATCGGCTGGGTCCATATGTTGTCACTGCTTATTTGGGTCCGGGGCATATCAGTTGGCTACATTAGAAGGAGAACCACTAGCAGATCCGATCAACAGCATGCACCTCAAATGGTTTTACACCTAAAAAGTTGCATAGAGCATTAGGCTCCCATATATACTAGCAAAAATACCAAAAAAACAAAAAAAACAAAAAAAAAACATCCAAATAAAAGGTCCTGAAGAAAATACAAAAAAACATCAAAATAGTAAAGAAAAATCATGCATCCAAACGATGAACAACCACTCTGGTGGCACCTTGGGTAAGTACGATGGTGAAAACCTGACAAACAGGCGCCACTTGTAAAATGCTATGGCTCCATTGTCTTTCAGACTTGTTGTGATCACGTCTACTTCATACATACATCCATCCGTCCAAAACCATGGCTTGTTATAAATCTGCAATTAAGAAAGTACTGCATGCGTCTTGCATCCTGCTTTTTCATAGTCATGACTAAACTGGGGGCAATGCCCTTAACCTATTGATGGAAGTGGATTCTACATTGTCTTGTGATTCATTAAAGTTCTTCATTCAAAACTATCTCACAAAATCCAAACACATTCAAAACTATCTCACAAAATCCAAAAACATTCAAAACAAGCATCAAAATCCAAAAACATTAAAAAACAATTCAAAATCCAAAAACATCAGAAAACATCAAAACTCAAACAAAAGCATGGAAACACCTTGTACATACCCATCGGTGCAAATACCAAACAAGCATTGAAAAATACTCGCACGATGATCACTTCTCAAAATTGACCAAAACAATCGACATCAACAATCAAACTGTCTTCAACAAGGATGCATCCTTCCTTACCAAAACAAAGACAAAATGACATTTTCTTTGACAAGAAAATTGTGTTAAGCTATCAAATACTTGGTTGATTAGTGAAGTAATTCATTCGTTTATATGTATCAGGTTCTTATAGCATTGTTTGTGTATCGTCTGTGCATTATTCCGATGAAGTTCTGGGGCATGTACTAATGGTGTCTACGTGGGAAGTTCACTAAGCTACATGATCTTATGCAACATGCAGTCATAGATCACTATGGCTTGCTGACTACAACATATACCTCGACCATATGAACATGAACCATTACCAAGGATCCATATTCTTTATTCTTTATGTACATACTGGTTTGCTTGCAGGAACAAATGCTCTTTCTTTGGTTCCTCCTACCTCATCCAAATTGGATAAAGGTTTTATCTCTTATTAACGTATGAGCTTGTCTCAGGATATGATCAATTCAAGATCAAGGAGAATGATCCAAGTCATGCATAAACGGAGATGATCCTTGTTTGTTCTACAAGCAATACTCTGGTCGACTTGACCCTTATATCAAGTTGTTTGTATTAACTTGCTATATCAAAATACATGTAAGAATTCCTCAGGTCATCTTGAATCATTATGTCAAGTTGCTTGTATTTTCTTACAACATTGTAAAGCTCAATGATGAAAATAGAGCACTATGGATCCTCATTTCATCTCATTTGTTTATATGTTGCATTTCGTTGCATATCACCCATCCATTCACTCATTCATATGTATGATTTGTCTGCAAACATGAGCAAGGTTAATATGAACAGTTATGTGAAAATTGAGCTGGTCTTGGATACAATCACGACCGAGTACTCTGATACATCATCAATGCATCATTCAAAGTCTCAAAACCTTGCATTCCTCATGGTCATACCATCATTACATTTAGTTGCATTTTGCATTAAGTACATTCATGTCATTTTTAATTAAAGTTGCATATAGTTCATTTAGTTTATTGACATTAATCTTCATTAAATCATTTGCATCATTGCATAATCATGATGATTAGATTCATTCATATGATCAAATTATCCTTGATTGTATTGACCATTTGCTATGCATTCATCTAGTGTCAGATATCAATTATCAGTTTATCATGATTAATTATCCTTTATCATTTATCATTGCATACATTCACTTATCTATTCATTAATTGAAAGGTGCATTTGTTCATCCATTATTAAGTGTCTTATTATGCTCGTTTTAGGATTCATTTACATTGCATTCATTATCCTTTTTTTTAATTGCATTAAGGTGCAGTTATTAAACCATAAGTTGTAGTATCATCACATTATCATTTTTTTACTTAATCATATTGAGGCATTTAGAATCATAAACCCATTTGTTTCCAAAACATTGGTTCATACCATTTTATATATCCATTATACATATGCATTCATTTAGACATAATCATATATAGACATTTGTAATTTACATTTTGTTTATCCATATTACATTCATCTAAAAACATCTAGATGCATAAACATACATAAACATCATTCATTCAAACACTGCATTAACATCATTGCATATCATTATCTCATCATTAAATCAAAATAGGAAACACCAAAATCCTATTCATAAATCATCATAAGCATACATCATCATCATGGCATTACATACATAAAGCATTACATCAAAATAAAATGTGCACACATGTATAAACCTGCATTCATATGTCAGTATCCAACATCATAAATCATCATAAAAACATGCATATAGGAATCATCTCATAAAATGCATACATGTACACTTATCCATCTAAGCATAAACTAACAAAACACCATCTTGCATAGCATCCATACATCACAATATGCATATAAATCAAAAAATGGGATCTCCTCATATATATCATCTCATGTATCAGAGTACAAAGAAGTCTACAAAATTGGCTACCAAGAGCCATCCAAGATACAGTCCAAAAATAAAATACATATATGCAAAATGCTCTCTCATATGCCACTCTAACCAGATGCTTTACCACCATTGCCACCTGCTCCCCCACTCATCCCCGCACCACCTGATCTATCTCTCCGTGGAGGCCCCATCAATCCCCCACTAGCTCCTGCACCCCCTGACCTATCTCTCCGTAGAGGACCCATCACTCCCCCACTGCTCTGCATCCTCTGCGATCGCTCTGACCTAGTCTATCGCATCTGTGTATAGCTCAGTGCTCGCTGACTAGCTGGCACCACCTGCTCATATAATCCCCACCAATACTCTATCTTAGCCTGTGCCTGTCCAAACTGTCTCGTCACCTCCCCAGTAGGACCCTGTGCTCCTACTCCAACCCAGACTCTCTCCTGTAGCTCCGCTAATCTCTCCACTACACTATCCCTCTCCTGCAACACTACAGTCAGCTCCGCCTCTCGTGCAAATAGCTGCACATCTCTAGCTGCAACCTCCACCTCCAAATCCTCCACCTGTGTCTCAGATGCCTCAAGTCGAGACTGCAAATGTACTATCAGTCACTCCTGCACATCTCCACCTGATCTCTCTCCTATCTCCATGGCTGCCTCACCGGTATATCCCTCTCCAGTGGCTCCCTCCCCTCTATCCATCGGTATCTCCCTCTCCATACCTCTCCCGCCCAATCTAACTCCTCCCTGCGATGTCCGCAGTGGCAATTCGCCTCTCCCTCTCTGCTGGATCCAACTGCCCAACCCACCACCACCTCCTCCACCCCCCCACCACCTCCTCCATTCCCTCCTCCTCCATCTCCACCATCTCCTCTCCCTCCTCCACCTGCTATCAGTCCTCGACCTCCTACCCTCCTCTGTCTTCATCCCCTCTCATCCTCAAAATCGGACACCGACTCTCCTGGATCAGATATCCGTAGAATCGGATGAGCTGTCAGGTACTGCATGTACTCATCCGATACCCCTGCATCCACGACCCTCGGTCGTATGTCCCAAGGTCTTGCCTGCAACATCTGAAACTCTGTCAGTGCCTGGTCATACAAAAGTACTGGCCCCCAGGCATATCTCTCTCATATCACCCGTGCATACTCTCCCGAACCACTAGGCAGTCCCTGCTGTCGTCCAAACTGCCTCATCACTCTACCGGGCACCTGTCTCTCTACATGATACGAGGTCGTCCCAATGAGGAATCGGGTCATAAACACATATGGCAGTGCCTTGGCATCATCATCCCAGGGCTCACACTCCAAGTAAGGTCTTCATATCACTACATCAAGATCATCCAATGCCCCCCGCCACCACTCTAACTTCCCCAGGTGGGGCTGACTCATCATACCGCTATACATGAACATATACGACCGATCCACTACTCGAAATCTGAGACTCACTGGTCGAGTCACTGGTAAGTGCTCCCACGCCCAAATATGTAGTAGTGTCACTCCCACTGCTAATGAGCCCCTCCCACGGTATACCACCTCATGCAGCTCCTGATAAAAGTGTGTCAGCACACACGGTCCCCAGGAATATTGGGTCCCCTCTGTAATCATCTGCTCTATCACCTATCCCGATCCAATGGCCAAACCATGCGAGCACCTATCAAGACACAGTAGTTCTCCCACAATGCCGAACAAAACTGTTGGTAAAGGCTCGTATAATGTAGCAATCTCCTCTTAGGCAATGGAGCCATCATCAATGAATACATCATCATCAAATAATCTCTGTACTACTAGAGTCCCCCAGGATCTATCATATGTCACCAGCTCCCCCCGAATCGAAATACGCAGGATGCGCCACACATCCTCTAGGGTCACTGTCATCTCCCCCTACGCAAGGTGAAAAGTGCATGTCTCGCTGTGCCAGCGCTCTGCTAATGTGGTAATCAATCTGTGATTCATCTGAATCATCGGCATGTGCATCACATCATATAATCCAATCGCGGCAATGCAATCGATCTCGACCTCTGTCAGCCGATCCTGCAACCCCTGTGTCACCGGATGTCTCTCGCGTAACTGCAACACACGTAGATCCTCCTGCACACGAGCATCAATCAATCATCATCAGTTGTTTTGTTTTCAAACTTTCTTAAAGTTTAAACCTAGACTATCAATAGATACTTTGATCAAGTATCTTCAAATCTCAATAGGTAAGCAATCATAGCACACCTAGACTTCAACAAGCATTTATCCTAATGACCTAAGTCTCATCAAGCTGCTATGGTTCAAAATAACTCCCACTTCGCCTTCCTATCCATCCATCTTTGGCATCAGGAGATTTTCACACAAACTGGGGCATCCATTATCTTGCAAACAAAAGCGCTATTTTGCACACAAAAGTGCTACTTCTCTACAATAGCGCTAAACCCCTAACAAAAGCGCTTAATCAGCTATCCAATAGCGCTAAAACTACAAACGCACTACAACAACTATACAATAGTGCTGATTAACGACAAAAACGCTCAATTAACCACTCAATAGCGCTCATCCATCAATAGCGCCTAAACAAGCCTACAATAGCGCTAAAAGCTTCAAAAGCACTCAAACAACACCTCAATAGCACCATTGCGGCACAATAGCACTAGTTAATTGGACAATAGTGCCAAAATGTAGTTTCAGCACTATTGTTCCGACTCAACTTCGACTCAACAGAAAGCGTATCAAAAATGCATAAAAATTAAAATTTCAAATTTGCGTACCGCTGGTCCGCAGTCGTCTAGCTGCTAGAACCGACAGACTCGCTTGAATCAGTGCTCTGCTACTGGTACCAGCATCCTGACTGCTGCTCGCTCCTCTCAAAAGTCAATCTCAGAACTATAGTTTCACACTGGTCGCGGTAACAAATGATCTTGTTTTCACCCTTTTCTCTCCATATAAACCCTTCGCTGTCACCGTAACTTTTCCCCCGCTCGCTGCCATGGTCCCCGTGAACTTCCCAAGCCTCCCATTTCTCCATTTTACCCCCGATTTCTTCTATTTTTCACCTGCGTTACTCAATTCTTCTCTTCTACCACCTTGCTAATTTTCATTCTTTTTCAAGAGATCGGTCGAATTTTCATTCTTTTTCGAGAGATCGCTCAATTTTTCAAAAAAATTGGTCCATCTCTCGAGGGGGCATACCACCTATTAAATTTACATTTTATGGGGCATATTTCTTCACACCTATTTCTCTTTCTTTGAAACGACGCGATAAACCGCACCGTCTCAAAGAGGGGCAAATGTAATCACATAAATCTGTCCATTTTAATTAAATGAATATTTCGTATTTATTTGATTAAAAATCCACTAGCCATCAATTAATTAAATTAATATTTAATTAATTCATCTTCAAAATATTCTCCTATTAATTAAATAAATTATTTAATTTATTTTAATTAATTCATTAAACCAAATTCAAATCAATTAAATGAATAAAATCTATTTATTTAATTAAATCCCCCTTTTGCTCTTTTAAATAAATTAAATAAAACATTTATTTAAATCATTTATCCCCCCCACTTGCATTTTCCTACAAATGCAACTTACACACATTTATTGAAATAAATGAATTTTATTTTAATTAAAATCCTATTTTCCATCACCCACCAAACCCACTTGCATTCCTAAACCCCCTTCTAGATTCTTCTAACCCCTTCCTAATTAGCCTAAACCATCCCCTAATTATTGTCACATTCTTAAGCAACTTTAAGTTACTTCTCAAAGACTCCAAAGTCTTTGAAAAGCATTAAATGCTTTATGTGTTCAACAATTTAACCTCCAAAGTCTTCCAAAACCACTAATGGCTCTTACATGACCATTAATGGCTCTTACATAACCATTTATGGTTATTTCAACTTGCATTCATGTGTCTCCTCAAACATTTATTGTTTTGACCATGTTTATCTCTTTTGCCTTTGCACAAGAGTTTATCCATTGGATAAAAACTTTATTCTTTGAATAAAGAGTTTATTCATTCAACTAACCTTGACCTTAACTCCCAAGGTCATGTCAAACATTTAATGATTATTCCCTCTCCTCTCACCCTATCTCACATTGACACTTGTCATCCTAGGATTGGGTTGAAAGCCCTCACATGGAGTTGAAATCATTCAATCTTGACCCTTGATGAGATTACTCAATCTCAACCATCCATTGCTCCATTTTACCTATAAATAGAGCTCATTTCTTCATAATCCAGATCCTGAAAACTTGTATGCATTTAACCTATAGTGAATTTTAGAGAGCATTTAGCATAAATAACTCATATATTGCCATTTTGGACTAAAATAAATCTTAGTTCTTTTTCATAATATGTTTTATTAGTTTGTTTTACACTTGCATAGCATAAGCTTGAGATCATCTTCAATTTTGAATCTCCATAAGCATCCATAGTGCAAAAAGTTGCTGAGAGCTACACTATTTTGGAACTTGGAGAGGAGAGGAACAAGGGAGAAGAAACCAAGAGCATGTTAGGAGGCATTTGGAGATGCCTCATCATATTTACCTTCTTAGTTAGATATTTTATCATGCTTTTGATATCTCTTTTGATATGCTTGTGTAGGAAAGTGTTTTGTTTGTGATTTCTGACACTAACAGTTTGGCTTTTCTTCTTGTTTGTGTTTGTTATCATTGACTAACCTTCCCTTTTTGCAGAGCATCACTATCTATCTATTCATGTCTTGATGGATGTATCCTTCCTAGATTAGGCCTTAATTATCTAACTACACCTTGACAAATGTATATTTCCTATATTAGGATTTATCTATCTATGTGCATCGAGTTTATCCTTTTGGCAAGAGATATGTTGGTTGTTGACTTATTTTTCATTTGGTCTTTTTCTTTTTGATTTATCTTTTGACCATCATCTTTAACTTTTGAAATTTGGTCTTTTTATCTTTTTATTTTTTCTTTCACCCTATTTTGAGGAAGCTTGAGGAAGCCTTGGTCTTGATATCATTGTGAAGAGTGAGGAATGGGGCATGATCATTGCTTTTCTATATGTCGATTGCAAAGTTGTAGTCCATGCAAAGGGATACCATAGTCATTGGTTATCCATACCTAGGTGTGTATATATCTATTTTATCTAATAAAATGCTTGATAATGATAAAAAAAACATAACAAAAATCAACTTGAATCCATCCATATTGCATACTCTTATGTAAATTCATCCTTTCATTTTGCACATCAATGCGTATTTTTCATTACCCATGTCATTATTGCCTCTAGTTGCATTTACACATCACTTGCACACACAATCACATATCCTATCCTTCGACCCAACCTATCCTTCTTGTCGAGATTTTAACCTAAAATGTATTTTTTTGGCTAATTTGTTGAGGGGGCATCCATCTATCCTTCCAAACTATTTCTATCATATCACTAGGGCATATCAACAGTATCGTTTTTCTTTGAAGTAATGCCATAAAAAAATATTTTCTTAAAAAGGGGCAAAATATAAACATCTAAAAATGACTAATGCATTTTCATTTTATCATGTCATCACTTTCTCATTTATTCTTCTATCCATATTAATTAAATATTTTTTTTGAAAATATTTAATTAAGCTAACACTTTCTCTAGTAATTAAATACAAGTTTAATTATTCAACCAAGTCTTTATCATGTCCCTTTTGTTTTTAAATATTTTTTTATTATTTAATCAATTCACCATTTTTCTTCATTACTAATTAAATAGTTTATTATTTAAGCAGCTCATTTTTTAGTCCACTATAATTAAATTATAAAAAAAATTAATTAAGACTTCTTTCAAAATTAAATAAATTTCAATAATTTATTTAATTTTCTCATATTATTTCCCCTATGCATTACACCCTCTTTATTCTTCCAACTCAACAATCCATGTGATAATTTTAGGTCCTGCCCTCTCTCAAACTATCTCATCCACTAATCAAATGTTAAGTAAAACATATAAATAAGACCTTCACTCATTTATTTTTCCTAGCTAGCATCATTAAAAAAAACCTATCCTAGCATTTTCATGAGCATTATCAAACACAAGTATCAAGCCTTCATCTTATTATGTTGATATGCTAAAAATATGAGAACAAACTACATTAAGCATTAAGTTTATCAAGTAAACAACGGAGCAAACTAAGCTACTTGTTATGGCATTATTGCTTATCATTTGATTTTGCACATAGATCTTAGGCTTTATTGAGTGAGTGCGAATGTGGATTTGGATCTTCCATTGCATTGTTTCTATTTTATTTTTTATTCATATTTTCATACTCCACAATATTTATATCTCAAAATATATAATATATAGAATATAATATAATAATAAATATAACTAAAATAAATTTATATAAAATATATATATAATCAAGTAACACATATAGACAACATTAAACATATAATATATTGAATATATTGAATATTTTAATATTACTTTAAAAATAAATTTAAGAATTTAAATTATATAAAATACCATATAATAATAAATAATCTAAATATACAATTATATAATGTAATAGTATAATTAAAATATATGAATATAATATTTTATATTAAGTATAATTTCTTAAGCTTATTTACATGTAAATGTAGAAATTTGGTGGAGGTATGCAAAGTGTTTGACCACATCAAATAAGTAGGTCTCATGGAATATGATTATTACAACGCATAGAGTCTCTCACCATTATTCAACTCTTTTTGTCGTGTTTTTTATGTATTATATTTATATATTTTAAGTATATTATTTCATAAAATTCCATATAAATATTATATATTCGATATTTATGTTTAGTACTAAATTTTTTATGATTATATTTATTATAATATATGATAATTTATTTAATATAAATTATTAACTTGAATTATACTGTGAAATATGTATTACTCAAGTTATAATTTATTTACATAGATTTGATTTTGATTAATTGTTGCATGCAAACAATTCAAAGCTACCACATGCTCACGAGAGGTGTTGGTAGTGAAACAGGCACAAATACATATTCAGAGAACTTGTCACATATCACTACATAATGCCCACAGAAGCTAAGCTTTGGAACATATGAAGTAGACTAGGGATGCTATCTAAGGGTTGCATCTCATGCATTAGGTGTAAGTATATTGTAAGATCCATTCACCAATAGAAGGGTGAACATAATGGTGAATATAGTGGAATAGGAAAAGGAGATATAGGGGTGAATATATGAATACAAGGAGTTACAATAATATGTAATGCATACCAATTGAATATAATGAATACAAATACTTTCAGGTTCTGGTCTATTATGTTGTGTATGGTTTTATTCTTATTTACACCTAATCTTAGGTCTGGATATAATTCCATGTACCCTCAATAGGACTGAGTCCGAGGAAATAAAGACAACAACACTAAGAGATCACTAATGCTTAGAACTTTGGTATGTGTCCATTAGATTTCTTGTTAACATTAGTTTCATTGTCAGGACCCTAGTTAGCTCTTGTGGAGTTTTACTAAGAAAATTTTCAAATTCAAAAATTGTACGTGTTGGATAAAGAAGCAAAGAAATATGATAAAGGAGATATGATAAACTACAAATCCATCCTCTTGATGTCTACCCTGTGAGAGGGGGTTAAGCACCAAGGTGATGAGAAATCGAAAGGGGAAAGAGGTTTGGAGAGACCTATGAAGAGATATGACTATTAAAAAAATATATCGAATAACTAACATGGGAAATGATAAAGTACTAATGCAATTGCAAAATAAAAACATCCATGACCAAAGAAGTCAAGAGAAATTCAAGAGATATCTAAGATAAAACTCACCTAGAAAGGAAAGGAACAATGGGTAGCCCAAATGAAGAAGAGAGAAGATATATACAAGAAATGGAAAGAGAGGAAAGACAATGAAGAAGGATGGAAATGCCAACAAAATTGAGATTGGAGCATGCCAATGTGGGTGTTGTTGAGAACATCGACGTGGGTGCTACCAAAAAGAGAGGAAACGAAAGTAAAAAGGAGAAGACCCTAAAAGAGGTGCTCCTACTATTGAAATGAATCGAAAGATTATCAAACAAATTTGAAAATATTATCAATAATTATAAATCTAGAAGATTGCCAACATGGAAAAGTAGTAGTATAGAGGCTCTTACCTTGCCACAATCTCCTAGAAACTCTAAACAAAAGTTGGATAGATAGTTAATGTTACAATTAAGTTGGATGAAATATTCAAAGAGTTTGTATAAATTTTGGAAAAGGTCTTATCCCTAAGTGACTATTATTAAGAGAAATTAATTAATAAAAGCATAAGTAAATTAAAAAAATAAAAATCTAAGAAGTTAATTCCAAGATGGGCAAAGAAATTATGTCATTAAAAAATGTACAAATCAAAGGTTGAAATGTTGTTTGGAAGAGTTAAAAGCCCAAGACCATGATTCATCCCCGTCGTGGTCTAAAAGTAGAAGAGTTTTGGCATAAGCATTACCACAACAAAGAAAAGAAGAGAAGCAATGAGAATAAAGAAAGTAGGATATTACTCTAGAGTGAGATATTAGGAGAAGATTACTTTGATATAAAAATAGAAAGAGATGAGGGGAGAGAAAGAAAACCCTAGATCAATGTGAAGAAGGATAAAAAAACTAAGTACACTAAAACTAGAGCAAAAACCTAAACCAAAACATAATTCAAGCAAAATGGAGGCTACAATTAAGATCCCGGTATGTGGTCAAGATACTAAAAAAATACTAGAACATGTCTTTTTATTGGAATAGTTTTGGAAGAGAGTAGGAAAAGAAGAAGATTGACACAAGTTGCTAGAATTTATAGGATCATTGAAGAAGGAGAAATCAGAATGGTACATGAAACACTATCCACTACATGAGAGCACTTGGGATGAAGTCAAAAAAAGAATTTTGATCAAATTTGCAACTCTAGAAATCCCCACAAAAAGTGTGATCAATATGGGAACTTTTGTACAAGAAGAGGATGAATTGGTGAAGAACTATGATAAGAGATTTAAGGAAGTTTGCCAAAAGTTGGAAGAGCCATTAATAGAGAAACATTTAAGATAGAATGGTTCATTTTCAAACTACAAAAATATATTAGAGTTGGGTTAGATGGAAGAGTTTTTGACACATATACAAATGTGATAATTGTGTCTTACCAAATAGAAGCACAACCTTGGAGGAGGTCGGAGAAGGATGAAATAAAATAATCACTTAAAGACCTTCAGTTATCAGTAAAAAAAACTAGCAGTTCAACAAGAAATCTTAGCAAAAGATTTTTTAAAGCTAAAGGAAATTTTGGGTACGTATTGCAATAGAGAGGGTCATGCCTAGAATGACTAGCCTAAGGCTCAAGGAGCAAAAACAATTGTCACGACTAGGACAATGAAATCTAATTCATTATATTATGTCATATGCACACAATGAGATATATATTTAATATAAGACTATCCAAACTCTAAACTTCTAGTTTGGCATGGAGTGAATCAATGCAACCAAGGTTGTCATAGTCATAATTATAACATCAATGAAAATAATGATGTAAAATATCACCAACCACCATGGAAAGACAATTGGAATGCATGTGTCATGCACAACAATCAACAACAAGAGTACCTACAAGACAATAGACAATCCAAAATTATAGAGGAGAAAGAGGAAGATGAAGGAATAGTAAAAGAAGAAATGATGCAACTTGTTTCAATTGTGGGAAAGTGGGCCACTATGCCATTAAATGTTGGGAGAGAAGATGAATAAATGTGGATTATGTGGAGAAGAAACACATGAAATTTATAAATGCGAGAATGTTAGACAATTTTTTCAAAATGCTAACCAACCATCTTGGAGTGATAAATTACAAAAATGTGCACATGTAATCAAGGGAGTACCCCCACAAGGGATATGGGGTTGTCACAAATGGATGCATGGTCCTTGGAAAATTCTATGGAATAACATTCTAGAGAGGATTTGATAGTACAAGACAAGAAAAAGAAGAAAATTGAAAGTGAGAAGAAAGTTAGTGTTTTAACAAGACTAGGAACATGCAATGGTAGAAACAAGGAGGAAGTTGTAGAAGAGAAATATGATGAATTTAGCCCGGAGGAAGATGAACTGAAATACTTCAGGCCTAGTAAGAACCAACATGAGAAGGTTGTTGAGCAAGCTAAACAAACTATCAATAAAAAATAACAAGATGAGGTTGCATGTTTTATGAAGGAAGAAGTTAAAATGCTAAAAATAACTGACATCCTTAGCACAACATGAAGACTTGGTGGTAAAGCTCAAACAAACAAAAAACAAGTTAATCGATTGTTAGTTTATTTGAATTAAAAAAATGGACCCTTGCCGACAAATATCCACCTAAATGGCCAAAAAGTAAACTGCATGATGGTTGACCTTGGAATAGATTAGAACATTATACCACCGACCACTTGGGAAAAATTAGGGAAATTGAAACTAGTAAAAACACCAGTAAATATCAATCTTGTAGATGGTTTTGGAATGAAAACTCTTGGAACTTGAAAAAATGTGGAAGTTAGTGTAAAGGGAATCAAATTATTTATTTATTTTGAGGTGGTAGAAATGAAAGAACCATTCAATACTTTAAGAGCCTTACATAGCTTGATATGGTTTCTAAATTCCAATGACATGATAGATTCTAGAAAATAAGAAATTTCATTTATTAATGAAAAATATATAGTTCAAATACCACTCAACATTAAAGATAGATCCTACTTATAACCAATGCATAATAATCAAACTCAACCACTATTTATGGTGTCTAAATCTTCTAGCACCACCCCAGCTCCACAACATACACTATTGGGGTTTTGATAAGCATTTATGATTCAAAGTCTTTTTGATAAAATTGTTGGAGAATAAGGAATTGAATTAGAGACACAACACATCAACATAGAATTTCACATGTAAAACTACCATAATTCTTCAGAGTGGGAGGCGATATTGAATACATTTTTTATATGGAGAAAATATTTAAGATGGAATCAATTAGAATGGTTGCACTACAAGATACTTTAGTCTGCAATGTTGCTTACTGGTGGGACACACATAGATACATTATTACGAATTGGCCTCTTTTAGGATTTGAATCAAATCTCAATACATACAGAAAGAAGGAGAATATCCCACCATCCCTAAATACGTAGGAACAATCACTTTGAAGGATCATATTCACACTCGTGTGATCACATGGATAAAAGATAGGGAGTACAATTGTTACCTTTACATACAACTATTCTTTTGGAATTTAACACCCATTGTCCAAAATTGGTACATAAACCAAAAGAAAAGAGCTGAAACTAAGGAATGGGAAGACCTCTAAAAGGATTTCATTCATACATTTTCATTATGGGATGACAACTGTAGACGCCTACAATTAATTAAATTAGCATTTTTGCATTATTAATTATATTAATTATGTTAGTCTTCCTTCTTCTTAGAATTAATTAAATTATATTTTAATTAATTTTATCACCTTAACCCTATAATTAATTTATCAAAAATTGATTATATCCTATTCTTCTAAAAATCGTCTCAACCCAAACCTTAGCTAATATTTCTTCTAAAAATTCTAATTAGTTAATTAATCCCAATTAATTAACTAATCTCTTGACTCCTACAAATCACCCTTCTAATCCCGTCGTCTAGCCTAATTAATTCTAGCCTAATCATGACTATCATTTCCCCCAATTTTATATTCCTCCACACATTCTCTCTTCTCATGTCCCATCTAGGTCAACTCTTTGCCATATATGGTCTTCCCATCTCACCCTCCAACCTTAAATGCCACCCACTTTTGGTCCATTCAAGAAATGTCAAATCCATTGCATATCCCCATGCCCCCTCTTCCTAAGGAATTTTTAATTCATATATTTTTTATTCTTCTCACAGATCCTCTTTTTTGGGAATTTTTTATTCCTCTTGTCCTCTCCCAAGGAATTTTATATTCCTTTCCTCTCTTACCAAGGTACTTGGGGAACTCCTCCCCATGTACTTGAGAAGTGTGTAGACAAGAAATGCCTTTGTGGAAAATATCTTGGATCTCCCACTTGCCCTCTCAAATCCTCTCCCACTCACTTTCAATCCTAGCCCTCCATTTCCCTTTGATCTTGGCCATCCATTTTGGGTCCCTCCAATCTATAAATTGGAGTCTTTACTCTTCACAATTATATCCACCTTTTGCACATTGTTACACTATCATTTTGAGCAACACATCCATCCATCATACCCACACTATGCCCAAATATTACCTCATATAAGCCAAATCCATCATCCATCATATCATCAACATCCCAATCACTTGTTGTGTACTGGAGAGCAATCCACATTCTTTCAATCAAAATGAGAAAATCAAGTGAAGGTCTTGGGTGCATACTTTCACTTCTCATTCAATCAGAGGAGGTAAAGAATCAAGGTGAAATAATTTACATTTGTATGCTTTTTATTGTCTTTGATTATTTATTTAGTATTGCATGCTTGTGGTTTTTCTAATGTTGATTTTCTCACACTCAATAGCATGCACATTCGCAGTACATTAGGCGAATCAAAGATATTATATTCAAATCGATATCGAATAACATACATTTAGAATTAAATCCTCCACCCTAGAGTTAAGGAGTATGAAAGCTAGTTGAATGGTTGGATAAGCAATAGAAACTGGTAGAAAATAGGTGCTATCAATTGCACAAAGATGATGAGGAGTCAAACCCAAAATTATAAATCACAGTGGACAAGGAGAATGAGAGTTGGAATTGCACAAGGAATACATAGGTAATTACTATAACCAACCACTTAAACTTTGGGAAGAGAGTATAGCTATTATTGATGGCTCAAAAATGACAAAAATAAGAGATTGTTGGGAAGAACCAATTTGTTGCATCAGTGATTGAATTATTTACGGAGTTCGAAGAGCGATCTCTATTGGAAATTTTTGTTGTTTGATTGGTATCTTTGTGTTGTCATTGATGTCAAACTTGGTTGATTGGATGGAGTTTGGGCTGGATATGGTTGTGTAGTGTTGCAGGTTTCTTTGTCTCATGTTTGGTGTTGTTGAATTTGATGCATTGGTGTTTGGTGTTGGTTGTGGCAAGTTTAATATGCAAGAAAGAGTTTTTAATGTATGCAGGAAACAATATTTAATGTTTCATTGGTTTTTTTTATGGATGTTGCATCAATTGGTTTTTTGGTTCATGGATTATAGAAGTTGGTTGTTATTGTTCTCTGATAGTAGACTAGTCTGAAAAGTCTTTGGTAGCCTCCAGATATCTTGAATCTTATACTGCAGTTTTATGGACATGTTTATGTGGTTTGTGTAGTGTTTCAATTTAGTTCTCTAGTGGTGTTTATGTTTCAAAAGTGTGTTGTGTTGGATCATGTTTGGTATGTTTAGTTTATTGCATATTTGATTAGATTATTCTATTTGGATCATATCCTTTTTGGTTTGGATATGCATTGGAGGTTGAGTTAGAATATTGCTATGGGTCTCACCTTGGTGTGTGGAGATCCGCATTAAGTAATTTGCATTTGAAGATGTCTTTTGGTTGACAGAGTGCTAAGCCTTATTGTTTATTTATATGTTTCTTTTGGTGATGACTTTGGAGGATGTGTTAGTGTGTGCGGTTCATTGGATTCAACTTGGAAGGATGTATTGTGATTTTTTTGAGTCCTCTCTCTCTCTCTTCTGGAGTGGACCACTTTGTGTATTATTGGTCCAAGTGGTTTATTTTGTGCAATAATATTTATTCTATTTTTGGTCATCCCTTAATTAGGTTTTTGATGATCTATCTTATATTTAAGGAGTGTGGATGTATGAGTTGAGTGTGTGTTGGATGCGATAAAATGTCAATTAATGAGAAGCAAATGTGAATGATATGCAAGCATATTTGAAACTATGGATGTGCGAAAGTTAGTTTGTGAAGATCTTTGAAGAGGATACATTCAATGAGACAATGTGTTGAGATAGTGGTGAGTATCACGTATGTTTGCCATGATGTTGGCCACTTGGCAGAGAGGTTCAAGGATGATTTCATAATCAGGAGATTCTTATCATATCATTTTTGTTATTCTTTCTATTGTCAAAAGACAATGAGTCTCTTGGCAACCTCTTTTGTATCCTGGCTTGAAGTAGTGTGCCTCAATTGAGCAAGTCCATGTATATTGCCCTAAGGCAATGCACCTTAGTCTCTCAAGTCCATCAAGTGCATGTTTCTCTTTGGGAGTAAACCTAAAACTTTTTAATCAATTATATTTATATTGTGAGTATGATTCTCACCATGGTTTATTCTTGATTGGGTTTTCTACGTAAATCTGGTGTTCATGTGTTGATGGTTGATGTTTTTAGTGTTGTTAAATATTGTTTAATAATTGTTAGATCAATTTTAAAGTGTTTTGGATTTATTCACCCCCCTTCTCAGTTCTAGTATCCAGACATAATAACCTGACCAAAATAACACTAGACACAATAACTCCATCATAATAACCCAAGGACAAAATAACTAGCGTTATAATAACCCATGGACAAAATAACTTGTGGTCAAAATAACCTGTGGTCAAACTAACTTGTGGTCATTTTAGATCAAGCTAGTAAACTAGAATTGACAAAAAATCAATTAGAACATTAGAATTTAGATGATGTAGAAGGAATTAAACCAAGTTGAGAGAACATTTTAAATGGAGGCCATGGAAACTGCAAAAGTGAAACAATATTAAAAGTCATCATGCATATCATGCATATGGTTCTATCTAGAAGGGAGTATTGTGAATGATTGCATCCCCAATGTTTGAAGTGTGGATATTTTTCCAATTCTTATGCCAAAAAATTTATCCATTCCGCACTGCTATCTCTTCATGTACCCAAATGATCATAAATAGTCACAAAAACTACTTATTAAACTAAATTACAAGTATGATTACAAGGAACATAAACAAGCATGAAAAAAGATTAAGTAACATTAATCTTTGAGATAAAACAAAAAAAGGATTGTGAGGCACCACAGAGGATATTTAGGTCATTTTTAGGCCATGTATTCATTATATACCCCTAAAATAGCCTTAAAACACCTTTAATATGCTTAAATAACCTATAAAATGGTAAATAATTACAAAAATAAAGGCAATTTTATGGGAATAAGTTAATTAAGAGTTATTGTGAAAAGAAATAAGTGAAAAGCCATTATGAAGAAACATTAAGAGGATATATAAAGTGGTAGAATTAAGAGAAGTAAAGAAAGGAAGAAGGGGAGAAGAAGTAAGAGTGTGTAGAGTGATAAGAAGAGGAGAAATCCAAATTCATTAAAGAAGATATTTTGTAATATATTTTTTCGAACATTATTTTAAATTTTCCTAGGGTTTTCTAATAGAGTGTACAAAAATCAATATACTTTTAGGGAACCAACAGATTCTTCATTATTTTTAAAATATGCAATGCCTCTTCAATTTTGAACAAGTCAAAAAAATAAGAAATTACATATTTTAAATGGTTAAACATTTTTGTTTCATTGACAAGGCATCAATAAAATGATCTAACGTTGTCATAAATATTTTACAAATAAATATTCAAGTCATTACTATACTATGACACAAATAGAATCCAGTGATGTGATTAGTAGTATAAAACATTTATCATGCTCCAAAACCTGAGATGATAACTGTCAAACACAAAGTGAATGAAATGAAAGACGATATGCTCGACTCAAGATTCTATAAGAAGTATCATTGCTACTTCATGTTCTAATATTTCATTACTCGTAGCAAGAGCAATACTATCAACCAATGCATTATCCAAAATGATTCAAAGAAAAAGATTAAGATTGTAAGCACTGCCACCAAATTCTCAGACATCGACAGATCTTCTCTTACTAGTTGACTATACAATTACCAATAGTGGGGAAATGTTTCTTTTTCATGATAGTAATGATGAGAATCATTTTTTAATATTCACCACACAAAATTTGTAATTACTGAAAGAATTTGAAAATTGGTTTAGTGATGGTACATTTCAAACAATTCTAAGTATTTTTCAATAGTTGTACATGATTCATGGCTTGAAAACTGATGCGATATTTCCACTCATTTATATTCTTATGACTAACAAATAAAGAACCACTTATACACAACTACTTGTAGAATTAAAACAACTTCAACCTAATCTAAACCCCAAAAATATAATTATTAATTTTGAATTAGGTTTCATGGGAACTATTTCTGAAAATTTTCCAAATGTCACTATTTGGGGATGTTTTTTCCATTTCTCTCAATGCTTGTGGAGGAAGATTTAAGAAGAAGGTCTTAAAAAATGTTACAGTATCGATGAAGTATTTGCATTTGAGATTAATAAATTTGTTGCATTAGCTTTTGTGCCTCAGATAGACATAGTTGATGCATTTGAAATACTTCTACAATCTCCTTATTATACAGAACATGAGGAGACTCTACAACCCATAATTGATTATTTTGAAGAAACATGGATTCGTAGACTAACAAGAAGAGGCAACAAATGATCACCCAAGTTTCCAATCACAATATGGAATTGCTATTTAGCTATTCAAGTGGTCTTCCCAAAACCAAAAATACTATTGAGGGATGGCATAGAGGATTTAGTGAATTGCTTCAAGCATCGCACAACTCGGTCTGAAAATTCATCAAAGCAATGAAAAAGAACAAGTTCTCCAAGAGAATAAAATAGAGAAATATATGGTTGGATAAACTGGGCAACCAAGCAGGAAAAAATACCGTGAACTCAAAGAAAGAGTAAAAAGACTGGTTGATGGTCATGACAACCATAACATTTTAGATTATATAAGAGGCGTCACTCATAATTTGACACTTTAATTAAAAATTTGAATAATAATTGTTTTAGCATCTAAATTTTATGTTCCTTTCTTTATATTCTTACGGGGATATTTTGTCCATGGGTTATTTTGACCATGGGTTATTTTGCCTTGGGTTATTAAGACCTTGGGTTATTTTGTCCTTGGGTTATTGTGACTGGGTTATTTTATCCATGGTTATTTTGGTCTGGTTATTATGTCCTACAACCCTTAGTTTTGCAGTGAGTTTAATAATTTCTCTAGACGTTCACATAAATGAAAGGTATTAAGGAAGAAATGAGCAAGAAGAAAATAAATTTAAAAGAAGGCACTAAACCACACTAGAAAAGACCATACTAATTCAATCCTAACATGAAGAAAAGGGTGAAAATAGAACTAGATGAGGATGGAGAGTCGAGGCAAACAATGACTAATTTCTCAGTCGAAGGGACAAGGTAGTTGGTGGGGTCATTATCTTCCATGGTGACCACCACAAAGAGTTTGGGAGGATCGGCCACTACGATTAGTTTTCAGATAGGATCGTTGGAGGTGCTCAGAAAAGTGGTTTGCATCTCGAGTTTCATATGTGAGAGGTTTCCACCCAATGAGAGGTCTGAATCAATCCAAAGATGCTAATGACTAGTCCATAATAGATAGGAGACCAGTGGACAAAGATCGGGAGGACCTGAAGAATATTCAGAGCAAAGTATCGCGAATATAAAGGATGGGGAGTGGAAGTTGCCGGTGAAAACTCTCAGAGAAAGGGGATTCTTTGTCAAATGAGTAGATGATTGGCCAACTCTTCGTAAAGTTATCAGATGGTGTGAGGAGGTGTGGGGACAAGGGTGTATTGTGAAATTGCTGCCAAATGCTTTCTTCCTGATCATTTGCAAGGATGCAATGGTCAAAGAGGGAATTTTAATGGAGGGCCTTATTTGATGGGTGGCAAAGGACCTTATATTCGGAACTAGGAGCCTAAATTTTATCCCGTGTCAACAAAGATTGAAGAGGTTCCGTTGTGGATCAAATTGTATAACCTTCCGAGGGAATATTGGGAGAAAGACACATTGCAAGTGATGGGCAACAAGCTGGGTCGGTACATCAAATCCGAGGAAGTGAGGAATGATATTGACTCCTGCATATACATGAGAGTATGCATTATGTGGAGACCGATCCCCCCTATTCCTATGAAGTACGAGCTTGTATCAAGCAAAGGTATTTGGGTTCAAAAGATTGAAGTGGATAAGGCTAGAGAGAAATGTAGAATTTGTTAGTGCATAGGCCATTTGAAGGAGGTCTGCGCTAAACAAGGGAAGGTAAGAAAAAGGTGGGAGATGCGGAAGTAGGTTTGTCTCAAGAGGTTGTAGTTGGTGATCATTGTAAGAAGGACGATATCCATGGGGACCCAATGGAGAGGGCTATTCCGTGTACTAATGCAGGAGAAGAGAACATGAGCAACAAGAAAGTTTGTTCATCGCCACCAGGAAATGATTTATCCCCAAGGAAGGAATTCAACAAGATTGATGATCCTCAACCTCAGAAGGAGATCCCAAACTATAATATAAATTTGTGCAATATGACAGTTTCTCCAAGGGGTGGGGGTCTGAGCTGTCTTGAAGAGACAAATAATATGGCCCCGAATCTTAATGTGTCGAGAATAGACTCGTTTCAGGAGGTGGGTGGTGAGAGTTTACAAGAACTTGGGGACAAGAGGATTATAGAGCCTTCTCATTTGGTGTATGAAAGAATAACTCTAGCTAAGAGACAATGGGGTGACTCTTTAGATCAGTCCAGCATAGAGAGGATTAAGCATTGCACAAGGAAAAATATCGAAGTGGATGATAATATAAGGAAATCCCCTATTTGGTCCCTCTTTGCGCATAAAGGAGAATCTGATTCTGAGGAGGAAGACCTGTTCGGGGAGGAGGATTTAGTATACATGTCAGATTTCAAAACTATCTCCCAATCGATGTCCCAAATTGTGAAGTGGTAGAATGGTGAAAAGAAAAAGAGGGGTAAGAAGTCTAACATAGAGCTTCTTATACGAGCGGGTACTGCCAAAGGCCAATGAAAATTGAGTACCAAGAAGGGAAATACCCTTCCTAGGAAGCAATTAAGTTCTGCTCCTGAAATGTCAGGGAATGCAACGCCCTTGACAAATTTTGTCTGGTCAAACGAGGAGTTTGGCAGATGAAACCTGATATCTTTTTTATTCAAGAAACTCATATCAAGGATTCATATTTGGGGAAGTTTAAGGTGCAATGGAAGGAGTAGGAGGGCAAGTTAAGAGTGACAAATGAGCTTCTGATGGGCTGTGTACGTTGTGGAACTCGAGGGTGATGAAGGGAGAATTGTTAGAGGATAGTAAGTGGCGGATTGCTACTAGGATGACTTCCTTGATACATGGTAATAATTTCATATTGATTAACATATATGGGCTCTGCGATTAGAAGGAGAAAGAAGAGGTTTGGGTAAACATTTAGAGTTTTATAGTTTAGTATGTGAATTGCTTAGTTGTGGTTGGGGGGATTTTAATATTATTAGGTCTCTGTCGGAGAAGGAAGGGGGCATTAGAGGTTTAAATACTGCCCAGAGACTCTTCAATAATTTCATTTCTAGCAACAATCTGATAGACATAGCTTTTAGTAAGCGAAATTTTACTTGGTCTAACAGATAGGAGGGAGAGAATAGAGTCATTCAAAAGTTGGATCATTTACTCCTTTCAAAGAACTGGAGCTTAGCTGCAGTTACTTCGGAAGCGTTGGTATAACCTATCTCAAGTTTAGACCACTTTCCTATCTTTGTTAACATTCAGAAAGATTTTGTTCCTCAAAGATGCCCCTTCAAATTCCAAAAGATGTGGCTTCAGAAGCCTGATTTGCATGAGCAGATTGTTAGATGGTGGAATGATCCAGTCAAACTTAATGTTTCGAAGGCTCATTTGGTGATTTTTAAATTGAGACATGTTAAGGAGAAATTGAAAGAATGGTATAGGTTTAGTTTTGGTAATATCTTTGCTGACAAAGAAAAGATTGAGACTGCGTTGGAGAATCTAAACATTAAAATTATGGGGGATGGCATGACGATGTGGGAATTCCTTTAAGAGAGGGAACTTCATATGAAACTTTCAGAGATCTTAGCCATGGAGGAAATTTATTGGAGGCAAAAGTCAAGGGAGAAGTGGCTCAAAGAAGGTGACAAAAATACTAGCTTTTTGTTGGCATTACATGAAGGTTGTTGGAGATTGATGATATAATCGATAAAGGTTGATTATTGTCTTAATAATATTATTTTGTCATTGATGTCAAACAATTGATTTTTTGATTTAGTATGATGTTGCCATATCTTAAAGAGTATGTTTTGATGAGTATAAAGATGTCGGTAAGTGACATAGAAATAATGTAAAAATGAAGGGGAGTAATAAGTTATTCAATGGGCAACTATTATCGAGCTAGACAGTGATGAGATTATAATATTTTGATTGTTTTGATATCCTATATATATGTATTCAAAGACTGAATAAGAAGGAGAAAAGATTTCATGCAACAAAATGAGTAAAGGTTTGATATTGCTCTATTTTACCGAGCAAGGAGCTAGTCGGTAAACACCAAGGTTATCAGTGTCGGTTAAAGAAGAAAGAAGTTACCGAGTGTCGTCAGCAAACAAAGCTACCGAGTCGAATACAAAATGTTTACCAAGTAAAGTTCAGTATTTATCGAGTATCAACCGAGCAATACTAGAATGCATTGGATGAATAAATACATTATTAAATGAAGGATGCCAATGAGGTGGAGATTTATAGAAGATTGGAATGTCGTGCAAGAAGTTTGTTAAGGATAAACGACAATGAAAATTCAAGAGTTAGATCTACAACATAGATTAACGGTCATAACTGAGCACAAGTACCAAGGAAGGAATACAAGTTTCAAGGCAAGATAAAACATTTTCCAATTCAAAGGATTCAATGAACCTAGTCAAGTTTGAAGATTTGATGGCTAAGATTAATCATGGGAAATGCGATTAAGGAGATTAAGTGGTTAGGAATTGCTTATAAATAAATAAAAGTTGATGAACAATGTATGCGGGCAAATAGAAGAGCAGTGATATTGTAGAGGTGATTACCGAGTACAAAAGATTGAAGATCTGATTGAAGAACAAATTGAGAAGTCCAGCAAGGAGGAAGATAAGTCTTATGACAAGATTATTTTGAACACATAGAGTCTGCTTTAACATTTCAGATGTGAAGTTGCAGATATATTTTATTACTGTTATTTATTTTGTAAGTGACAGGAAATCTTTTAACCGAGTGGACCTAACAGTCTTATTTGTAAATCCTCTAGCAAGGTAACATTCTGAATGAGTGTTTGAAATCCTTTAACAAGGTCACTTCTAACAAAGTGCAAGATTCTAATAAATCTGAGGGAAATCCCTTGACCGGGTCACATCTAGCAATGTGTTTATGTAATCTTTAACAGGATTGGCTTTTAACCGGGCATACTCTAGAAGAGTATATTTTCTTTGTGGGTCCGAAATCCCATGGTGGTTTTTCCCTATTTGGGTTTCCATGTTAAATCTGGTGTTAAATGTGTTTTGATATTTCAAGTTTATCAGTTTATGAGTTTGAATGATTTACAATCATAGTTGCACATCAAGTAAGTTCTACCGAGGTTGAATCTGAAGAATATATTGAATAGTAAGTTTATCTGATTCACCCCCCCCTCTCATCTAACTAACAATTGGTATCAGAGCTGGAACTCTGAAAGAAAAGTTTAAAGGAAATTGAGGCAAGATCCAAAGATGTATAAAAGGGATGCATCAAAGTTGAACAAGTCAAGTTTCTCCACATGGCAGAAAAGGATGAAGCTGCACTTATCAGGAATTGGAGAATATGCAACATATTATCTGGAGAATGATTACACTACACCTAGCACCTACTCGATGACAATGGAAGAGATAAAGGCAAAGCAAGAACATATTCAAGAAATGATTGAAATAACATCAGCATTGACCAACTCAGAGTTTAATGATCTAGAAGGTTGTAATGATGCCAAAGCTATGTGGAATAAACTTATATCTGTGTATGGTGGTGATGAACATGTTCAAAGAGCAAAAGTAGACAGTCTAAGAGGAAAACTTGAATCCACGAGAATGAATGAAGGTGAGAACATAATCCAATACAGTACAAGGTTAAAGGAAATTGTCAATCAAATCAAAGGAGCAGGAAGAACTATTGAAGAAAAGGATGTAACAAGTAAGTTATTGAGAACACTTCTACCTGCTTATGCCATTCAAGTCTCTACAATTAATGAATTAAGGTCTGTACCAAACACGTCAGTCTCTTTGGATGCTACTATCGGTAAGCTACATGCTTTTGAGTTGAGTAATTTTGATAACAGTGGGTCTTCGGTTAACAATGTTGAATCTGTATTTGGTTCTTTTCATCTTGATGAATCTAATGATTACAATGATAGAATGTATAAGTATGCTGAAGGAAATCACGATGGAGCAAGTGAGAGATTTCACAAAAACATGGAAGAAGTACACAAACTATATGAGGAAATCAGAAAGCAAGAAGATTTTGAAGCATTATTGGCCAGAAGGTTACCGAGAGGCAAAGGTAAGTATAAAGGAAAGTCACCTTTGAAATGGTTTAACTGTGATAAAATTGGACATATGGCTTCTAACTATCCAGACAAAGAATCTAGTGAAAAGAGAGAATACCGAGATGATAGATAGAAAGACAACCAATACAGAGAGCACCAAGACTTCAGAAGGAGAGATAGAAAGACATGCCTAGTAGCTGATGAGGAATCCAATGATGATAAATCTGCTAGGACTAAGAACAGAGGAAATTGTATATGTGGCTATCAAAGATGGATCAGATGAAGAAAGGTATGAAGAAAAATCCTTAATATCACACAAATAATAATGATTCTTGGATCATAGATAGTGGATGCTCACATCACATGATAGGTGATAAACACAAGTTTGTTAAATTAGAAGATCATGATGGAGGTTATGTAAGATTTGGTAACGATGCACCATGTCCTGTGAAAGGTAAAGGATCTATCACACTTCTTGACAATGCTAAATGTGATGATGTATATTGGGTTGAAGGTCTGAAATACAATTTGTTGAGTGTAGCACAGCTAAACAATACATGATACCGAATAGAATTTCAGAAAGGAATTGTTAGAGTAAAGTAATTAATTAACTTTGCTCTCCTCTTAAGATTTCTCTTTATGCATACATTAGTCATTTAATAATTAATATTTAATTATTAAATGCTCACACCTTAGGGTTAGGTTTTCCTTTTGGTGTTGGTCTCCTTTATAAGGATTGATCTCTTGTATTATTATTCTTGATTCATTTTTCTCTGATAATACATCTTTTCACTTTGTCAAAGCCAAAACCCTTGTATTCGTTCTCTCTCTTTCTCTGTGACAGGTTTCTTGCATGCAGGTTTCTTTGGGTTCTGTGGATTTGTGTTTCTCAAATCCTACATGGTATCAGAGCCAGATCTGCTACAGCTTGTTCAGATTTTTGAGAGATTTTGAGATCCAAGTTTTGGTTGCATCAAATCTATGTTTGTCTTCTATTTTTTATTTTGGAATAGGGGTTTTTTTTTCGGTGCACTTTGAGCCCAAACGGACCTCACCGTTGAGCTCGTAGCGCCCCAAAACCCCTATTTTCATATAAAATTCATCCGATTTGGACACAGTTGCTCCAGAAGGCAAAAAAAATTATGCCCCAAGGCCGTATGGCCCTAGGGCACGAAGCACAAGGCGAAAATTCAAAAAAAATAAAAAAAAAATAAAAAAACACAGTTTTTTATGGTTTTAAGGCGGGCGCAGCTGTTACACCGCCGCACAGCCGGTGCGCCGCCCAGCGGCCACTGCTCGGCCGCCGCCGCGCCGCCGACGCAACCTATAGCCCGCGCGCCACCCGCGCCCCGCCACTCCGTCATCGCCGCCCCTGCTCCACCAGCGCTAGCCCCTGGTCGCCCAACGGACCAAGGGCTTATTTTTTTTAAGCCCTTGAGGGCTTAAAGGCCCATCTGGATCCTTTTTTGGAGCAATTTTACAAAATCGGGCATAACTTGGGCGTCCGATCTCCGTTTTTTGAAAACGAATAGGCGTTGGAAAGCTGACTCCGAGCCCATTCTAATGGTGTAGGAATTTTTTCAAATTTCTCCAGTTTGATTGCATTTTTTCACAGTCAAAGTTTGAAGAGCCTTTTTGCACTCCAAAGGGCATAACTTGCTAGTTTTTGCTCCGTTTTTCGAAAGCGAATAGGCGTCGGAAAGGTGGTTCTGTGCTCTTTCCAAATCTACAGTCTATTTCATCAGTAAATTGTTCAGGTGCTCATAATTTTGTCTCAACCCGTTACTACTTTCTATCATTTTCAGGCTTTCAGTTTGTACTGGGGATTTTTTTTTTTGCATTGTGGGGGGGTGTTTTTCTTGCTTTTTGTTATTTACATCAGAAAACCAGAATATAAAAACACCAATACAAAAAAACCAAACCCCCTTCTGCATCTTCTGTCTAGTTCTGAAAGACCACTAAATAATAATTAAAAAAATTCAGAGCAGTTGAGGCACAGTTCACAGGATGGCCGACAAACCTATTGACTCTCTCACTCCGCATAATTACCACACTTGGAAGGGTCGCATGATGACTCTTATCCAGTCTTGAGGGTTATGGTCCTGTTTGGATGAGGTTCAGCCTCAGTTGACACGTCCTTTTGAGGTTATGCAGCACGGGAACAATATGGATCAGGCTATGGGATTGATGGCTTTACACATTTCCGACAGTCTCCAGTTTCACCTTGAGGGTTGTATCACTCCTCGAGCCATTTGGACCAAGTTTAATGGACTTTTTGGTACTATCAACGAGTTCAGAGCTTTGCAGCTTGAGGCAGAGTTAACTTCCTTGGAACCTGATTCGTTTCCCTCTATTGAGGATTTTCTGATGAAGTTCAAACAGCAATGATCTATCTTGCAAGGTTGTGGTAAGACTAAGACTGATACAGAGTGCATTTTCCTGATCCTCTCCAAGCTTCGGGGTCCATTTCAGATCTTCTCTTCGACCTTCTATTCCACCATGGATGCCTTGGGTGCTCGACATGTCATGCCTTCTTTTGAGGTCTTTTGTGATCGTCTGACTCGTGAGCAAGCTAAGCTTAAGCAGTTGGATTCACTTTCAGGTTCACAGAACCAAGCATTGGTAGCCCAGTCCTCCAAAGGAAAACAGAAGCAGAAACTGAAGCCTAAGAAAGATTCAGAGGCTAGTGAGAATCCCTCCAAGCCACCACCTAAGTTTGATTCAAAACCACAGTCCAATTCTAAACAGGGCAAATCTTCAAAGTCTGGTGAGTCTTCCTCCAAGACTAAGAAGAAATCAGGTGATCCTTGCAGTTTTTGTGGCAAGGAAGGACATCCCGTTTCCAGGTGTTGGAAACATTTAGAGGCTTTGGAGGAAGCCATGCAGCAACATAATATCAGTGCACCTCAGCCTCCTTCACAGCCCACAGGGAAAGGTCATGCTCTTTCTGCACGAGCATTGTCCTCAGCATCCACTTGGATTCTAGATTCTGGTGCCTCTCACCATATGACACACACAGAGGATTTGGTCACCGCTCTTGCCCCTACCGACACTAGACATATTGCAGTTGGTGACTCAGCACAACTTTCCATTCAGGGTTCTGGTACTGTTTCATTGGATGGTGGTTGTCTTCAGGATGTGCTTTTGGTTCCTGACATTTCGACAAACCTTCTATCTGTTTATCAGATTTGCCACTCTGGCTCTGGTAAGACAGTTGAGTTCTCACCTCATGATGTGGTTATTCGAGATCTTCATGATCCTGACTTGGTTGTGGCTACTGGGAGTGTGGATTTTGCATCTCTTGTATAGTTTTGATGGCTTTGAGAGTTTAGACACTGTTGGTTCCTCTCTTATAGCACATGCAGATTCAGTGAGCAGGCTTTGGCATGAGCGTTTTGGCCATGTCAATTATAGATATCTACAGCAGATGAATACACAGGCACTTGTGATTAGGCTTCCACAGATTTCTTGTACGGATGGTGTATGTCGTGGTTGTGTTCTTGGCAAACATCATCGAGATCCTTTTCCTAAGGGTCGAGCCTCTCGTGCTAGGGCAGCCCTAGAGTTGGTACACAGTGATCTTATGTCCTTTCCGACTCCTTCCTTTTCAGGGGCCCGTTATGTGCTCACTTTTATTGATGACTTCTCCAGACATACATGGGTGTACTTTCTTAAGTACAAGTCTGATGTCTTTGACTCATTCAAGATTTTTAAGACATTTATGGAGAAGCAATTTGGACTTTCTATCAGGAGGATACGCACAGATAATGGGGGGGAGTATGTAAATCAGGGTTTTAGAGATTTTTGCACTGACCATGGTTTACAGCATCAGTTTACAGTTCCTTACACCCCTCAGCAGAATGGTGTTGCTGAGAGAAAGAACAGAACCTTACGGGAGATGGCAAATTGTATGATACAGTCTCAAGCTATGAGTTCTTCATTTTGGGCTGAGGCAGTCAATTGTGCCAATTATATTCAGAATCGGATGCCTCATAAGGCATTGCAACATATGACTCCTGAGGAGGCTTGGACCCATGTCAAGCCTGATGTTTCTACATTCTGATTTTTTGGTAGTGAGGCTTGGGCATTTATTCCTGATGCTCAGTGAAACGCCATGGAGAGGAAGAGCCGACCACTCATATTTGTTGGCTACTGTGAGGATGTTAAGGCATACAGGTTGTTTGATCCTGATTCCAAAGAGGTCCTGTTTCGGCGGGATGTCCAGTTTGATGAGTGCTATCCTCAGATGGATTCTCCATCCCCAGCTTCTCCCTCATTGCCTACTCCTTCCTCTTCATCTCTTGAGGATTACTTATCTCTTGAGGATGATGTAGATGATGATCCACCATCTCCACCACCACTAGTTGCTCCATCTTTGCCGAAGTGGGCCCGTGATACTGTTGATGCAGCTGGTTCTTTGGCAGGTGATCCTTCAGATACTCGTCGCACTCGTGCTCAGACATCTGGTTCTAGTCTTTTGATTCATGCCATTTCAGATGATCCTCAAAAGTTTTCAGAGGCGACAGGACACCTTGAGTGGGATAGGGCCATGGATGAGGAGTATTCTTCTTTGATGAAGAATCATACTTGGGATCTTTGTCCTCTTCCTAAGGGAAGAAAGTTGGTTCGGTGCAAGTGGGTGTATCGTACCAAGTATGTTGCAGATGGTTCTATTGATAAGTATAAGGCCCATCTTGTTGCGAAGGGGTTTTCTCAGGTGGAGGGTATTTTGACTACTCTGAGACCTTTGCTCCTGTCGCCAAGATGAATTCTATCCGCCTGGTACTTTCACTTGCAGCTTCACAGGGATGGACAGTGTTTCAGATGGATGTGAAGAGTGCCTTCTTGCATGGAGACCTACATGAGGAGATCTATATGGAGCAGCCTTAGGGATTTGTGCAGGACACTTCTTTGGTTTGCAGACTTTGTCGTTCATTGTATGGTCTCAAACAAGCCCCTCGGGCTTGGTATGAGAAGATGGACTCTTTTCTGCTTTCCTCTCACTTCACATGCTGTCATTCCGATCACACTGTGTATATTCAGCATCACGAGGGTGATCTTTTGATTCTTGTGCTATATGTAGATGATCTCATTCTTACAGGTAGCTCATCCTCCATGATTCAGAGTGTTCAGAGAGCTTTGATGGAGCAGTTTGAGATGACAGATCTTGGTCTCTTGCACTTCTTTCTGGGTCTACAGGTTATTCAGTCTTCAGATGGGATTTCCATATTTCAGGAGAAGTATGCTCTTGATATGCTTCAGCGATTTGGCATGCTTGATTGCAAGTCTGCCCCCACTCCATTTCAGTCAGGTGTTGTTTTGTCTTCCACTTGCTCTACTCCTTCAGTAGACCCCACGTTATATAGGCAGTTGGTTGGCAGTTTGTTGTACCTGACACATTCTCGTCCTGATCTTTCCTTTGCGGTTGGCCTTGTCTCTTGGTTCTCCCATGATCCTCATGAGAGCCATTGGCAAGCAGCCAAACGTATTTTGAGGTACATTCGGGGCACCACTTATTATGGCATTCACTACACTTCAGGATCCCCTCACATCATTGGCTTCACTGACTCCGATTGGGCTGGTGATGTCAATGATCAGAAGTCTACTTCTGGCTTCGTTTTTTGCCTTGGTTCTGGTCCTATTACATGGTCTTGCAAGAAGCAGTCTGCTATTGCATTATCATCTACAGAGGCTGAGTATCGTGCAGTAGTGTTAGCCAGTCAGGAGGTTTTATGGCTTCGGCAGTCGATGACAGAGTTTGGGTTTCCTCCAGATTGTCCCACTACTCTTTGGTGCGACAATCAGAGTGCCATTCATATTTCTCGCAACCCAGTGGAACATCAGCGGACAAAGCACATTGAAATCCACATGCACTTCATTAGGCAGTTGATTCAGGATGGTTCTCTCATCTTGGAGTACATACCTACAGAGGAGCAGGTTGCAGACATCTTCACTAAACCTTTGGCATCTTCGCGCTATCTTCAGTTGCGCTCCATGCTTGGGGTGAAGGAAGTTGTCCTTGGGGGGTCTCAGTGAGGCCTTCCTTCCTTCATGTTTTCTTTTCAGCATGATTCTTTATCTCTTTTTGGAGAGGAGTTTTTTCCCACTGGGTTTTCTCCTTTACTCCGCTTTATAGAGATTTTCTTGTATTCGGGTACCTGATCAAGCCTTGTTGCCGGGACCCTCTTTTGCATTGTAGTTCCTTTGCTTTCTTCTACATTGTTTGTAGCTGCATTGTAGCTCATCTTAAGGGGGGGTGTTAGAGTAAAGTAATTAATTAACTTTGCTCTCCTCTTAAGATTTCTCTTTATGCATATATTAGTCATTTAATAATTAATATTTAATTATTAAATGCTCACAGCATAGGGTTAGGTTTTCCTCTTGGTGTTGATCTCTTTTATAAGGATTGATCTCTTGTATTATTATTCTTGATTCATTTTTCTCTGAGAATACATCTTTTCACTTTGTCAGAGCCAAAACCCTTGTATTCGTTCTCTCTCTTTCTCTATGACAGGTTTCTTGCATGCAGGTTTCTTTAGGTTCTGTGGATTTGTATTTCTCAAATCCTACAGGAATTGTCAAAGTTCATGACAAATACGGAAAATTGGCTGCTACCGGGACTCAAACTAGAGGTAATACATTTCATCTTGACTCAACTCGGAACAATTGTCTGTATGCAAAAATAGAAGATACTTGGTTATGGCATAAAAGGTTTTGTCATGTAATTTTTGATAACTTGATCAAAATAAGTAAGAAGCACCGAGTAAGAGGTCTACCGAGCTTGGAAAAATCTGAGAATGCAATATGCCGAATATGCCAGATGGGTAAGATGACAAAATCAAGCTTTACAAGTAAGTCTTACACTTCTAAAGGAATTTTAGATCCTGTACACACTGATCTTTGTGGTCCTATGAAAGTTCAAAGTTATTATGGTGATAAATACTTCATATTATTTGTGGATGATTACTCAAGGATGATGTCAATTATGTTTTAAAAAGAGAAATCAAAAGCCTTTCAAATGTTCAAATGGTATAAGGCAAGAGTTGAAAATGAAATAGGAAGATAGTTGAAATGTCTAAGATCTAATAGAGGAGGAGAGTTCATTTCAGATGAATTTAACTTATTCTACAATGATCATGGTATAAAGAGACAAGTGTCTGCACCGAGAACACCTCAACAAAATGGGATAGTTGAAAGAAGAAACAGATCAATTGTAGATTGTGCCAGAACCTTAATGATTGAGAAGAGAGTACCTCAAATATTTTGGAGAGAAGCAATAAACACTGCAGTTTACACCCTGAACCAAGTACAACTGAAGAAAGGAACTTTGAAGACACTGTATGAAATTTGGTATGACAAGAAAGCAAATGTAAGTTATTTTAAAATATTTGGAAGTAGATGTTATGTTCACAAAGATGACAGAAATAGAAAAGTTGATCAAAAAAGTGAGGAAGGAAAATTTCTTGGTTATTCCTCTAGGAGTAAAGCATTTAAATGTCTGATCAAATCATCTAACAAAATAGTGGAAAGTGCAAGTGTGAAAATTGATGAATTTGCAGAAATGAATGACGAAGGAAACTCCAAAGAACCAGAAGATTATGAAGAGTTTGTATATGTACAACTGAGAAGTTTTACTGAGAAAGCCAATGAAGAAAATACTTAGTTACTGAGTGATGAAGAAGATCATACAGAGCCTACCGAGCCTATATTAGCAAAATATGTCAGAAGAAATCATGCATCAAGTCAGATTTTAGGAGATAAGGATGATCCAGTGATGACACGGAACAAACTGAGACAAAACACATGTCTGATATCCGAGTTTGAACCGAGGATAGTAAAAGAGGCATTAAGCAATGAAGATTGGGTGAATGCTATGACAGAAGAGATTGAACAAATCAAGAAAATGAAACATGGACACTAGTCCCAAGACCAAAAGAGAAAAATGTAATCGGTACAAAGTGGATTTTCAGAAATAAGCTAAATGAAAAAGGTGAGGTCATTCGAAATAAAGCAAGGCTAGTTTGCAAAGGTTATGCTCAAGAAGAAGGAATAGATGGTGAGACTTTTGCACCTGTGGCAAGACTTGAGGGAGTGAGAACATTGTTGGCATATGTTGCTTACAAAAATTTCAAGGTATATCAAATGGATGTTAAATCTGCATTTTTGAAAAGTATACTAGAAGAAGAAGTTTACATCGAACAACCCGAAGGATTTATTGAAGAGAAGAATAAAAATCAGGTATGTAAGTTGAACAAAGCTTTATATGGCCTAAAGCAAGCACCTAGAGCATGGTATGAAAGGTTGCACTCTTACTTAATCAAGATTGGATTTATGAGGACTAGTGAAAACAACAACATGTATATGAAGAATGATGAGGATAATGGAATACTGATTTCAGCCATATTTGTTGATGATATTATTTTTTGTGGAAATGATTCTTTATGTAAGAACTTTGGAAATGAAATATGCAAAGAATTTGAGATGTCATTAATCGGTGAAATAAAGTATTTTATAGGTTTACAGATACTGCAAATGAAAAATGAGATTTTCATTACTCAATCCAAGTATATAAAGGAAATCTTGAAAAAATTTGGAATGGAGGATTCTAAACCTGTAAGTACTCCTATGACTACTAATTGTAAACTATCAAAGAATGATGAATCTGCATCTGTTGATGAGACACTTTACCGATCTATGATTGGAAAGTTGCAATATGTAGTTCATAACAGGCTTGATATAGCACATGCAGTAAGTATAATTGCAAGATTTTCTGCATATCCCAAAGAAACCCATATGACAACAATCAAGAGAATTTTCAGATACTTGAGAGGCACTGAAGATTATGGTTTACTATATAAAAAGAGGAATGATTTTAACTTAAAAGTCTATACTGATGCTGATTGGGCAAGAAATATTGATGACAGGAAAAGCACAAGCAGTGGAGCTTTCTTTTTGGGAGAAAGACTAGTGAGTTGGCTTAGCAAGAAACAAGGATGCATTTCATAGTCAACAACTGAAGCTGAATATGTTGTTGTAGCATTGAATTGTACCAATATGGCATGGATCAAACAATTGTTGGAAGGTATGAATGAGACAGTTACCGAGCCAGTAAGTATATTTTGTGATAACACAAGTGCTATTAACATTTTAAAGAATCCAGTAATGCACTCTAAGACAAAGTATATCTCTATAAAGTATCATTATCTAAGAGAAGAAGTTCAAGAAAAGAAAGTTGTGCTCGAATATGTTAGCACAAAGGAACAAATAGTAGACATCTTCACAAAGCCACTGCCAAGGGACACTTTTGAGTATCTCAGAAGTAAGTTAGGGGTCCTACCCCTATCTAGTACTCACTGACAGAGTTCGGTGAAAGCACCAATTCTATGACTCTACATAATACTATTTGTGAGTTGATGCTAGTTTACACACTTTAGAATGTTATCTAAATTTGTGCTGGAAATAGTGAATCAAGACAAGTTGCTCTGACCGAGACTAAGATGATACATTTGTATATGTTTTAACAGCAAGGCAATTACTTCACAGGGGAAGTAATCATGGATTAGTTTTACTTTTGGCATTGTTGTCAAAGGGGGGGAAGACTAATGATAGGGGGGGGAGATTACGAGAGAAGTTTACAGCTCAAGGATAACAGGAGAACAACAGTTCAAATCAATTGGAATAAATCAAGTTGGTATTGCCATCAATGCCAAAGGGGGAGATTGTTGGCATTACATGAAGGTTGTTGGAGATTGATGATATAATCGATAAAGGATTATTATTGTCTTAATAATATTATTTTGTCATTGATGTCAAGCAATTGATTTTCTGATTCAGTATGATGTTGCCATATCTTAAAGAGTATGTTTTGATGAGTATAAAGATGTTAGTAAGTGACACAGAAAGAACGTGAAAATGAAGGGGAGTAATAAGTTATTCAATGGGCAACTATTACCGAGTTAGAGAGTGATGAGATTATGATATTTTGATTGTTTTGATATCCTATATATATGTATTCGAAGACTGAATAAGAAGGAGAAAAGATTTCATGCAATAGAATGAGTAAAGGTTTGATACTATTCTATTTTACCAAGAAAGGAGCTAGTCAGTCAACACCAAGGTTTTCAGTGTCAGTTAAAGAAGAAAGAATTTACCGAGTGTCGTCAGCAAGCAAAGCTACCGAGACAGTAACCGAGACGAATACAAAATGTCTATCAAGTAAAGTTCAGTATTTACCGAGTATCAACCGAGCAGTAACAAAATGCATTGGATGAATAAATACATTATTAAATGAAGGATGCCAATGAGGTGGAGATTTATAGAAGATTGGAATGTCGTGCAAGAAGTTTGTTAAGGATCAATGACAATGAAAATTTAAGAGTTAGATCTACAACACAGATTGAACAGTCATAACCGAGCACAAGTACCAAGGAAGGAATACAAGTTTCAACGCAAGATAAAACATTTTCTAGTTCGAAGGATTCAATGAACCTAGTCAAGTTTGAAGATCTGATGGCTAAGATTAATCATGGGAAATGTGATTAAGGAGATTAAGCAGTTAGGAATTGCTTATAAATAAATAAAAGTTGATGAAAAATGTATGCGGTCAAATAGAAGAGCAGTGATACTGTAGATGTGATTACCAAGTACAAAAGATTGAAGATATGATTGAAGAACAGATTGAGAAGCCCAGCAAGGAGGAAGATAAGTCTTATGACAAGATTATTTTGAGCACATAGAGTCTGCTTTAACATTTCCGATGTGAAGTTGCAAATATATTTTATTACTGTTATTTATTTTGTAAGTGATAGGAAATTTCTTAACCGAGTGGACCTAACAGTCTTATTTATAAATCCTCTAGCAAGGTAACATTCTGAATGAGTGTTTGAAATCCTTTGACAAGGTCACTTCTAACAAAGTACAAGATTCTAATAAATATGAGGGAAATCCCTTGACCGGGTCACATCTAGCAATGTGTTTATGTAATCTTTAACAAGATTGGCTTTTAACCGAGCATACTCTAGAAGAGTATATTTTCTTTGTGGGTCTGAAATCCCACAGTGGTTTTTCCCTATTGGGGTTTCCATGTTAAATCTTGTGTTAAATGTGTTTTGATATTTCAAGTTTATCATTTTATGAGTTTGAATGATTTACAGTCATAGTTGCATATCAAGTAAGTTCTATCAAGGTTGAATCTGAAGAATATATTGAATAGTAAGTTTATATGATTCACCCCCCCCCCTCTCATCTAACTAACACTTTTTTCATAAGTTAGTCAAAGTGAGGTGGAGTTTTAGAAGAATTAATAGGATCTTGTATAGCCAAGGTAGAATTTTGGAGTCTACTGAGCAGATCAATCAAGAGCCTGTTAAATTTTTTAAGGCACCGCTAAATGTGCCTTCTGATGTAGATTGTGGGTCGTAGGACAGGGGTCGGGAGACATTCCTAAGCTAATTTTGGAGGATGATAACAAGCTCTTGCTGCAACATTTCTCAATGGAGCAAGTGAAGAAGGTAACCTTTTCGCTTGGTGCAGATAAATCTCCTGGTCTGAATGGGTTTTCGGCTTTCTTTTTTCAAATTTTTTGGGAAGTTGTCAAGGATGATATTTTGGCTATGGTCGAGGAATCTGGAGAGAAAAGGTATATGTTAAAAGATCTAAATAATACCTTTATTGCCTTAATCCCCAAGAAAATTGAAGTGAGGTCCTTTGATGATATCCAACCAATCTCTTTATGTAACACTGCATATAAGATTATAACAAAAGTTATGGCCAACAGGCTGAAGAAATTACTCCCAAAAATTATCTCAGAGGAACAGAGTGACTTCACCCCTAATCATTCTATTGTGGATTGCAAAGGTGGAGAGGATGTTGGTAAAGATTGATATCAAGAAAGCATATTATCTTGTTAATAGAGTTTGTGGTGCAGGTTTTGAAACAGTTTGGCTTTCACCATCACTAGATTGACTGGGTTTATAGTTGTATCTCATCCCCCAAGGTGTTCGATGCTTGTTAATGGTTCGCCTCAAGGTTTATTTTTAACTTCAAGGGGTATTCATTGTAGACACCTAAAATTGTCATGTCTAATTAAATAAATATTTTATTTATTTAATTATCTAAGCTTAATTCTTCTATTAATTAAATAAATCTTTATTTATTTAATTAATTCATTTATCCTCTTCTAGCCTTATTTCTCATTTCAATAAATACATTTATTTATTTAAATTATCCTTTTCCTAAATTAAATAAATATCTTATTTATTTAATTGATCCCACTTCTTCTATTAATTAAATAAATCTTTATTTATTTAATTAATTCACTAACCTTTTCGACCCATGACACATGTCATTCATCTCTTAATTCATACACTACCTACCCATTTCATTATTTTATTATTTCTTTTACCTACCCTCTAATCATAGATGGTCTTTTTTTATGATGAATCAGATCTTTGAATTGGTCAACAAAACGCATTATTGAAGGCCCCTATTTCACAAAGTCTTTTGGATCTAAAATTTACCTAACTTGTGTGCTTGCAAGAAGGGGCGATTATTTCAAACAATCCAAACTACTAATAAATCTTTGTTGCAGATCCTTGGCAAGGGTTTTTGGATTTTTATTGTGTGCCTTGTTTTCATAGACTAGCAAACACTTCAATTGGTGCACTAAAATTGAATCATTGTCTTTTGTGTCTTGAGCAATAGGCTCTTTTTGTTTAATCTTTAGAGGGCCTGTCTTCCTGTGTGGTCATTAGGACTACTAGTGAGAAGAGAATGACCCAAGTGGTAGCGAGGAAAACCCACCTCATCCGAACCACTATAATCAAATGTATTCATGGTGAAAACTATGAATAACGTGTGCTGATTAGTTCATACCGACACTATGTCTCCCCATAAACCCGTTTGATCAAATTTATTTGATCAGTTGTAGGGCGTAACCCCTACCGGCTGGAAGCCTTCTGTATTTACAGAGCTGAAAGTGCCGCATGTATGGCCACACGAGCGGATGCCCTTACTAGCACCTTTTTGTTTTAGAAGCCCAAATCCTTCTAGTTGTTGGGGCAGGAGGTCGGACCTCTGGTAGCGGCCCACACACATACGGTTCTTAGTAGAGATACAAAGTTCGCCATGGGGAGTTTTCGTGGGGACTGATGCTTGGCTGACCTGAGAAGTGAGTGTCGAGGGTGGAGACAATGAGGTCAAGCATCTAAGTATCCGCTCTGAATAGCGTAGCCTCGAGGGTAAAACCTCATGTGGGATCAACAACTATTGTCTTGGCCAGCCATAAGAATTGTGCTTGACTTATTTTAAACATTCAAAACATTCAAGACCAAACAACAAAACATTGTGTCTTTTGTGTTTTCAAGTGTATGCAAAACATTTTTACATCAAACAACACACTTTTCTTGGAGAGTCTAAACACTTGCAAACATTGAGTCCTCATCAACATTGTGTCCTCTTGTCATGAAAAACAGTCAAACATTCAGATTTGGTCACAACTTCACAAATTGAAAAAATTTTACAGTCAAGCAAACAAGAACAATCAGTTTCGAAATTCTTGAGCTTCCTAGGTTGTTTCTCTAGGTTTTCATCTAGCGTTCAACTTGTCTTTGGGTCTCACAAAATCCATCATTGCTTTACACCTTACATTACATTCACATTTGTCTAAACTTGAGTCAAAAGGTCACTTGCTTGTCCTCATCATACTTTGTCAACATACTACATACAACAACACTTTGCTAAGTGGTCCCTCATCAAGGTTTCTTACCTTTGGGTCTCATTTGGTCTTACTTAGAGTCAAGGTCAACTTACCTCATCAAGAGAAACTATCCTCTCTTTGGAAGTCACACCTACTCTACTACATACATACTTGGTCTTACACTTTGGACATTACAAGTACACTTTAGACTCATTTACATTTCATCCAACTCTTGGTCTTCCATACTCTTTCCATTTTTCATCTAGTCTCACACATCTTGGTCAATACCTAGTTCATGGTTGAAACCCGTCTTCAAAAATCTAGGAGAGAAACTAAAGAGGCTCAAGAGTCCGCAAACATGAGTTCTTATGAGTATGACAATGATTTATTTTTCAATACTGATCACACTATATTGCCGGACATGGACGTCTATAGAAACATTCCAAATGTGGAGAACGCAGACACTACAAACAACAATGCTACACAAAATGACAATGTGGACAACTTTTTAGTACATTCAGCAGATGTGGAAGAATCCATTATGAATCCCCATTTCAATCGATTGGTTGAGGAAATAATGAGGAGAGATAGACAATACTTCTTACACATGATGGCACAAAGTGGAGCCAAGATACCTCATGATTTTGACATGTCTCAAATAATGGAACATAGACCTTTGCAACAACCTCACTCCAATATGGATCAAAGGAGACCTAATAGTGGAGGAAATAGAGGACCACACATGGTACCTGAATCACCATCAGCTTTGCTTCAAAAACCAGAGGTCTCACATACACATGGTCAAGCATATGATACTCACTTTCGTAGACCATTATGGAAGTCTTATGCAGACAGATATGCTCAATCACATACCAATGCTAAGGAACAACCACCAAAACAATTGGATGTTCAAAGGCATGCTCAAAATTTGGACACAAGGAAACGTCATGTCTAATTTGGGGGCAATACAATAGAACATGGCATGCCTGTAGAGTATGGTATACATGCACAAAATAGATATGGTGTTCCTCAACATGAATCTATACCAAGTGGTCCATATATGCAACATCATTACAGACCTCCTCCATATGAACATGTGTATGATCAATATCATCCATATATGCAACATGCACCTCCTCCAATGGGTACCTCAAACATAGGATATGGTCCAAGAAGTCGATCTCCACCTAAGAGCAATTTGGAGCAACAAATCAGGGACTTACAAAAGAAAATGGAGGACATAAATACACCGAAGCCAACATACACAATGAGAGACATATGTCCTTATCCATTTGACAAGAGCATTCCAATGCCTCCTTTTCCTACACACTTTGTGATGCCTAAATTTGATAAGTATAGAGGAAAAGGGGATCCTAAGGCACACATAAGACAATTTTTCACAGCTTGCATTGAGGTAGCAACAGAAGAGACATATTTGATGAGATTATTCCCCACAAAGCTTAGGTGATCAAGCTATGGAATGGTTCTCCCAACTTCCACCTGGAATTAAGTCATGGGGTGACTTAGCAGAGGCATTTATTCAACATTTCTCCTACAACATAGAGACAGACATATCAGTCACTACTTTGTGCAATACTAAGCAAAAAGAGGGAGAATCTTTTGCATCATTTTTACAAAGATGGAGAAATCTAGCCAGTAGATGCTCTTGTGAAATTCCACAAAAACAAATGGTAGAAATGTTCACCCAGAATGTTAACAAAGAGATTGGTTATGACTTAAGGAAAGCTTGTTTGTCTACCTTCAAGGACGTTATCGAAAAAGGCTTAGCGACAGAAAAGGTCCTAATTGAACAAGGAGTCATTAAAATATTCAAGGAAAACAAAGATGACTTTAAAGGAAAAGACAAGCCAAGATTTTGGAATAAAAACAAGAATACAGTCAATGATGGTGTTGTTGATGCCAACACAGTGCGACCCAAAGTCATCTTTTCAGGATCAAGTTCTACAAACAATCAAGTGAATACTCAAACAACTCCCAGATCACGAAGGAAGTACACTCCATTGGGAGAACCACTTGAGTCAGTTTTCAAGAAGCTTGTGGCAAACAAGGTAATCACAGTTCCAGATTTTCCTCCATATGAACCAAAGGTTAAGCCGAATCGGTGGGATGATGATGAGTATTGTGAATTTCATAAGAGCAAGGGTCATAAGACAGGAAATTGTCATCGACTGAAGAACATCATACAGGATCTCATTGATAGAGGTGACATTGAGATTGAGGGACATTCGTCTAATCAAGAACATGAGATGTTTAAGGAACCATTCCCAAAACATGACAAGGGAAAAGCTAAAGCCACAGATGACCAAGCCAACTATACTAGAGCACCTTACAACTATGATTCAAATATCAATAATATCTCGATGGACAATTACGTCTCTACTATTATCATCAAGGACAAAGCATCTGAGAATTCTACTCAGAGACCCAAGATTGTCCTAAAAGGTGTTGGATCTTCTTCCGAACCTACCTCTGAATGTCACATTACAACTCGTCGAGGTAAAATTACTTTGCAAGGTGCTCCAGCTAAAAACACCGCCTCTTCATCAACCAAACCTGAGTATGACCTTGTAGAACAGTTAGGGAAGACACCCGCGCTCATTTCAATCCTTGAACTATTACGCATATCTCTCGCAAATAAATCCATTCTTGATAAAATCTTGAGAGATATTGTTGTTCCTACTGATCTAAATGTGGACCAATTTCAAGCCATGGTGGGATACCTTTCCATTCCACACTCCCTTACATTCACAGAAGCCAATGACGCATCCGTAAGTCAGCCACATAATGCACCACTACACATTGAAGCCTTCATACACAAACATCAAATAAAACGAGTCCTGATAGATGGAGGAGCTGGTCTAAACATTTGTACATTGAGCACTATTAAACAATTGGGATATTCTGATAAAGCTGTGAATTCTACAAATCAAATCACCATTAAGGCATATGATGATGAAGAGCGTTTATCCAAAGGCACAGTCACCTTACCTCTTAGAGTTGGGCCAGTTACAAAGGATGTGGTTTGTCAAGTCCTAGATCTAGATCTCAGATACAACATACTCTTGGGATGTCCATGGATTCATGAGATGAGCGCAGTCCCATCTACATATCATCGATGTATCAAGTTTCCACACAATGGAGTTGAAGTGACCGTCAAAGCGGATCCAAATCCATTCATATATTGCAACAATCTGCAACCTCAGTCAGAAATAACAATTCCAGTGAATCGTGAAGTTGTTCCTTCATCGACATATGTGGATCCTGAATCATTGAAAGCTTCTACATCGAAACAAATAGAGCTCAAAGAAAAGTTCAAGATTAAAGACCTAGGATGTGGTGAGTATATATTTCATGTTGACCAACTCCCATTATCTCCTAAGGTATTCTGTCAACAAGAAGAACCTACAAACAATTTTCAATTCCAAGGAATTGGGTGTGAACCACCTAGTGTTGTGGCTACTAAGTCTGAATGCAAATCTCCTCTAGTGGTGCAAGCACCTCTTGATATCAATAGTCCTAAGAGTGGTTCCAACGAAGAATCTATTGAGCATATCTCCAGCCCTCTTGATAACTCACATAGCTTTACCATGTCATCTACTCATTCCATTTCCACTCCACTTCCAGACTTGGATCAACAAGAATTACAAAAGCCCTCACTCATTGGGGATCAAAAATCAAGCGTTGAAAAGAAAAATCTAAAAGTCAATAATAAAGAAAAGTCCTTTAGTCCAAATCAAAATCAAAAGCTATTGGACTCTGAAAAAAACAAGGTCAAGGATAAAAATCCTATGAAGCAAAAAGAGCAAGAGTTGATCTCCCCTAATATCAAAATAACTGGGGGCAAAAGTTCTAAAATTTCAAGTCAAAAAGCACACTTGTTGATCTTAAGTCTCCATCATGCTATCCTACTTTCACTTCTTTTCACAATCATAAGCCTTCATCACTCATCCACTTGTTCCACACATCCATCCCCTTTTGGTGATACATCACGGACCTTTAATGGAGCTTCCTCGAAGGACTTTGCTATTAGTGATGCCCAAACTTCTTCAGGTGACACGCATACGGGCCTGTGTAGTCCACACACTAGTAATTCTATCTCAATTCCTTCATCAAGGAAGACAAACACTCAAGCTACACATCATTCAGTCAAGGAACAGTGCATCTACAATCATAAAGTCAAGCCTCACACATTTGAGGTAGGGGACTTAGTTCTCAAAGAAAATCCCAAACATCAGCAAGACAGAGAGAAGAAGGGCAAGTTTGAACCAAATTGGCTTGGTCCTTACATCATCACAATAGCATATGGATCTGGGGCATATCAGCTCTCAACTACAGAAGGTGAACCTTTGGAGGATCCTATCAACAGCATGCACCTTCGTAGGTTCTACACATAGCTCTTCAGAGTATCCTACTTCAAAAATACAAAAAAATCAAAAAAATTCAAAAATACAAAAAAAGTTATAAAACAAAAAATTGTTACTTGGTGAAAACCTGGCAAACAGGCGCCTTGTGACATAAAAAACATTGAAAAATCGAAAAAAAGTAAAGAGAAATAATTTCGTCCAACGGTGAAAACCACTTCGGTGGCGCCCTGGGCAAGTACCATGGTGAAAACTAGGTCACCAACACCATGCGTAGAGACATTGTTCCTCCCTCCTTCAGGATTCTCTTTCATCACTGCACTTTGCACACACTCACAACCTATTCATCCATAATAAACTTACCCAGTCCCATCATGGCTTGTTATTGATCTACCTAAGATTGGTTAGCCATTCATAATAAACCTCTCTTTTCACATCCCTTTCCATCCATAACAAATCAGACCCTATCTGTGGCTAAGGCAAATCCTACGTCTAGTGATGGGTGTGGAACTGAGAACATCACATGTTTCAAGGAGTATAGTTTCTTCCAGCTTCCTTCAGTCTGTCTGCACACAATCCGCAATAAAGCAACATTTGCATCACAGATCCGCAATAAAGTTTCATCTTCTCCGCAGTAAAGTATCAGTTTCATGGATTCAGTCAGTTTCAGATGAGACACAACAGCAACAATGGGCTTCAACAAATCAAATATTTCAACAAACTCAGACAACATTATGGTTCAGTGCTATCTATCCTTTCTGTGAAAGTAAACATTGTGACCACAATCAAATAAGACTTATACAAGTGATAAGAGACACTAAACTTGAGGACTACAGTGGATGTTGGTGTCGAGTCTTGGTTTTCTTTTGATTTCATCATTTTTGGTGACATATCTTTTAGCTTTTCCGGGATGTCTCTGACTAGAGATTCTATCTCCAGGATGTTTTTGACTAGAAAGGCGAGGATGGGGTATCGTCACCTATTTGTATTTTCTGTCTGTGGATTGTCTCTTAGTAATGCTATGACTTGTCCAAGGATATGAGGACACTGTGAGTCTAGTATGAATTGGGGCATTCCTTGTTTGTGATTGTCTTATCTCCATGCAAACAGGTACAATGACTTTCTGGGTCGAACATATGCCTCGATTGTCATAACCTATTTTGCCATAATAAAGCTCAATGATGATAACGCACAAGAAGCTCTTTCACTTTCATATCTTCTGTCTTCCAGCCCCCTTTCTTGATTGACTTCCATCGTCCTTCTCGAGTCCGCGTAGCCTACTATCACATGACTGAGTATAATGACACACCAAAAACATTTGCATTTCATGTAGCTGCACCTACATTACCACATATAAGCATTTCATACATACATATAGATATCACAACTGCATCACATCCTGCACACAACACCTATTAGCACAATTTACATTTGCATTATCATATTCATCTGCATTACTTACATTCACATTTGCATCATGCATACACATATAAAACATAAACGAAAAAAAATAAAATAATTTTTTTTGCATTGCATCATATACATATTTGCATCCATATCATAAGCATCACATAAAAACATCTCATCACATAGGTACACATGCATATAGCTACCGCAAAGATGAATCATCTCATATATATATATATATAAAGTGTCATGATACAATGATGTCAAAATCATATGGCTACAATCACCCGCAGGTGTCTACGTCATTATACAAAATGGTACAAAACTGATACAGAGGAACTCACTGATCACTCTTGCCAACACTATTGGTAGTGCTAATCCTATCCATGTCATGGTATCCCATGCCACGTGTCCCACCCTCATCTCCAGTCTTGGCTCCTAGAACACTCATCTAAGGGCATCCCTATCTCTGTCTCGATCGTACGGAATCAGCTCCCCATCGATCGGCACCCGCAGAATCCTGTAAACATCCTCCAGGGTGACTGTCATCTCACCCATCGATAAATGGAACGTGCACGTCTCAGAGTGCCATCTCTCAGCAAGCGCAGTCAGCAAACCCATGTTTGCCCGAAACTCAGGCACATACAGCACATGTCTCAAACCCATCTCCTCGATGGCAGCTCTATCCTCGAGCGACAACTCAGGTCGCAACCTCTACGTCGACGGGAATCTCTCCCGTGACTCTAGCATCGGCAAATACTCCTGCAGTCAAACAACTCAATCGTGTCAGTTATAGTGGCATTCACTGTTTATCACAAAATGCTACTCGCTATCTAAATGCATATGGCTATCTACCCTAGTGACACTCATTGTTCATCACAAAGTGTTTCTATTTATCCTAGTGGTACTCACTGTTCATCACAAAGTACTACGTGTGTGACACTCCCTATTCATCACAAAGTGTTACTCGCATTTGCACTCCCTGTTCATCACAAAGTGCTGCTCATATTTTAGTACTCCCTGTTCATCACAAAGTACTCTATCTTGGTACTCACTGTTCATCACAAAGTACCTTGATCTATCCTAGTCTTCCTAGAGGACCTGCTTGAATGTATCCTCTCAGCAGCTTATCCAATCGACAGCGTATGTTCATCACAGAACTGCCGATTTGACCTAGAAGACACAAATCCACATTTTTGGACACAAACGCGTTTTCCTGACATAAACGCACATTTATTACTTTACCTAGTATGCATTAATGACAACAATAAATGTGTCAAAGTACGAGGAGGTTTTGTGGTACTCATCAGCTCTCCTGCCTCCGCTAGCCTCTAGACTCGGTGAACACGGTCGAATCTGTGAACCAAAGCCATCACTGCTGACTGTTGTTGCTCTTTTCTCTCTCTGCACTTTAATCTCTTGAATGTGTAGATGACAATAAGGATGTATTTTCCCTCGTGGTCTATCTTATAGACTACCCCTAGCCCTCGTTTCCCGAGTCAGTCTTCATTATCCCGTGACTTTGTCACTTTATCCGATCAGTCCATTCTATCCTGTCTTTCTTATCGAGAGATTTTTTGCAATCTTTCCAGACATTTTCATCCAATCTCTCGAGGGGGCATATCATTCCCATTCTGGGGCAACTCTGTATCAGTTCATCTTATCTTCTTTGAAACAACGCGACAAGCCGCATTGTCTCAAAGAGGGGCAAAATGTAGACACCTAAAATTGTCATGTCTAATTAAATAAATATTTTATTTATTTAATTATCTAAGCTTAATTCTTCTATTAATTAAATAAATCTTTATTTATTTAATTAATTCATTTATCCTCTTCTAGCCTTATTTCTCATTTAAATAAATACATTTATTTATTTAAATTATCCTTTTCCTAAATTAAATAAATATCTTATTTATTTAATTGATCCCACTTCTTCTATTAATTAAATAAATCTTTATTTATTTAATTAATATATTAACCTTTTCTACCCATGACACATGTCATTCATCTCTTAATTCATACACTACCTACCCATTTCATTATTTTATTATTTCTTTTACCTACCCTCTAATCATAGCCGACCTCCTTTTACACCTCTCAATCTTATCCCTCCATTTCATATAGTGTCTTCTATATAAGGAGATGCTTCCTTCATTATCAAACCCTAATCATTCTAATCATTCGATGCATTCTAATCAATCATCCTAATGACTGATCTTAAGGACTTGACTATACTACGATCCTACTTGCAACCACATTCTGTTCTTTGTTGAGCTCTTGTGCACATAAAATCTGAGAGCAAATATATCAAGCAAGATCAATGGAGATAGGAAGAATGGAGATCAAAACCCTATTGGATATGTGATGGTATAATCTTTGTGATTTCATGTGATTTCAATTGTCTTAGGTAATCTTCATATGTTATGGTGGATCTTTGTTGATTGTTAGGCTAGAGTTTGGTGGTTGAATTCATTTAGCCTTTCAATATTGTTATTATTGTTATCCATTTTCACCATATACATTCATAAAGGAGATCCACTTTCTTCTTTCTTGTTCATAATTGTGGCAGAAGCTTTGGGAAGAATGATCAATTGGAGTCAGATGGAGGGTCGATGGAGAGGTATTAGCATTGATAATGATATGGAAGCGGTAACCCATACTCAATTTGCAGATGACACTCTATTCTTTGGGGAGGCTTCTCTAAGGGAAGCGAGAATCATGAAATATATTCTGGACCAATACTGCAAGGTTTCAAGTTAGGCGGTAATTTGGCATAAATCTGAGTTATATTGCTTTAATACTAATGCTAGATTAAGGCGAGAAATAGCTCATACCCTTGGTATTAATGTGGGGTGTCTGCCAAATAAATTTCTTGGGATTCCCTTCTTTGGGGGGTGGGGGGCTAACAAGGCGGCCTTGTGGGAAAACCTAATTTCAAATTGTGTAAGAAAATTGGAGAGCTGGAAAGGGAAGTGGCTTTCATCGGCAGGAAGAATCACTACGTTAAAAGTCATGATTTTGACCACTCCATTATTTGCTATGCAGTGTTTCAAGATTCCAAGAGAAGTTATCAAAAGTATAGAGAGTCTCATGAGGAAATTCATGTGAAATGGTTTGGAGGATAAGGATAAAATTCCTCTGCTTGTCTGGGACAAAGTGTGTAAGCCAAATCGGGTTGGAGGTGTTGGGATTAAGATTTGGAATAGAATAAATTTAGCAATGGGGGCTAAATTGATCTGACAAATGTTTGCAAAACCTGACCGAAGTGGGTTAGAGTTTTATCTCATAAATACCTTGACAGTGATGACTTGGCGAGGATTTTGACAATCAGAAACCCCTGTAATGGATCAGCTATCTGTTAATCCTTTTTAGAATGTAGGAAGTGTTAGGGGTTTCAAGCAGATCCGAAGCAAATATGAACTAACAATTATATGCAGATTTAAATACAAAAGATAAAGAAATGAAACAGGACATAGATAACACAGAGATTTAACGTGGTTCACCCAGAATGGGTTACGTCCACCATACACAGTCGTCCAATCTTTCTTATTATCCAGCAAAAATAGTACATCAACCTTACAATGCCTTAAGCATCCCAGCCGCTTATAACATGCGTTTTTAGGGCAACAAACAAAGTCGGCCTTTTTTAGGGTTTTATTACAATGTCGGTTTTCATCAAAAAATGGCAAAAAAAAATTTTCTCGGGGGCTGCCGCCCCCGAACCCCTGCCCGGGGCCCAGCCCAGCCCCGGACCTCGGCGAGGATACGTGCTGAGTGTACAGTACTTTGCTGATCAGTCGCCACATTTCAACAATCTCCCACTTGGAGACTGATCAGGCTCCACACCGAACAATCTCCCACTTGGAGACTGACACTACACGACACCACTGTACATGCAACATCCGCTGGATAAAACATTAGGACTTGACTGGTATAAATTCCACAATTATCAATCAAGAAGACCAATAGAAACTGATGAAGAAATCAGCTTCTCCTGTGGAACTGCCTTTGTGAACATATCAGCAGGATTCTCACTTGTGTGAATCTTCTCAAGCCGTAACTGACCCTCCTCCAAAACAGTCCGGATGAAGTGGTACCTGAGCTGAATGTGCTTTGTCCTTGAATGAAAAGCAGAGTTCTTCGCAAGATGAATGGCACTCTGGCTATCAGTATATAATGGGCTATCCTCTTGTGTCTGACCCAATTCCTTTAGAAAATATTGCAACCAAATCATCTCTTTGCTGGCTTCTGTAGCAGCAACATACTCAGCTTCAGTGGTTGAAAGTGCAACAACCTTTTGCAGCCTAGAAATCCAACTGACTGCAGTTCCCCCTATAGTAAAAACATACCCTGTAGTACTCCTCCGTGAATCAATATCACCAGCCAGATCAGAGTCAACAAATCCACTTAGAGTAGCATTAGATCTTTTGAAACATAATGCTTTTGTAGTAGTTCCTTTCAAATACCGAAGAATCCATTTCACAGCATTCCAATGTTCCATACCCGGATTACTCATAAACCTGCTCACAACTCCCACTGCATGTGCAATATCTGGCCTTGTGCATACCATTGCATACATCAGACTACCAACAGCTGATGAATACGGGATGTTAGACATTTTATTAACCTCTTCCTGTGCCTTTGGGCACATCTCCTTAGTCAATTTGAAATGACTAGCCAAAGGTGTACTAACTGCTTTTGCATCCTGCATGTTAAATCTTTTCAACACCTTCTTTATATACTCACTTTGGGACAAATTCAAGGTTCTATTTTTCCTGTCCCGTGTAATCCTCATACCGAGAATTTGCTTAGCTGCACCCAAATCCTTCATAGCAAATGACCTGGCTAATTTCTGTTTAAGATCATTTATATGTTGCATGTTAGACCCAGCAACAAGCATGTCATCAACATAAAGCAATAGGATAATATAACTACCATTATCAAATCTCTTAAAATATACACAATGATCAGAATGACATCTATGATAACTGTGTTAAGCCATGAAACTATCAAATTTTAAATACCATTGTCGGGGTGCTTGCTTTAGGCCATACAGACTTTTCTTCAACCTGCACACCAAGTTCTCCTTTCCTTTGACTTCATATCCCTGTGGTTGCAACATGTAAATTTCCTCCTCCAAATCTCCATGGAGAAAAGCTGTTTTGACATCTAATTGTTCAAGATGTAAATCATCTGTAGCCACAAGACTAAGTACAGTTCTAATTGAAGTCATTTTTACAACTGGAGAAAATATTTCATCATAATCTATACCCTTTTTCTATGCAAAACCTTTTACCACAAGTCTGGCCTTATATCTTTTCTGACCTCCTTCCTCCTCCTTCAGCCGATAAACCCATTTGTTAGGCAAGGCTCTTTTTTCTGCAGGTAAAGGGACTAAGTCCCAAGTCTTATTTTTCATCAAGGAGTCCATCTCCTCTTTCATGCCTAGTTGCCACTGTTGTTTGGCATCCACCTGCATTGCTTCTTCATATTCTTCTGGTTCACCAGAATCCGTTAATAAAATAGAATACAAAGAAGGAGAAAATCTTTCAGGGGGTCTACTTGTCCTTGTAGAACGTCTAACACTTGCAGGAGTTTGTGGGACAATCTGTTGTTGCTGAGCATCAGGTACCTGTGGCATTTCATTTTCAGGAATCTCATCCAACACCACATATTCTTGTTTGTCCTGTTCATGCTTCTTTTCTTGCATTTGTTCTTTATACACAACCTTCTCATTGAATATAACATCTCTACTTCTAATTATTTTCTTATTTTCAAAATCCCATAACCGATAGCCATATTCATCTATCCCATATCCAATGAAGGTACATTTCTGAGATTTAGCATCAAGCTTGGTTCTGTTTTCTTTATCAACATGGACAAAAGCTTCGCAACCAAAAGTTTTTAGAAAAGAATAATTTACCTTTTTACCAGTCCATGCCTCCTCTGGAATACCACCATCCAAAGGGGTTGAAGGTCCTCTATTTATCAAATAGACAGCAGTATGTACAGCATCTGCCCAAAAATGTAAGGGCAATCCAGCATGCAATCTCATGCTCCTTGCACGTTCCATGATGGTCCTATTCATTCTCTCTGACACACCATTTTCCTGTGGAGTTCCCGGAACTGTCTTCTGCGTTCGAATCCCATTTAAGGAACAGTAATCTTCAAATGTTTTGCTGCAATACTCACCTCCATTATCCGATCTGAGACACTTCAACTTTTTTCCTGTCTCATTCTCAACCAAAGCTTTCCATTTCTTAAAAGTTTCAAAAACATCTGATTTTTGTTTTAGGAAATATACCCATGTTTTTCTGGTTGAGTCATCAATAAAAATAACATAATAACAAGAGCCACCAAGAGATGATACCTGAGCCGGTCCCCATACATCTGAATGTACAAGCTCTAACTTCTCACTCTTCTTCTCTTTCCCAACCTTGAGAAATCTGACTCTTTTCTGTTTACCATAAACACAGTTTTCACAGAACTCTAAATCAATCTTCTTTAGTCCTGGCAATAGATTTTTGGAGTGAAGGATTTTCATCCCTTTCTCACTCATGTGCCCAAGCCTATGGTGCCACATTATCGAATCTGTTCTTGCAACATTTATTGTTGTTGTCCCTGCAGTAACTTTATCTGTAGCAGCTAAGGTAGAGTAAGTGTTACCAGTACACAGATATAATGTGCCTACCTTTGCACCTTTAGCTACTACTAATGATCCTTTAGTGACCTTCCACATACTGTCTGAGAAGGTAACTATGCAACCTTCACTACCTAGTTGCCCTGCAGAAATTAAATTTCTTCTTAAATTAGGAACATGTCTTACCTCCTGCAGAAACCAGTCATTACCATTCTGCAACTTGATCTTTATCTTTCCTTTTCCAACAATTTGACAGGGCTCATCATCACCCAAATATACCTGTCCAAAATCACCTTGAACATAATCTAGAAAATATTTTCTATGGGGTGTAGCATGAAATGAAGCCCCAGAATCTATTACCCAGGAATCATTAACATTATCCAAACATAAGATTAAAGCATCTTGTAAAGTATTACTTGCAATATTAGCTTCCTTACTGTCATTTTCATTTTTGTCTCCTTCTTTGTTTTTCCGAGACCAACAGTCTTTCTTTAGATGACCAGGCTTTCTGCAGTACCAGCAATCTTTCTTTCCTCTAGATTGAGAGCGTCCTTTCTTTGACTTCCCTCGTGACTTCTCATTCCCAGGGCCTTTTCCTCTTTCTTTTGATCTTCCTCTGTTCTCCACATTCAAAACACTACCCGATGATGTTGAAGTCTCACCTGTGCTTTTCCTTCGCATTTCCTCGCTTAGGATAACACCAACAATATCATCAAATACCAAAGTATTTTTACCAGAGACAGAGTTACTTACAGCCATAACCAAGCTATTCCAGCTTTCTGGCAAAGAACATAAAATCAAGAGAGCCCTAACCTCTTCTGCAAAGGTAATTTTTACCGAAGACAATTGACTGGTAATTGTATTAAATTCATTTAAGTGCTCCGCTACAGATCCTCCCTCACTCATTTTCAAATTAAACAAACGCTTCATAAGAAATACCTTATTTGAAGCTGAGGGTTTCTCATACAACTTAGCCAATGTTGCCATCAAATCTACAGTCGTTTTTGCTTCTGTTATATTGAATGCTACAGACGACGCAAGGCACAATCGAATGGATCCCAAAGCCTTCCTATCTAAAATGTCCCACTCTTCATCTGATATTGTGGTCGGTTTCTTTGCCTTTCCTTCCAATGGCCGCCACAAATCCTTTTGATACAGGTAATCCTCCATCTGCATTTTCCATAACTGATAATTCTGGCCGTTAAACTTTTTGACCTTGAATTTGGAATCCTCCATTGCTCCCACTCAAATCTGAAAGTCCTGCCAATTTACAGAAAACCTCGCTCTGATACCAATTGTTAGGGGTTTCAAGCAGATCCGAAGCAAATATGAACTAACAATTATATGCAGATTTAAATACAAAAGATAAAGAAATGAAACAGGACATAGATAACACAGAGATTTAACGTGGTTCACCCAAAATGGGTTACGTCCACCATACACAGTCGTCCAATCTTTCTTATTATCCAGCAAAAACAGTACATCAACCTTACAATGCCTTAAGCATCCCAGCCGCTTATAACATGCGTTTTTAGGGCAACAAACAAAGTCGGCCTTTTTTAGGGTTTTATTACAATGTCGGTTTTCATCAAAAAATGGCAAAAAAAAATTTCAGTACAGTACTTTGCTGATCAGTCGCCACATTTCAACAGGAAGATCATAGTAGAGAAAATTTCATGGAAGATTGGAGATGGTCATAAAGCTCTTTTCTGGGAGGATTCTTGGGATGGTCATCAGGCTTTGGGTGAAGTAGAAGAGTGAAGGGAGATTAAAAGAGTTGTAGTAGCAACTTGGAGTGTGAGAGTCTCAGATTACATGGTAAAAGAGTCTTCTCGAGGAATTGATTGTTGGTACTGGAGAGATGTGGGAGAACTTCACTTACCAACGACTCGAGGGGATATGTTGAAGGCCTTGTTGAAGGATAGACCTATTTCCTTTTCAAGAATGGAAGACACAATCATTTGGTATGGGGCTAAAAGTGGCCAGTATTCAGTTAAGGTTGGCTATCAATTGCTTGAATCTAACTTGCTTAGGGAAGAATGGCCAACGCAAGTGTGTTGGAACAACAAATGCTTATCGAAAGTTGGTTCTTTTTCTTGGTTGGCAATGAGGGGTAGGATACTGACAGGGGATAGATTGAATAAACTTGGCTTCTCAGGCCCACATAGATATGTAATGTGTTGTAGGGAGGAAGAGACTATTGATAGTCTTCTCCTTCATTGTGAAGGTGTTCGGGGATGTTGGGAGAAAGTGTTGTGTAGATTGGAATGGTTAGCTCCATTACAAAAAGATGTAAAATCATGGCTTCAATGCTAGACAAGAGGTAAAACAAGATCTATTTTTTCATGTCTTTGGGATACTGTCCCTTCCACTGTCCTTTGGGAAGTCTGGAAGGAGCGCAATCACTGTATTTTCCAAGGGAAGGTGGAAGGGAGTGACAAAATATGGTACAAGATAGAGCAGGCGATTTTAGAATTAGTGAATTTGTCTATAGCAAGGGTGAACTTTCATAAGTATCCCTACATAGCTTGGGATAGTAGAATGCGAGATCAGTGGCCTCTTCTGAAATTTCCACCCGTTAATGGGCTAGATCGGGTTAATCCGGTAGGTGTTGGGGAGAGAGTGGTTGAGTAGATACCCCTAGAAGATGGATGGACAAAGATTAATTTCAATGGTGTGTCCAAGGGTAACCCAAGGCCATTGAGTGTTGGGTGTGTTGTGAAGAACTTTCTAGGGGTCAAAATTGTGAAGGATGGCAAAGGTTTCCAAATGGTACCAACAACGAAGTTGAGGCTAAACCGGTCATTCTTGTTGTACTTCTAGCTCGAAGATTAGGGGTGAGCAAGCTACATCTAGAAGGGGACTCCCTAGTGATCGTCAATACAATCATCTATGGTAGCTCGCTAAGTTGGAAAATTAGTCGTGATATTGACATGATCATGTCAAGCTTGAAACTTTTTCAAGACTTCAAGATATCCCACACTCTCCAAGGTGGCAATTTGGAGAAAGATAGATGTGCAAATGAGGCTTTGGATTTGGAGGTTGGTGTGATGAGAATATTAGTGCCCCGAGTAGATGTGGTATCTTGGGGCTGATTTTTTATAGATATTATCTGTTTTGATTAATTAAAAATAGGTTTTTTGAAAGGAACCCAGAACCTTGTTACATAGCAGGAGAAAGATAAAGCATTAAAGAGGAAAGAAAAAATAGTGCTTGGACACCCATAAGAACATATCCCAATTAAAACAAAAAGGGACCACAAGTCAAAGAGAACAACACAAGACAACCTAAGGACAACACAAAGACAACACCAAGACAACACAAGGACAATGACATCTAGATGTTTCTTATGAGTTCTTCTGCATGAACCACCATCTGCTTCATATTGACTGTAGAGTTTTTCATATCATCCAACTCTTGTTCCTTAATACCAACCTACTTTCGAGTGTTGGCCCTTGTTCTTTTTTCATGAACCTCCTTCTCAGTCTGATCCTTCTCATCCTCCTTGCCTTTAATCTATTCAAATTTATTTATCAGCATGTTAACATGGTCAACAATGGCCTTAAGGATCTGGAAGTTTTGCTCAGCAATCCTCTTCACAGTAAGCTCCATCTTATCCACTCTATTGACCAAATTACTCAAGTTAGTTTCCAGACCCTTATCATCTCTGATCCCTTCCAGCTCCTTCACCTTCTTTTCCATTTCCAGAATTTTATTATCCATTGCCTCAATTGCTTCAGCCTTGTTAATGGCAACCATTAATTCTTTAACATTCTCAAAGAGAGGCTTCTCACCCATAGTTGCCTTTTTTATCATATTGAGATCAGTCTTCAAGTCACCAATTTCTTTCGCCATTTTGCTAATGACCTCACATAAACCCTTGATGTTGTCATTACCAATGGCACCATGACAGACATTTTGATTGTCCATGTTATTCTCTTGACCCTCATTCTGCATTCTCTGTGTGTTCAGGTTCTCCCCATGGTCACCATCTAGCATTTCATCTTCCTCCTTACCCTTATTATTATCTATTTTTTCAACCTCAAAATCCTCATCAGAACAAATAATAATCTTCCTTTTTACCTTATTTATCCCCTTACTGGTCTTCTTGGTCCTTTGGGTTTGCTTACCCATTCCCTTTCTCTTCTTGCTTTTTATGATTTTATCATCAAAAGACTCATCCTCAGAGTCTGAAAGGTTAGAATCCACAACAGTCCCCTTGCTCTTTCCCTTGGTCTTCCCCTTGTTGCTAAAATCCTTAGACTCACCCTCAGTTTCAAAATAGAGATTGAACCCACTATTCTCACTTTCAGTATCATCATCCCTAATTTGTTTGCCTTTAGTAATGGGTTTCTCAATAATTTTCCCCTTCAATATCTTATAAACTAAAGCCATTAAACCTTGGTGGAGGGCATGATCTCTTTGAGAATCTTTTTTTTATTTCATGAATAGTATGATCCATAGAGCAGGCAAGATAGTAAGGCAGACTAACCTTGTCACCATGGCGAAAGTGGTTGAGCAACACAAAGTGATGCCCATAAGCCCTTGTGAATCTCCCGTCCAGAGTAATGTAGCTGATGGTGGCAAACAACACAAATCTCCATGGCCAACAAATATGCTTAGGGGAATAGTAGAAGTTATCCGCCTTCACCAATTTCCTTTTTTCTCCATCTGTGACAGGAAACCTATCCGCAACCTTTTCAGACACACTTTGGTCTCTGTAAAATTTCATACCTTCTTTCACCATACCCGTAGCTTCAATAATGATATCCTTGTCCACTTGCATCATCTGGGTGCCAACAAGAACCTTACCATTCTTCCAGTTTTTTATGAAATACTTAGTGATAGTAGGGTCTTTGCCGCAGATCTTTTTCATAAAAACATTCAAACCTCCTTCTTGAAGAATCTCCCAGACTTCATTGTTTTTCGTCCAATCCGAGCAAGAAGCTGGTTCAAACCTCTTTTTATTACCCCCCATTTTATCCTTAAATTCCCAATTCTTCCTTATCGCAACTCTATTATTTTCTCTATGATCTATGTGAAAAAACAACACTTTTTTTGTTGTTATGAAGAGCCACCCAAAATCTGTGCCAAGTAAATATGATATGACAAATAAAACAAGCCTCGCCCTCGTCGTGATCAATCGTAGAAAAATGAGGAAAAGGCATTAGAAATTATGATTAGCTAAGACACGTTGCTTCATCTAGATATGGTCTAGTTCAATCAGACATTTCACCTCACACTTGAGATTACTCTCACCATAAAGGGCAATGATTTTGTCAAAGCGGCAAGCTAGGTTGGCAGCCTAGTCAACACACTTGTTGGCTTCTCTATATGCATGTGTGAAAATACATATTTCAAAGGTTTTACTTATATCCTTCGCAAATTTGATGGCATTGTGTATAGACCAAGAGGGAGGGAAAACATTATTCAAGCAGTTATTAATGTTAAAAGAATCACCTTCAACCCAAACTTTAGTGCAATTTGAATCTTTAGCAAGAACCAACCCACAATAAGCATCAATGGCCTCAACAACATGATTGGTTTGGTAACCTATAGGAATACATTTGATAGCTTTGTATATTCCGCCTTCATCTCTTAACACCACACCGCACCCTTGGAAGTGCCATCGAAATTGATTTTCATCCATCCCTGAGGGGGCATTCTCATCTTGCCTCTTCTCTAGGATTAGCATGTATGATTTCACTCCCCTTTATTCTCCAATTCTTGAAAATGATGTTATCACCTTGATCTTTGGGATTCATTATTCCACCTGTGATGTAGAGGTTCTCCACCATATGTATTTTGATTTTCTCAAAAATAATTTGAGCTTTTGATGCCTTATCTCTGAACACTCTATCATTTCTCTCTTTCCAGATTCCCCAACAAATATGGGGTAAAGAAAATTTCCATAACAGATTAACTGAATTGTTCTTCGAAGGGTGGAACCAGGAATTGAAGACATCTTTGACAGCTTTAGGGATGACCCATCTGACATTGAAGTTGTCCAGACATCTAGCCCAAATATCCACAAAGAAAGGGCAATGGATAAACATGTGATTAATGGTTTCCTCATTCTGCATACAAAGATGACAAATACTAGGCAAACAAAAACCTCTAGTTTTGAGACTGTCAGTCATCAAAATCTTATTTTGAAGAACAGTCCAGAAAAAATATTAATTTTGGGAATAAGACCTTTCACCCAAGCCTTAGCCCAACAAGGACTCTCCTAACTAGAATATTGCTAAAAATAAAGATAGGAGATAGAAAATTTACCATCAGCAGTAAGTTTCCAGATAAGTTGGTCCTCGTCATCAACCACCACCATAGGATTCAAAATTTTATTCAGATGCTCAAGAGAGGGATCAACAGTGGGAAGTCCTTCCACTGACCTAAATTCTAGTAGTCAACCACAATAGTACCAAATTTTTCCTTACATTGATCCTGAAACTTGCCCCAATCGAGATTGTCACTAATGGGAGAGTCTAACAACCAAGTGTCTTCCCAGAATTTAATCAAATTTCCCTTCCCTACGTTCCATTTCACTCATTTGAGAATTATGTCTCTAGTTCTAGTGACATTTTTCCAGATGTTGGAACCAATCGGAATATCTTTAGCCTTGAGGAAACCATGAAGGTTCGGGAGCTGTCTTTTATACTTATTATCCCATATCAATTCCCATTCTCCCTCAATTTTATAACCTCTCCATATCTGCTTAGCCATGAGAAACTCATTCATATCTCTGATTCCTCTAAGACCAAGTCCTCCTTTTCTTATAGGTTTGCACACCTTCTCCCATGCAATCAAATTCATTCTCTTCTTTTCCTCAACCTCAGTTCAAAGAAAGGTTTTTTTATTTTACTCAATAGTCTCTGCAAACTTAACAAGGATTCTAAAAAGATTGATGGCATATAGAGGGATACTCTGGAGAATAGATTTCAGAAATTGGACCTTTTCCATTTGACTGAGCAAAGAGCCTTTCCATCCAGCTAACTTCTTATGAACTTTATCCACAAGAGCACCCCAGAAGGTATCAGGAGGCACCTGACATAAAGGGAGCCCAAGATAGGAAGCAAGGAGATTCCCAATTTGGCTACCCAAAATATTACTGATCTTGGTATGTCTTCTCTCTGGAGTGTTTATGAAATAAATAAAACTTTTAGACCAGTTAATCAGTTGACTAGTAGCCCTCCCATATCTATCCAAAGCTTTCTTTAAGCTTCTAGAATCTTTCACAGAAGAATTCCCCATAATAATTGAATCATCCACAAATTGTTGATGAGAACACACTTGGTCAACTGATGAAGGTTTAAGCCCTCTAAACTCTCCCTTCTCAACAAGTTTTCCAATAAATCTGCCCAAACATTCCTCCATGGTTATGAAAAGAACAGGGGAGAGAGGATCCCCCTGTCTGAGATCCCTGGAGGACTTGAAAAAGGGGGAGGGAGACCCATTGACTAGCATAGAAAAAGAAGCAGAGGAAACCAATTGCATGATAAGACTGATGCTTCTTGAACAAAAACCAAAGGTTGAAAGGACAGTCTACATAAAGCCACAGTCAACTCTATCATAGGCTTTCGATAAGTCAAGCTTTAGAAAAAAACCTTCTTTTTTGGCCTTAGAAAGAGAATGAATCTCATGGACCGTGATAATCGAATCCAAAATTTGCCTCCCAGGGACAAACCCACTTTGTTGGGGAGGTATGATCAAGGCAAGCAAAGTCAGAATTCTAGAAGTCGAGACTTTAGAGATAATCTTGTACAAAGAATTGCAGAGGTTGATAGGTATAAAAAGATCCATAGAGTCAGATCCCATCTTCTTGGGAATAAGAGCAATGAAAGTACCATTCAATTCTTTCAAAATTCTCCTAGCACCAAAGAATTCTTTCACAACACTAGAAACATCCCTTCCAACAATATGCCAATACGTTTGGAAAAATAACATAGGGAAGCCATCCGGGCCCGGGGCCTTATTACCTTCGAAAGAGTTGACAACTTTCAAAATCTCATCATTAGTTCGGATAGCAATAATATAGGAGTTTTGGTCAGCATCCAAGATAGATGTGATGCAGTCCAAAAGATCCCTTTGAGCTTGAAGGTCCAAGTTTTGATCCTTAGTCGAAAGATTGGAAAAGAACTCCAGAGCAACTTTCCTCATAGAATCTTCATCATCAATAACTCTGCCATTGAATTTAAGTTGAGAAATCCTATTGATAGCTTTGTATTTCAAAGTGGACACATGAAAGTATTTGGTGTTTCTATCCCACTCCTTCAGCCATGTATTTCTTGACCTTTGTCTCCAAAAAGTTTATTCTTTGGCTATGATATCATGATATTTCATAAGAATCTCATCTCCAGCTTCTCTAGTGACAATGTTGTAGCCATTATTCTGAATCTCCTTGGATATCTTTTAGATCCAAGAGAATGACAACTTTGGAGACAAAAATGTTCCCAAAGCAGTCCTTATTCCATCTTTTAACATTGTCTTTCACAAACTTCAACTTTTTGACCACCTTAAACATAGCATTTCCTTCAACTTTAACCTGCCACCAGTCCTTGATTTTGCTTTCAAGGTCTGAGTGTTTGGTCCACATTCTTTCAAATCTATAAGGGAAATGTCTCCTTCCCTACTTGGGATCAACATTAAAATATATAGGATGATGATCCGACCCGACCCTAATATGAGTAGATAAAGAACAAAAGTAGGAATTAAACCAGTCATGAGAGATTAAAGCTCTATCAAGCCTAACCTAAATTAAGTCTTCACCACTCCTTCTATTGGTCCGAGTGTATTTGACCCCTTGCAAGTCCAAATCATGGAGAGCATGGTTAATAATGAACTCCATCAAGTCCAATCTGTTGTCCAGATTGGTTTGGCTCCCTCCCTTCTTCTCATATTCTCTTAGAGGGGTATTGAAATCCCCCATAATAATCCAACTATCTTCAACAAACTTACTTCTAATCGAGGATAGATTTCTCAAGAAAAAACTTCTACCAACTTTGGTGTTAGGGGCATACACATTAGTCAAGACCCAAGAAGTGCCATCTTTCAAATGCTTAAATCGAATACAAGCCATATTGTTATTTTGAATCAACACCTCTCCCTTAACCTTATTATTATTCCAAAAAGTAGCAATACCCCCAGACGCCCCTTCAAAAATACCACCACTAACTCCCCCATTACTAAAAATTTTTAGACATTCGACCTTCTCCCTTGACTTTTTAGTTTCTCGAATCATAATAATATCCGGATTTTTGTCTCTACTCATACTTTTTATTAAATCTTGTTTATGAGGATTATTCAATCCTTGAATATTCCAGAATATAATCTTCATGATTTTTTGGAAATACCTGCTTCAAAGATGGTTCTTTGAGTACCATTCACTAGATTCTTGCTATTTTCCATGGTCCTCTTCTTTGCATTTGAATATCTTCCAAGTGATGTGTGTTGAGCCCCCACGTCCCCTAGTCCACTTCTGGTGTTTCTGATAGTCAAATGATTGTTGTTATTATTTATTTATTTTTGTTCTTTCCCTTTCTATTATCCTCCAATATTTATACCTCCTCTTGGTTTTTCCCCCTCTTTGTCAAAGCCTTTTTTATGTCTTCTTCATTTCCCCATATTGGAGCATTTTCCTTCGAAAAAGTCCGCTTGACTTCGGCCAGAGAAACCAAAGATATCTCTGAGAGCGCTTGCTCTAGAATATTATCATGTTGAGCATCTTGAAACTAGCTTACTCCATTTTCTGACCCAGAATAAATTTCTTCTGAGTTAGGAACATCTTCATCCTCCTTATTGTCCTTGGTTTGACTGGTTCCCTTATCCAACCGACTACTTTCCCTCTTTTCACTCTCAGCTATATTCTGATCTGATGTGTCCTTTTGGTCATTTAGGTAGTTGCATTGTGAGTTCTTCTCTCCATCATTTGAATCCTTTCCACTTTTCTCTTGATCGTTTTCCTGCTGGGAAATCTTATCTTCCACTCCATCAACCGTCTCATTTCCTGATTCCCTGGCTATTTCCTCCTCTTTCCTTCCAATCTGGGACTATTTCTCCTGATCTGAACCTTCAGAAGGAAGAGCCTTCAAAGGTTTTTCTATATTATTATTTGGGTTCATTTCCACCTTTTTCCAAACCCTGGTTTGGGTTTGAGGTTTGGAAACTTTATTTGGGCATTTTTTAGCCCAATGCCCAACTCTCTTACAGTGAAAATAGGCAAAGGGGATAGATTCATAAACATTTTCTTGCATCCATTTACCAAGTTTTGAATCTATCTCTATCTTCTCTAGCATATCCGTATCAGGCCCTACCCCCACGCAGATTCAGGCATAAATGAGTCTTCTTATGGACGCTATCACTGGGTCAATGGAGAGAAGCTCCCCAAAAGCATTATCTATCCCGACAAACACATCTTCCTCCCAGTATTCCATTGGAAGACCTAGGAGCTTTATCCAAACACGGCACTTGGACCACAAACTCATCATCTTGACTCGAGTTGGGGTACCATTTTTGGATATACATTATATATTTACGTATCATCCAGGTTCCATTGTAGAGGATTTGCCTGCGGTCTTCCTCACATGAGAAGGAAAAGGAGATACATCCTTTATTCATAGCTACCACATCCACTTGGCCTTTTAGATTCCATTTTCTCTTCATGAATCCATGAACAACCTCAATGTTAGGTCTCATCCCAAATAATTTGCCTGTAAGGGTGCTTTCCATCCGAGCAATATTATGATCTATAATCTGATCATGAATGGATATGGCATACTTTCCCTGAGAAATATTCAAGATATTTTCAAGGGGAGGCAAAGTTGACTTACCTTTAGGTTTGATTCCAAATAGAGAATACCATTTTTATGCGGGAAAAGCGGGTCGATAGAACTCAATATGTGAAAATATTCTAAAAGACTTGTCCACACACACACAGAGGACTTCTTGGTGCAAGCTATGGAGTAATGAAGTATCACTCAGCTTCCCAAGGTGGGTCCCATGGTTCTCTATCCTACAATGTCCCTCAAACCAATGTTTTTGCTCTCAGATCACTGAGCAAAATGGTTTAGGGATGGCAAATGTAAGAACGAGGGATGCTTTGATAGATTTTAGAATGAAATGCATCCTAAGATATACATGATCCTAGAAATGCAATAAACTAACTATAAGATGACAAGGTTAGTAAACAAACTATCCTAGCATACTATATTTAGTCTTTGATTGAGCTAAATGATAAAGAAAGTATTCTAAACATGCATATTTAGACTAATTCCTGATTTGAAAGAGGCTAAAATGATGAGCATAAAAATGATATGAAAGATTGAATGTATTTGAGCATAAGTGTGATACTGCAAATTTGGAGGATGATTAAAATGGAGGAATGAGAGCTCTATTTATAGCAAAAATAGGGCAATGGATGGTCAGGATTAAAAGAGTTGATCAAGGGTTGAGTTTGAAAGTTGGGGATCCATGTTTGTAATTGGCACCAATGAAATGGTGACAAGTGTCAACATAAGGTTGAGTTGAGAGAAGGGGTTGGAGACATTAAATGCTTGAGAAGACCTTAGGGTTATCTAGAAGGTAAGGGTCAAGCCTAAGTTAAGATTACCCATTGGATTAAGAGTTAATCCAAGGATAAACCCTTGTGCAAATGATTAAGAGATAATCATGGTCAAAGCATTAAATGCTTGATGAGACCCTTGGGTTGGATGAAGGTTGAGTTAAAAGAAATTCTTTGACCATGTAAGAGGGTTTGAGTTAACCATTAATGGTTATGAAGACTTTGGGGAATTAAGTGGTTGAAGGCTTCAAGCCTTTAATGGTTATCAAAGACTTTGAGGAATTAAGTGGTTGAAGGCTTGAAGCCTTTAATGGTTATCAAAGACTTTAAGGTTTTGAGAAGTGACTTCCCTTTGCTTAGGGATGTGACAAAGTTTAGAAGATGGGTTAGGCTAATTAGAAGTGATTAGAAGAGTCTAGAAGGGATTAGATAGGGGTTTAGGAAGGAAAGTGGGAGATGTAGGATTTTGCAAGTGGATGGAGGGATAATAGGATTTAATTGAAATAAAGTTAATTTAATTCAATTTGGTTGCAATTAAATAAATTAGATTTATTTAATTTAGGATAACTATTTAATTAAATTGAATTTAATTAAAGTGGATAGGGGGGATTTAATTGAATAAAATGATTTATTCATTAAATGGTAAAAAGAAGTCTAGTGAATTTAATTTAAATAAATTGAGTAATTTACTTAATTAAATAAAGGAATGTGGATAATTTAATTAAATTGGATTTAATTAAATAGAGACATGAACATAAAATATTCATTTAGGAATATGGTCATTTTTATATGTCTACACCATTTACCAATCTTCTCAAGCTTGGGTCCACATGACTTGGGACCCCCACTTGGGTCTCCCGAATCCAAAGGGGTATCGGGTTCCAAACCATCTAATCCCTCCCCCTCCAAAGGGTTGGGGAGTCCACCTGCTACCTACTGTCCTGATGTTGCTTCAGGACGCCCGCCCAAAACATTTGAATTTTGGGCTTGCCCATTCCCCTTGTCCCCTTCGCTCCGCTCTACTATGCTCCTCTCCTCTCCCATGTTACCAATCTAATACACACTATAGATATTATATGTTACCTTTGAGATGATGAGCATTTAATATTGAGTTTTGAGTGCATCTTGGCGGTAGTACGGGTTGACAGTTTGTGGTGTTCGTCATTATTGCGTATTGTGGGTAGTTTTATCAAGCAGGGTGGCAAAGCTCGAGAGATGGCCAGATGTGATGTACACTTGAAAGGAGTACTCACATTAATGGTGTGTAGTAGGGGAATGTTTCAAGGATATCAAAGGATGATGTGCATTTAAGAAGGGAGTTATCGTGTTAGGGAAGCAAAATTTGATCTTGGTTATTGAGCATAGAGTAGTGAGCCTTTGGTAAGGTAGTGCAGGTTTTGTTCATTGGTATAGTGATGGAGCTAAACTTTTCTCTTAAGGCAAAGCATCCTATGGTGGCTTTTTGGGGTGCCATCTTTGATGAGCGTCTCTCAAATGTCTTCAGGTTTGAAGACCGAGACTTTCTCAATAGAGTGAAGATTGTGCTCGGTGATGAATACATGTGGGGGGGAATTCAAATACCATACTAATGTGGATATAGCATCCATGTTTGTTGCATGGGCTTTTGAGTTGGTAGGGGTGGATAGTGTTCATCGGTTGGTCTCGAATAGTGTGAAGGAAGAATGAAGAGGTGACTTGGTGGGATTCATTCAGATGGCTAGGGATGGGGAAGGATTTGTTTGCCCAAATGGCGTGTGGCTATATTCATGTGAATTTCAACCCCCTTTACGCTCGTTTCTTTTATGGAGTGTGAACTCTAGTAAGGAAGTTCGCATGGCTTCAGGCCCAAATTGGTATGCATGGAGTGCAGGAATACATCAGGGCGTGGGAAAATGTTGAAATTTGATTGGATTTGCAAAAATGGAGCCCCTCTCTTGGAAGGAGACTGGGCGGGGACTCGAGCTTGGTTCCTCTCTAAAGAAAAAATGTGAAAGGTCTCGAGACTCCAAGAACAACATGGGTGGTAGGTTACTATGGATTGGGTTCCCTCCAGAAGCCCACGATGACCATGTCAACGAGGAGGATCAACGTGAGTGTGCTATGGAAGGATGTGAGAAAGGCAAGGAGATTGTGGTGGTTAATGCGCCATAGTAGTTTATGTTTTGTTGGTTTTTGTTTTGATCATTTAGCTAGCCTTTGTACGTAATTATCAAACAACATATGTTTAGTTTTTTGCTAGCCAATGTTTTGGTGGTCTCTTTTTGCTGCAAATCATATGTAATAGACTATTTTTGACATATCAATATAAAGTACCATTTACCGATCGAAAAAAAATAGAACTAGATAAAATGTGGTTGTAGGAATCATCAAACTAGTTGAATATTCATAATGGATTAGTCCTATGGTCATACAAAACAAGAAGACAAAATAAATTTCAATATGTGTAGACTTATAGGAACTCAAAAAACCATGCATACACAATCCATTCCGTACTCCTTTTACAAAAGATATTATAATCAGTTGTCAAGAGGGAGATATATTCTTTCATTGATGGGTTTTTTAGATACTACCAAGTGCGGCTCAAAGAAGAGGACCAACTAAAGACCATTTTTTGCTACAAAGTAGGGATCCTTTATGCATTGAGTAATGCCATTTGAGCTCAATTATGTCCCTACTATTTTTAGCAGGAACATGTTAAACACTTCTAAAGACTTCATCCATGACTTCTTAGATGTATATCTAGATGATTGGACAATAGGGTCTCATCAAGAACCACATTCAAACACTTAGAACTATGCTAGAGAAAGGTAGAAGTATGCATATTTCATTTAGTCTCAAGAAGCGCATCTTCGCAGTACCCTTTGAAACATTAGTCGAGCACATTAATTGTAAGGAAGGATTAATGGTGGATCACATAAAGATTGCATTAATTATGAACCCTCCACATTAAAAAACTGCATTGAAAGTCAAAAAATTCTTAGGAGTACCACAAAAAATTCATTAAAGGAAATGCCACTATATGTGCACCCCTAGAAGACGCTTATGAAGAAAACTAATAAATCAATCACCTAGACTCGTCAATGCCAACAATATTTTGATACTCTGAAATAGAAAATAGATAAGTCCTCATCCTTATCTTTCTAGTTAGGTTGATACCATTCCATATCCATGTAGATGCATATGGAATAGCTATAGGTGCAGTTCTTGCTTAGCCAAGGGGAAATAGGGACCATCTGATAGCAAAAATTTATTACAAGCCAAGAAAAAATATACAACCACTTAAAGAGAAGTCTCGACCATGGTTTATGCCTTACATAAATTATGACACTACTTGCTATCCACTCCATTTACATTCTATAACGATCATGAGCCCCTAAAATTTTTACAAAATAAGCTTTCTACATGGACACATGCAGATGACTCTTACTATTTCAGGAATTTAAAGCCACCATAATGGTCAAACATAAGAGAAATAATCAAGAGTCAAATTTCTTATCTAGAATTGCCATAGGAAAAGATGCTAAAGAAGTTCATGCAAAAGATCTACCTGAAGCTTATCTCTTCCCATTAACAATAGTACTTAATGAATTACATGATGTCATTGAATTACTTTGTATAGGAACATACCCACTGGACATGCCTGCACCTGAGAAATGATTGTTGCTACGAAAATCCCTACCATTTATCTTATTTGAAAGAGTTCTATATAAGAAAGGGCAAGATGACGTACTTAAGAGAGTTATCTACGAACATGAATGAGAGTAGATTTTGAGAAAAGAACATGAAGGAATTGTAGGAGAGCACAAAAATGAAAATGCCACAATATAAAATATATTTTTATTTGGATTGTGGTGGCCCAATATATTCAAAGATAAAAAACAATATACAAAGTGTGATATTTATAGAGAACTAGACAATCTATTGCTCGAGATGAAATGCCATTACAACTGGTTCTAGCACAAAACCCCTTTGAAAAATGGGCAATTGATTTCATTGACCTTGTTGATCCCTTGTCGAATCTATCTAAGTTAGATTCATTATTATCAAAATTGACTACTTGACTAAATGGGCATAAGCTAAGCCCATAAAAAATTGTATTGCATACACTGTTGCTAAATTCTCATACACTAACATCATGACACCTAAGTATCACAAGTGATCAAGGCAAACACTTTATCAATAAAACCATAAAGGAGCTACTAGATAATTTCATGATCACGCGTAACTTGACTACTCCTTACCATCCCTAGGTAAATGGAGCAAGTGAAGCATTAAACAAAATCTTGGACACTACCCTGACTAATATGTGCAATGCTAATAGGACAAACTGGGATATCAAGATGCTTGCAATATTTTGGGCCTACTAAACAACATATAAAAGAGCTACCTAACACACACCTTTTGACTTAAGACTATGGATTGGAAGTTATTCTATTGATAAACTTTATAATCAATAATCTCTGCACAACTTTGATGCTGATACTAACTTATGAGGACTCCATTAAGCACAAACTGGAAGAATTGGAGAAATTAGATGAATAAAGACAACTAGCAGAATCACACTTGTGGGCATAAAGAGAAGGCAGAAAACTTGGCACAATAGGAATCTCAAAATAAAATAATTTCAGTTCAAAGATATGGTACTTTTATATGACAACGAGTTTAAGAAGCATGGTAAACTTGAAGTTTGTTGGCTACGAGCCTACAAAATCAATGATATTCTCGATTTTAGAGCAATTTGATTGGAGATTTTAGATGGAAACATCCTGCAATGCTATGCTAATGGAGCACAGTTGAAACACTATCACCAATATTCTTGGTAAGGTTGACTTGAGGGCAAGTCACATTTTTGAAGAGGGGATGATGTTGGCAAGAAAGTAGGCGCAAAAACAGATCCAAAGAGCTTACCACATCTCATCCCATGACGTCTGTAGAAGCTTAGCTTTGGGACATAAAAAGTAAACCAAGGATATTATCTAAGGGTTTTATCTCATGTAGCAGGTAGAAGTATATTGTAAGATCCACTCACCAGTACAAGAGCAAACATAACAATGAATATAACAAAATAGGAAAATGAGATATAGGAGTGAATATATGAGTGAAAGGAGTTATAAAGATACATAGTGTGTACCAATTGAATATAATGAATCCAAATACTTTCAAGTTATAATCTATTATGTTGTGTATGCTTTTATTTTGATTTTCAACTAATGTTAGGCCTAAATATAATTCCATGTACCCTTAGTAGCATTGAGTTCAGGTTATAAAGACTACAACACTAAGAGATCACTAGGCTCAAAACTACAGTCTGTGACCCTTAGATTTCTTACTAAAAAGAGGCTACTTTGAAAGAGAAAGATACCACACAACACATACAATAAACAATATGAATTGAATTTTAATTAGTTGTTGCATGCAATATATATTAAATAAGTTTGCCAACTGTTCCTATCTTTGTATCCTCCATATCTGCAACATTAAAGATATGCTTTGAAAACAAATGTCAATTAGATTCAAATAGATTTTATCTTTACTACTTCAATCTATCCACTGTCCTATCTTTCAACCTCTCATACTTTTTGTATAGTTTGATATATATATATATATATATATATATATATATATATATATATATATATATATATATATATATATATATATTTCTCTCTAGTTCACAAGTATTTAATTCTCTATATTGTATGAGTTTGTATTTTGAATGCATTCTCTCACGAGTCTAGCTTTACAAAGTTGTAAGATTCTATCTATATGAGGTTATAATAAGATATGAAGTTGCAAGTTTGAATGTAATGGTGTTTGTATGGAAAGAGCCAAAACTCAAATATAATTTTTCATTATGATGATTATATAAATTTTTCATGTTTGTTTCATTTTCTATTTGTGCTCTCCCTCTTGTTTTCATTTGCTATATATGGGTTCAGTATGAATATAGATTGAGTTTTGATTAATTGTTGCACATAAACAATCCAAAGTTGTCACATGTCCACGAGGATATATGACAAATTTGGATTGTTTGTGTGCAACAATTAATCAAAACTCAATTTATATTCATCTTAAACTCATAAATAGTAGATGAAAAATATACCTTTTATCTATCTATCCATCTCCCTCCCCTATATGTATCTATATATACATAAAAGAGATATTTATAAAGAGAAATAGAAATAGAAGAATGTATAGAAGAAAAGAAGTAGAGATAGAGTATATGTGTGTGTGTGTGTCAAGAAATAGAAATAAAAACCCAGATTAAAAGAAGAAAAAGGGGGAAGAAAGGGATAAATAAAGAAATACTAAGAAAAAGAAAGAGATAAAAGAGGAAAAAAATGTCTAGAGAAAAGTGGGTGAAGAGGGGGATAAGGATGGTAAAGGAGAGGATCCAAAATGTGCATGCCCTAACTTCATGCCACGTGGACTTAGAGACCAACTTTGAGCATTGACCAGGTAGACCATCGAGTTGGCTACCCCAAATCAAAATCTTGGGCGCTGACTCAATGTTTTGACACGTGCAATTAAATGTCATGAGGGTGGTCAAAATTTTACCACTTTAGTGCATTGACTGGAATGTGGTTGGGCCCACATCGTAAACCTGCTAGCCTTTTCGTACCTTTTAGAACGAGGTGTCCACGTGGCAATCACGTACATACCCACCCAAATGACCACCTCCTCTGTCCAAATTTACTGCCACCACCTTCAAAATTTGAGTGCAGTGGCATTAACCTACACGTCACTTCACCTTACATGCAACTAAAGGCTCTCATGTTTTGACCACAACAACATTCAATATGCCTGCCTCCTTGCATTTTGAGAGACTCTTGGTTGGTATGTTTGGCACACACTCTCCAATCCTCGCTTTCTTTCACTCCACAACTTGCTCATGATGGGACGCAATGAATTCTTCTTCAGACCATAACGTGTACACCTTGATTCAGGTAATGTAGGCCTTTCTCTGTGCAATACCTGGTTTTTGTTGGGGTTTCATTTTGCCCATTTCTAGATTTTTACTTCCTCGCATGGTGGCATTTGTGGGTATGAAGGGTGACGACGACAGGATGGCATTGACATGGGAATTAAAGTCATCATCCCCCTTCGACCCTGGTGAGGATTTATCCTCACTAAGGCCTACCTATTTCATCTTGTCTATTTTTTATGTTCTAATCCTCCTTTCCGCAATTTTTACACTGTAGACACTTAAAAATAATTATTTTAATTATTCCTCGCATAATTAATTAATTAATTATGTTAATTCAAATTCCTCTCAATATTAATTAAATATAATTAATATTGTCACTATAGCATATGATTGATTTATTTAATAAATCAATCCCTTTCTTTATTCTTCTAAAAAAATCAAATCCTCACAAATCTTCCTCTTAGCTAGTTAATTTAAATTAATTAGTTAACCTACATGATTCCTACAAATCATCTTCTTAATTCATTCTTCTAGAAACTCCCTAAACTCATTTAACATTATTCTTCTAATTTTTTTATTCCCTCCACTCATTCTCTCTCCTAGTCAAATTCTCCCACAAATATTAATCCCACCTAACATTTCCTCTAATCCCCTTCCTAATGAGTCGTTAATGGTTAATCATCATGATTAGCCACAAAGTCAACTCTTTGTCCTTTTCATCCAGCCACTAGCTTTAAATGCTCTTTTCCTAGGTGAATGTAAGATTTTCGAAATCACACATTCCTCTAGGCATCCCCTCTCCCAAGGAATTTTTAATTCCTTTTTATTCCTCCAATCCCCATGATATCCTTTTTTGGAGAATTTTTAATTCCTCCAATGCATTTTGTGGAGTGTGGAGATACGAAATGCCTTTAAGGCATAATTCTTGGTCTCCACACCCTCTCTTGGACCTTGTGTGAGCTCACAAGTAAATCTTAGCCTTTCATCTCGAATTCATCCTAGCCATCCGTTTTCCGCTCCTCTTCCTATAAAATAGGGCTCCATCCCTTCATTCAAAACATCTCGAAATCCAGTAAGCTTATGCTGCCCTTTTGAGCCCAGGAAATCATCTTGGCAGCTTCATCATTTTCATTCTTATCATCCTCCTGAAATCCATTTCATATTGTGCACATCATTGGAGAGCCATCCACATCCATCAATCAAAGGAGCACGTCAAGTGGAGCATTATCAAGGGGCGCCTTCACTTCATCAAGCTCAATCTGAAGGAGAAGGTAAAATAGCAAGGTGAAATTGTTTTTTCATACTATTTTAGCATTTTGCAAGTTTATTTTGTTATGTTTTGATCATTTGACCTTCAAATCTATTTTCCCCTCTTCATACACCATTTTTAAGTTTCAAATGGTTGTGCTCTAAATGTGATATCCTCCATTCTTTTGTTGGCTTGTCCTGTGATGTTTCTACTTGTCTTGTGATATTTTTGCAAGTCTTTGTGTTTTTTAACACTAAATAATGTGTTCAGGAACACAAACACTATAAAAAGGGAATCATAATCCTCTGTTCAAGCTTTGCTTTAATTTTAATGGTGACTTGTAAATATAAATTGTTTTCATTTCATGCATCACTGTTAATATTGGTGGCCTTTTTTCGATTTCGAGCATCACTGTGTTTTAATGGTTTAAGGGTTTAAAGGTTTGAATGGTTTCAAACCCTTTCAACGTAACTAGTAGAGGGTTTCATTTTCACTCTGCGTATATTTGATTGCATTGTTGATGTTTAAAGGTTTGCAAATCCATAATTAATCTGCACAGGGGTTTAAATTGGATTGTTCATGTTTTGTTTACTTGTTCCCATCCTTGCATTGTTAATATCACCCTTCATGTTTAAGGGTTTCATATTCAATGTTTCACTATCAATGTATACGGGTTCACAATTTCACCCTCATATTGGGATTTTTGGTTTCAATTTTGAGCATCACATTGCTTTAATAGTTTAAGGGTTTTCAATTTCACCGTTAATGTTTGAGGATTTAAAGGGTTGAAGGGTTTCAAAGCCTTTCAATATAACTAGTTGAGGGTTTCATTTACACTTTGCCTATATTTAATTATACTATTGATGTTTAAGGGTTTGAACATCCATAATTAATCTACACGGGGGTTTAAATTGGATTGTTCCTCTTGGGTTTTCTTGTTCCCATCCTCGCATTATCAATATCACCCTTCATGTTTAAGGGTTATGGGGTTTCAAATTAAAAATGTTTCATTGTCAATGTATAAGGATTCACAATTTCACCCTCATATTGGGATTCTTGGTTTCGATTTTGAGCATCACATTGCTTTGATGGTTTAAGGGTTTTCAATTTCACCCTTAATGTTTGAGGGTTTAAATGGTTGAAGGGTTTCAAAGCCTTTCAATATAACTAGTTGAGGGTTTCATTTACACTCTGCCTGTATTTCACTATACTATTGATGTTTAAGGGTTTGCACATCCACGATTAATCTACATAGGGGTTTAAATTGGATTGTTCATTTTGGGGTTGCTTGTTCCCATCCTTGCATTATCAATATCACCCTTCATGTTTAAGGGTTATGGGGTTTCAAATTCAATGTTTCAATGTCAATGTATAAGGGTTCACAATTTCACTTCTATTGTTGAGGGTTTAAGGGATTCAAAGTTGAATGTTTCAACTTGCAACAACAGTTTCAATGTAATTGGCCTCAAGGTTTTCCATTTCCATTGTTTTATGGTTCTGGGTTTCCAATTCGAAACTACTCCTCGAGTTAAAGGGTTTCAATTTGAATCGAATGAGGGATTCACTTTCACTGTTAATGTTTAAGGGTTCACAATTTTGCATTTATTGTTCGTTTGTTTGAGAGATTCCAAGTCATTTTTTCAATTGGCATCAAGGGTATACATTTCCACTCTTTTACGGTTAAAGGTGAGCTATTCAAAACCAGTCCTTGGGTTGAAGGGTTTCAATTTCAATTGTTGTAGGGATTCACTTTCACCATCAATGTGTAAGGGTTCACAATTTTAATTTATTGTTTAAGTGTTTGAGGGCTTCCAAGTCACTGTTTCATTTGGTATCAAAGGGTTCAATTTCATTGTCCAACGGTTTACATTTCCACTCTTTTATGGATCGAGGTGAACAATTTAAATCTAGTCCTTGGGTTGAAGGGTTTCGATCTCAATTGATTTAGGGATTCACTTCACTGGTAATTTTTAAGTGTTCACAATTTCACCAGCCAATTGCGTAGGGGTGTGAGGGATTCAAAATTGTTGATTCAATTGGCATCAACAGTTTCACTTTCTATTGGTTTCAAAATGTATTTTCATTGAGCCATAATCTCTAATTTGAATGTTTCAGTGTTTCAATTTGTATGGACACGTTTCAAGGACTCAATTGATGTGTTCTTCCTTGATTAAATCGTAAATATGCACATTTCACAATGTTGTATTCACTTGCTATGCTTTACCCCCATTCAAGTGTAAGGCCAATTACTTTTAATATAATGAAAAGGGTTTAATTCATACTTTGTTTCATTGTTGAACTTCTTTGTTTCTTAGTTTGATAAATAGTTGCCATGTTCCTTTAATAGTTGTGAAGTGAATGATCTACCAATTATTTTTAATGAATTGAAAAGGGTTTAATTCATACTTAGTTTCATTGTTGAACTTCTTTGTTTCTTAGTTTGATAAATAGTTGCCATGTTCCTTTAATAGTTGTGAAGTGAGTGAATGACCAATTACCTTTAATGAATTGAAAAGGAATTAATTCATACTTAGTTTCATTTTTGAACATCTTTGTTTCTTAGTTTTATAAATAGTTGTCATGTTTCTTTAATAGTTGTGAAGTGAATGAATGACCAATTACCTTTAATGTAATGAAAAATGGTCCAATTCATACTTAGTTTTATTGTTGAACATCTTTATTTCTTAGTTTTATAAATAGTTGCCATGTTTCTTTAATAGTTAAGAAGTTCCTTCAATACATATTTAATGATTAAACACTGAAATTGAACATATTACACCCATTCTATAGGCGTCACCTGTATTAAGCCAAACAATAAATTTAAACCCAATACACACACATGTGAAATTAAAAAGCTTCAAACCAACGTTAATTGTAAAATTGAAAACATTAACTGACAAATTGAAATCCTTAAACCCTTAAACATTAACAGTGAAATTGAAACCCTTAAACACATTTGAGTATGGCATTCCTTGCATTGGTTTAAGGGTATACAGTACACCCTTCCTTGTAGTGGAACTAACTACGCATCCCTTCTCCTTAAGTATCACTCCTCCATGTATGTATGTATGTATGTACATACACGTACACACACACACACACACACACACACACACACACACACACACACACACACATGTATATATTTGTATGCGTATGTATATATATGTATATATATGTGTGTGTGTGTGTGTGTACGTATAAGTATATGTATATATGCACACACACACACACATGTACATGTGTATGCATATATACATGTATATGTATACACATATGTATGTATATATGTATATGTATATGTATATGTATATATATTTATATTTATATGTATATATATGTGTATATATAAATTTACACATGCATACACACACATACATATACATACACACACACACAGAAATGGTGATAAGGCAACAAAACAAAGTTCAATGTTGATAAGTTAGTTCCAACCAAAAAACCAAAACAAAGAACTAAAAACCATTCCAAACATATCAAGAAATATTAAAAAGAATGTAAGTAAAACAAGATAAAAGAGGAGAAGGAAGAAAAATCTTCCTAAGATGTTTCCATGATGCCTTTTGACACTTCTTCCTTGTTTCTCCCCTCTCCAAATCCCAAATGAGTGTAGCTCTCAGCTTTTTGCACTATCCATGGATGCCATATGGAGATTCGAGATGCTTGTAGATGATAAACAAATGCTATGCAAGTGTAAAAGGGTTGCTATGAGAAAGCTCCTAATGTCTATGTAGATTCCACTATAATAGCAATGCTCTAATGCTCTCTAATTTTATTTTGCTTGAGGAATGAGGTCCTTTTATAGGGAAAATGTTGATTGAATGACTAAGATCGAGTGAGCTTGTGAAGGGTTAAGATTTATGGGTTTAGGATCCATGTGATGGCTTTCAACCCAATCCCATGACATCAAGTGTCACCATGAGATGGCTTGAGAGGAGAGGGAAGGAGCATTTAATGCTCGAGAAGACATGAGGGTAACTTCACGTGGGTTGGGTTATTGGATAAATCTATTATCCAAGGGATAAAATCTTGTGCAAGAGTAAAATGGATAACCATGGTCAAAGCAATGAATGCTTGAAGATACCCATGAGTTAAAGGATGGTTGAGTTAGAGAGAAAGTCTCTAACCAAATGTTGAATTTGAGTTAACCATTTATGGTCATGTAAGAGCCTTTAATGGTTTTAGAAGACTTTAGATGTTAGCTTGTTGGAGACACAAAGCCTTTAATGGTTATTGAAGACTTCTGAGTTGATTTGAGAAGTGATCTTTCTTAAGGGACGTGCAAATGATTAAGGAGGGGGATTAGGCTAATTAGAAGGGGTTAGAATAGTCTAGAAGAAGGGTTAGATATGCAAGTGGATTTAGTGGGTGAGAGAAAATAGGATTTTATTTAGAAATAAAATCTATTTATGTGTGCAACTTGCATTTGTAGGAAAATGCAAGTGGGCTGGGATTTTAAATAAATATTGATTTAATTTAAAAAGGGGAATTTGATTTGTGTTTTTTTAAATAAATGTTAAATTTATTTAAATGAGAGGAATGAGGGAAATTAAATAAATTAGATTTATTTAATAATTGGGTTATAAATAGGGATTTTTAATTTAAATAAATTTATGTAATTTATTTAATTAAAATAGCAGAATGGGGGATGAATTAATTACTTAAATGCGAATTTAATTAATAGAGGAGTATTAGTACATTAAAATAAATATTAAATATTTATTTAATTAATAGACAAATTTATGTGTCTACATATACATATGTATATGTATATATACATACATACACACATACATACATATAGACATATATGTATGTATGTATGTATGTGAATGAGATTGAATCCCTTAAACTATGAAACTAAAACCCTTAAACCCAAGTTTGACATATCATGCATATATGTATGGACATGTATATGCATATATGTATGTATGTACAAGTTTGTATGTACATGTATGTATATACATCTCTATATGTACATGTTTGTATGTACATGCATGTTTGTACATAACTTTGAATTGAAAATGAAACCATTCAACCCAAGTTTGACATATCATATGTGCATATATACATTTGAATGTATGTACATGTATATATATGTATGTATGTACATGTACATACATATGTGTATACATGTACACACATAAATATATATGTATGTATGTACGTGTATTTCACTATAAGTTTGTACATGTATGTATGCACATTTAGACATTTACAAGTATGTATCTACTTGTCTACATGTACATATATGTATGTACATAGGGGATAGGAGCCAGAACATGTGCACCCTAACTTTGAGGGACCACGTGGCACGCCACATGGACCCACATACCAACTTTGATCGTTGGCCAAGTAGATCGTTGAGTTGGCTACACCAAATCAAAATTCTTTATGTGTATATATATCAGGAGGGCATAACTAGCAGAAATAAAATACTTTTAGGGGTAGGGGCCAGAACTTGAAAGGTCCTGTTAATCTATTTTTCCCTACAACCAACATAGCCTTTAACATTGTGTTCTCAAGGTTCAATACATCTTGAGTAGCATTTGCAAAAGATTAAATGTAATCAAGTGTAAAGGTTAATAAGGTGTTTGGTATATGTTCAAGTCCATCAATCATGTTATTCATCTTCTAAAAGGGAGCCTCGACATTTAAATAAAGCTCTAAAATGCTATTGTCTTGTCAAAAGGGGTCCTTTGAAGACAACAAAAAATGTAAAAAATGCAGAGAAAAAGAGTAGTTTTAGGACTCTTAGGTGTCATTTTGACATGTGAGAATGTCCTTTATGGATATGAATGCATTCAAGGAGCAATTTGGAGCTATAATGACATAGTTTGAAGTAGTTTTGGGGGTCTTTAATGGCTTATTTCACTTTTTCAAATTCAAATCAAACAAAGCACATGCCCTATTACCATGGAAAGAGGTTGCAACAGTCAAGGAGAGAATCTATGATAGTTTGAAGACTTTTTCAAGTGGTTGAGAGAATCTAGGAGGAGGTTGAAGACTTCTTCAAATAGTTGAGAAAATTTAGGGGGCAGTTTGAGACTTTTTCCAAGGCATTTCCAAGCATCTAGGAGTTGATTAAAGAGCCTAATCAATAGGATAATGGCTGGGAATGAATTTTCTTCATAAAAAACACTTTTTGGAGCTGATTTGAAGGCTAAAAGATAGCAACAAACAACTTGGACGCCCAAGGAGGATTGACCAAACAAAATCGATGTAACACATGTCTTTCTTATCATTTATTTCTTAGCATGCGTTCCTTTATAGTAGCAAGTTGTTGCAGCTATAAAAGCTTAACCTTGGGCTTCATTTTTAAGTTAGTTCTTGCTCCTCTAGGCTTGTATCGTAACATGAAACAAGTTCTTTCTTGCCTATTGTGTATTGTAACTCATATTCAAATATGTACAATTGTTGTAAGCACCTTTTTATTAATAAAGCAAGTGTTTACCTTCTCTAATTTGTATTTTGTGTGCGACATGAATGAATGATGTTTTTCCAATGATTCATATGTCAATCCTTGAATATGTCTTTCTTCCTATAGTACCTTCATGCAGAAGTAGCTTGTTTTATACAAGTTATAGTTTGTGTTATGGCTTTCATCATTTCTTAGTTGTGAAATTTCTCTCTTTTCCTTCTATGAAGTTTGAAATATTAACCTTACTATGAAACAATGATGTATAAACATGTGGAGCTTGAGTTCTGTGAGAGAAATCTTGTTTTTTAGATAGATTGTGTGTTAAAACAACAAGTATAGAGTCTGGAAACTAACTTGGTGGATCACCCACTAGACTAGATTTCATTTCCAAGAATTTATTCCCTTTTCCCAATCAAGAAGTGGTTTTAGGTGATAGTCCTAAAAAGAACCATCTTTCTTTGGAGATTCACTCCAAGTTTTGGGCAACCCACAGGCCTAAGAGTGTTTCCATGTTTCAATAGACTGTTGAACTGTAAGTTTAGTAGGGTGCAAATCTTATTGACAATAGGTCCACAAACTAATCTCTGGAAAGACTCTTGTTTGCTATCCAAACTATTCACATGTAATGTGATGATTGGGCCAAGGCGTCAATAATTGGAACAAGAACCCACAAAGCTTGTACAATTTGAACAAGTACCCACACAGGTTGAATAATACATTACAATCTACACATTTACAAGCTTTAGATGGATTGTGTACACCATGGGTAAATGCCATTTTTTTGTCACACTACTGCAATCAACCATGTGTTGCATGCACAAAATCGCTTTCGTCTTTTGATTGCAATTGTCATAGTCCTACACAATGAGGACATGCTTTCATTTGAAACCTTTGTACTCTTGAATTATGTTGCATTGAAACATTCAAATTGAATGGTCAGTGCAACACAATTCACAAGTATAAAGGTCTTCAAATGGTTGTGTGTTCTTGTTGTAGTCGACCATGGAGATCAATACCCGTAAGATGAAAACCATGTGTTGGAGTTAGGCGTATTGAATGCAACTATTCTCGATGTGTTTGATCCTTTAGGTGCATGTGAGTTGAGGTGACGCGTAGTTAATGCCACTGCACTGCAAGTTTGAAGTCGATGACAAGATTTTTAGGCTAGCAAGGTGGTTGATTGGGTGTGCATGTGGCTTATTGCCATGCAACCACCTCATTCCATACAAACGAAAATCATAGCAGGTTTCGGGTGTGGGCCCGACCACATTTCAGTTGACAAACGAAAGTAGAATAAATTTGACAAGTTGGAGGACTCGTCAGGGGACACTTGGCAAAACATCAACTCAACATCAAGAATTTTGATTTGGGGTATCCAACTCAATTGCGCAAAATTAATTACTTCAAAGTAATAAAAACTTGAATCCTTCTAATTGATGAAAACTAAAGCATGTAGTTGTTGACATATTTCCTCAATCATCCCATTACATGTTATGAATTGTATAAACATATAAAAGATACGAAATGCACATAATTGGAAGCAAAAAGCAGGCATTTGTTGACAACTTTCTCAATCATCCCATTACTTGTAAATCAGAAAGCCATATAAAAAGATGGTAGAATCTTGTGTCGAATCCATGTCTACATCACACATTTTTTTAGTTCTCATGTGTCATTGTAAATCAGAAAGCGAAAAAATAAAATCAAATGTCTTTTTAGAAGTCATTTGAAAAACCGAGGCAAATAAGTTCTTGGCACTGCAGGTGATGCCATTGATGTTGCAATGGGTACCATGTTCTCATCGCCTTCTATTGCTTGACTAGTACTCCTTTCAATTGGCATTGGGTTGCAATATCTAGGACTGCCACCATATGATGTCACCCCTGCAATATATTTTGAAGGATCAAAAAACGTAGGGAACGGGGAAGTAGGTGGACAATTTAACCTCATTGTAAAGTTCAACATGATTGTGTTCATCAAATCCTACATTATAGGATATTATTTAGGCAAAGGCATAGATAGACTGGATTTAATGTTTAACATCCTCTTTCTTGCCAAAATAATTTTCTTCTCCTCAATTACACTTTCCTCTACCTCGTGTTCCATCCTTGCCTTCTCTCGCTGTTGTCTTTCTTCCTTTTCCTTCTTCTCTAGTTCTTTTAGCCTCTCCTTTTTCTTACGCAAAATCTCCTTTTCCTTTCTCTCTTATTCGTTCTTTTTCTTTGCCAATAAATGTGCTTCCATGTTCACTTTGGTCTACTCTTTCTTTCTTTCTTTCTTTCTTTTATGTCGTCTATTTCTTTCTTCCTCAGTTCCCGCACCATAATAGCATCCATGTACTCATTAGATGTTAACAACTACGATTCCCAGCTCAAGCGGATGCCATTACCAACCCCCCTGCTTTGTTTCTTGTTGATAATGTGAATTGGCAGCTTTAAGAATCGTATAAGTGACATCTCTTATTGAGAGGTAGGTGTCTCACTTACTTACAACATCAAGCTTTCATCTTCCACATCAATAACTTCTGATGTATCTTGTGTCAAACCTACATCAATTTCGTTGTTGGATAGGCCACAATCTGCATATTAGTACACCACCTTCGGTATGAGAGTTGTTGGTGGTGAAGGGAAGGTGAATGTTCCATGTTCTTATTGCCCTTGTAATTCAACACATAGATCCATTGCCCCTTCCACCACCCACGATGGTGGAATTCGCTCAGATGGAAGACCAAGACTATCCTCCACACTGTCAATTGCAACTACAACAATGTTGTTGGATGGATGATCATTGTCCACTTGTGCACTTGAATTTGATTAACGGATTTGAGCAATATTTTCTGCAACCACTTTTGGTGACACAACAACACCCGATAGGCTAAGCATGTTCTACACTATGGAAGCATCTTCGCCATCGTTAATCTCAAATGTGTTGTCGGGCTGCATGTCGTCCATGAGGGCATCGAGATTGAGTGGCCATATCTTGATCCTTTTGAATCTTGCTACAATGTTATAAACAATCAATGCCTTGGTCAAAGACTTGTTGCCTATTTCTGCTAGTTCTGCCCTCTTGATTTCTACACTCGGAAACCTTGCTAACCACGTCGCTCTTTCTGATTTGAAGTAGGTCTTGATGGAGAGAACATACTCACATCTAGTGGTTGTAGCTTGTGAGAGGTGTGAGCCAACAATGTGAGTAAGTCTATACCTAGCATCCTTGCCTCCTAGATGGTTGTCATTGCAACATGACTTCCATGGTCGTCAAATATCAACAAGTGCTTGTTGGTGGGTGACACACCTCTTGGAATAGATTGCTTGAAGTGGTGCAATCAATTAAGGAATAGTTCCTTGGTCATCCACACATGTTTTTGTGTTACCATGCAAGCATCCGGTTCGTATTTTGAGATGCAATTTTGTAATTTCTTCTTGCCTTTGAACAAATAAAAGCCTAGAATGCTTTTTCCAGGAAGCGTTAACACAACAAAGAATGGTAATCCATTCACGGTTCCTTTGAATTATGTAAGACACATTCCAACTTCTTCTCTTGGTAAGCACCCTCATAGCCCCATTTCTACTAGCCATAACACCAATTTTGTCACATTTTCATATCTGAGTAGGACCATATGGATTTGCGATATAGGTTTTTGACAATGTTTCATAAAAAGAAGACACAACTACTGGTCTCAGACTCAGTGCCCTGTCTTTGTTGAGACATTCAGTTGTTAGCGAGATGAGTTCTGAATGCCGGGCCTTGAAACCAAACCACCATGACTTCCCAGACATGCCATCCTTGAAAGGGGTTGGTATACTCTCACATATCTAAGATACAACTGCCTTCAAGTTGACGATCTCGAGGCCATGACCAACTATAGCCATCTCTTGGCACCACTGAACAATCTGTTCTTTTTCTTCAATGGTGAGGATTATTGGTGGACCTTTCCTGGATGTGGTTGTGAGACCACCCAACCACTTTGACAATGTTGCTATTGGGATGCTCCATTTCTTTGATGCAAACCTTATGGACATGTCATTTTCCTCGACATCGTGGAGTGCACCTTCCATGCCAGCTATTGACCATAGCTTCTGTTGCATCATAAATTTTGTTGCAATTGAAGGTGGATTACAATCCTCCATTGTGGGCGGGATAGCTTGTTGATCATGATCCTCCACTGCTGGGGGTATAGGGTCTGGATTGGTCACAATAGGAGGTGGGGTTTCTGGATCCACATGGAACTTGACTCCTCTTTTATGTGAAGGCCACCTTGTTGATGCTCTTTTCTTTGCACCACGAGTAGCCATCTTGTCTACCTTCCTCATTTGCACACAACAACAAGAACATGTATGTTACCTGTCCAATCATATAAATTGTGCAAATTAATAGCAACTATAGACTATTATTAATCATATGTTTAATTTGATGTCACATGAAAGTTGGTATACAATAGGAAATTTTGTATTGTAAGATGGAACCAACTAATCATGTGATGTTGTAGACCAATGCGTACTAATCAATACTAACAGTGATGCTTGTTATGGAACGAGGTGCATTTTCAGTTTGAATGAGAACATGGTGCAAGACGACAATGATGCTTGAACAGTAGGAGTATGGTCCCTTTTTACGAAACGTAATATTTTTTCTGGAGTTATGGCTAAAATTTTTTTTTGTTTATTGTATTTGACACTTATATATTAGGGATTTGAAATAATAATAGTATGAAAAATGCAACACTTAGTCTGCTAGGGATTCAAGGTCGAAACCTTCGGGGTGAACTAGATGTGGTGGTGTACCTGGAATGGGTTATTTTCAAAGAATTTCCTGACTGTATAGTCGACAAGGCATATTTGAAGACAAACCAGTAAGCGTATAATGAGGTTGAATGTATACTTCGGTAAAAATCCATGATGAGATTTGTTCATTGACTACTATACAAAGCATCTATTGCCATGATTGATTTTCAGAGCATTGTCGAACTTTAGGACCATAGTTTTCTAAAAAAAATCTATTGATATAGTTGGTTTGCCATGATTCAAGCCCGACCTTGAATAATTTTGAATAGAAACAAGATCTTGCGGGGAAGACAAGATCATCACAGGGGTATGGACAAACAAAGAGTTGGTGAACAATACGAGCATGCTTGACAATCCACTCTTGCTATGCTCGAATGTGTGGAAATGGGATGTGAACTGGCCATTTTGTGGGGGGAATTGTTGTATGGGACGAGGGGAAAGATTTGCAGAGATATTTTACGATTTATCATCCGCATCATTTGGAGGCAGGGTTGCAATAAGACCTTGACTTGTTGGTGTGTGATGGGCCTTCAAATAGTTTAGCCTTAATCTGATAGTGTTGATTTGTGTTTGACATTTCCACGCTCTTTTGTGTCCATGTGCGTTGTCTAGAATGTATCATTCTAACTTGTCCATAGTCATCTACATCATGGTTTAGATTAAAAATATATCACGTGACCTCAAAACATTACTTAACAGTACAACAATGAGTGGTGATTTACAAACAGGGACATGACAGTAAGCATGAGGATGAAGATGAATGGATAATAAGGATGAAATAATTTGAGAAATTCAAATAGTGGGGGTATAAAATCAAAAACAAAATGCAATATATTATATAAAATTATGTATTTTCATACATACATGTATATACAGATATGTGCATATCTGTATATACATACATGTAGATTTATGTATATACAGACATGAATTTCCAAATTTCATACGTATTTATTTTCATATTTGTATGTACAAAGTAAAATGTGTTTTGATTTACTATTTGGTTCATTGTCTGAATTGGCCTGAAGGGTCTCATTGTCAACCTCTTTAATGGATTCAATTGAAGAGCTTGAGTGTTTGAATTACAAGTGTGATTCGTTGTTTGATCAAATATTTTAATTTCGTTGGTGAATGGTCTAAGATTCATTGTTCAAGGGATAGTTAATTTTTTATTTTAAGGCACTATACATTATATGTGAATTTATATATACATACATATATGCATATACAGATGTGTATATACATGTAGGTGTGTTTTGAATCACAGTTTGATGCACTGTTTGTATGTCAGTGTTAAAAAGTAAGGGTTCAAGGGTTTCAATTTCCATGGTGGAGGGTTACATTTTCACTCTTTCTTGGAATGAATTGAAGAGCTTGAGTGTTTGAATTACAAGTTTGATTTGTTGTTTGATTAAATGTTTCAATTTCGTTGGTGAATGGTTTAAGATTCAATGTTTGAGGGATCGTTAATTTTAGGTTTTAAGGCAGTATACATTATATGTGAATATGTATATACATACATATATGTATATATAGGTGTGTATATAAATGCACGTGCATTTTGAATCATAGATTGATGCATTGTTTGTATGTTAGTGTTAAAAAGTAAAGGTTTAAGAGTTTTAATTTCATTGGTTTCTTGGTTTCATTTTCACTGTTTCTTGGATTCAATTGTAGAGTTTCAGTATTTCAAAGAAAGAGTTTAAGACATATACATCTATATAAATGCACGTGCATTTTGAATCATAGATTGATGCACTGTTTGTATGTTAGTGTTAAAAAGTAAAGGTTTAAGGGTTTTAATTTCATTGGTTTCTTGGTTTCATTTTCACTATTTCTTGGATTCAATTGAAGAGTTTCAATATTTCAAGGACAAAGTTTAAGACATACATATGTATATATAATTATGTACATATATATGTATATACACATATTTACATATATGTAATTATGTATGCACATACATGTATGTAAATACATTCCTGTATATATTTATGAATATAACATTTATACACCCAAAATATACAAACACACACACACACACACACACACACACACACACACCATATATATATATATATATAGAGAGAGAGAGAGAGAGAGAGAGAGAGAGAGAGAGAGAGAGAGAGAGAGAGAGAGAGAGAGAGAGAGAGAGAGAGAGAGAGCCTATTTATAAATATAAATAATGTCAGCGCCCAATATTTTGATTTGGGGTAGCCAACTCAATGGTCTACCTGGCTAGTGGTCACAGTTGGTCACCACATGGACCCTCGAAGTTAGGGTGCACACATTTTGGCTCCTCTCCCCTACAGGAAGCAGCCGAGTAAGGGTATAAATTCGGAAAGAAAGCCTATTTATAAATACAAACATTCTAAAATCAGGATACTCCACAGTTGGGATGTGAAACAAGCAAGCCATTGATTGTTAGTTGCTTGGGAGTTAAAAAAAAAAGCATGAGAATTAATTGTCTACGCATGGGAATTGAAAAGGGACACTATTAATTGCTTCATAAATGAGGGAGATCGAGTGAGGGAATAAAAATCCCATTGATCATAATAATTAAAAGTCCTTTTGTTCAATACAATGCATTTAACAATTAATGACATGTGGTAGTGGGATGAGGCGGGGGTTGCAAAATTGAAATGGGAAGTGTGCATTGAGTCGGAGAAGATCGTGGATATATTTGGGTCACCACCATTTTGCCAAAGCATTTAAGTCACCATTGATATATACGATGTTGGTAGACTTTAAAGGGGTGAGGAAGGTGGCTTTGGGAAGTTGTAGGAAAGAATGGAAGCCATGTTCACCCTTTACACAACGAGGCAACAATTGGCTTTTATTGGCAACATATCTGACAAGAGGTTGAAATCCATATTCAAGTACTAGGAGGAGGAATTTCTCACTGCTTTGAAGGTGTTTGTTGAGGATTGCTTCATGCAAACACGACATAGGAATCACACAAATGTGGATATTGTTAGCATGGTGGCGACATGGGGTCTGGAGATTGGGAAGACCTCAGACAAGGTAGAGTGGTTGACGAAGGCATGCGTGGGGGAGGAATGGATTGATGGCCTCCAGGCTTTGCTCCTCATGGCAATCCTCGGTATTGGTTTTGATCTTCAGAGTGGGGTTGAGGGTGGTGGAGTTACTACCCTCTTCCCCTTTATTAGATGGAGAATTGGGGAGGACCAGGAGACGAGGAGGGCTGAAGCGGCCGTGGGGTGGATATTGTTGGAACAATATTTGCGAGAGAAAGAGTAGGGCCCTCATGGACATGGAACAAAGGCGACAAGAGGTTTGGGTGTGCAAGATGGTGAAGAGTAGTGGCCACCCCAACCAAAATACAGTTTGCGAGACTTCTAGGTGAATGGTCCCATGGGGGTCCAGAAGAATTGAAGGTGTGTCAGTGTATGACGATGGTTTTTTCCACATTGTTTTGTAAGCTTTATAATAGTTTTTATTTTAAATATACACGTAACAGATTATTTGAACAAAGTAATGTTTATTTGAATGACTGTGAAACATAATGGACAAAATGATTTATCATTTCGTCAGTAAAGAAGGACTGTGAACATGCAGGAAAGTAACACGATTAATACCTAGAAAACAAACTGTGTTTTCTTACTCCTTTGTCTTCTTGGTCCTCTTCGATATGCTGTGTCTTCTTGGTCCTTTTCGATGCTTGGTGTGTCTGCTTGCTCCTCTTAGATGCTTGTTGCAATGCTTGCTATGTCTTTCTCCATAAGTGCAATGAGATGAGACCTTGTCTTTTTCATACAAACATGTATATGTTGTGGTGCCATCTTTAATGTCTGTATTGTTTCGAATTTGAAATTTGAATCTCCATTAAATTTGCAGAGGCAATTATTTTTCACCATTTAAGCCCGACTTGATTGATTCTGTATGGAAATTGGTGGCCTTAAATGTTTCTTTCTGTGGATGTAGGTGGGAGTGGTCGTGACATGACCAATACGCGCACGATGAAGTGACCACATCGTGATTGTTTGAGCTGGACATATGGGACAAAGGGTTGGCAAACTGTGTTAAGGATGTCATGTTTCATGGCGCACACATGGACCTAAATGTTTGTTTAGGTGTTGTTTGGTGGGCCACTTTTGAGTCCACGTGTGCGTGGGTGGCATTATGGTGATGTTATGTCAGTTCATTTGTTCGGTGTTGGGGTCTGTAAACATTTAATATTTTCCATGTTTATATGCTTATTGAAAGAGACTTAATTTTTGAAAAATCGACCCACTTGTTGGCACGTTGGATTGTGCACCTAAGCAATAGATGTTGATTTATTAGTGGTCCAACTGGTTTGTTCGATCATATTTGAACTCTATGTTTTATATTTAAATATATAATCAAAACACTTTGTTAGTAAAATGTGTTGCGTTTTTATTAGGTGGTTGATTAAATTTTATGTGTCTATTTTAAAGATGATTATGACACGGACTAATAGATTAGACGCTCAATTGTAAACCCCAAAATGCACACAGACCATAACACATATTAGACCCCGCGCACGTATTGGCTCGTCTCCCCTAGTTCACCTCTAACCGATCTCAATCATGTGCCTATATGAAGCGCACGCTCAAGTGAAAATCTACTGTGATATCTTCCTGAGGTGACAACCTAGCATTTTGATTTTATATTCAGTTTAAATATATCATGTAAAATGGTTGTAGGCAAAATTTTAAAACCAATCTCAACGATTGGATTGTATCGAACTCCATTTAGGTATAGCCTGGCATACTACTTCCAATTCATATTGAACGCCATGCCATCACTGAGATCTCCATCCAAACATCCCCACACAAACGAGTTTTGAAAATGTCAGTCCACCTCCCGAGACAAGCAAACATTGCTCACATGTTCACCTCTTTGCATCAGTTGTCCTCCATTGTTAGCCCATTTCTGCTCCTCAAGTGTCCCAGATATCCTCGAGGTGCTTCACATAGAAGGACGCTTACAGGAGGACCCGCCTCTTTCAAAGCCACACTTAATGTCTCCACTAGGATCAGTCAGAGCTCTCCTGTTTTAATCCCACTCGATGATGAAGAAGAAGCGGCGGCAGCAGCGAAGGATATGCACATTCCTTTGGATAAGCTTTTCATTCCTCCCGGAGTGGATGCATCACAGCTGCAGAAGGCCAAGAGATTACAGGGATCAAACATAGTCCTGAGCCCTTATGCCAAGGGTTCTCAGATAAAGCAGGCTGAGTTTATAAAGAGCAGCTCAAGTGTGGAGGAATGCCCCGCCAATGGGTATCCCGAGTTTGCTCTGGTGGGTCGTTCCAATGTGGGCAAATCTTCTCTTGTCAATGCACTGGTCAGGAGGAAACAGTTGGCAATGACTTCCAAGAAACCAGGTGGGTATTAGTATTCTGTTTTGCTTTGGCCACAGTGCAGGATTTCTATCACACAGTTATATGCCGTCATAACCCAGTACATAAAATCTTTTATCACTGCCGGTATACAAGGCCTGGAGAAATTATTTTTAAGGTGAATTACCATTGGAACGGTCATATGAACAAGTGGATACATTTTCATGGGTTGTAGAGGTCAATTAATGGTACAGTATAGGTATGGCGGTCCAATGAAAGATAGTTCAAATAATTATCAGACAACAGTCTATGCCAGAAGGAAACAACAACAATGTCTCTCGTATTAATTCTGAAAATTAGCCTCTCAAATGCCTTAAATCAGACTGAGAAAGAAACTGAAACTATTACACAAAACAGAAAAGTGGCATGGAACTGTTCTACACCTCGAGATAGATGATAATTTGATTATTTTCTTCTTCTAGTAATCTCTTTTTTCCTTTGTTTTCCCCAATGTCTCTTTTACTATGAATGGTCGGCCTCTTCCTTTGTTACGCCCCTGCTTTGCTCTTTATCCTTTTGTTGCCAGCATATAAAGTTCATTTTTATTCAAAAAAAACCTGCAAATGTGTCTGCATCTGTTCTTCTATTCCTTGCAACCATTTTTTTTAATGTTCTTGGCCCTAGATGTCCTCATGAATTATTGTGCAATGATCACCAATCCTCAAAGACTAACCGTTCATCTCGCAGGCAGATTTGTCTTCATGCTGGGACCATTAACAAAATTACTCGAGTATACAACTCTCATTTGATTTCCAGATGAATCTTACCACATCATCTCGGACAAAACCCCTGTACTCCATCAACTTTTTCTGATTGGAATGTTTTGAGGATTTCAAAGCCGTGTTTAACAACAAGTCAAAAGAAGAAATGCAACCAAAAATAGTTGCGCAACAACTAGGAACGGTTGCACAGCAACTCGAAAATGTTGCATAGCCATTGGAAACCCACTGGAAACTGTTGTGCGGCAACATGACACTTATTTTTATGTTTTATTTAAAAAAATTTGTAATGCAAGATTGCTGGTGGACCCAAATGTGCGTGCATCATATACACTAGGTAAGTGAAATGTACCTTGAACCCTGGGACTTAGATGCATTTATTCACAATGCTCTATTGTTCCATTTTACCAAGTACTCATTCTGCTCCCTCCCTTTTGTCTTCTTAATCACTTGTGAGTCTATTGCTGCTTCTATCTCATCTTGTTCTTTCTTAGGCATTTGCTGCACCCATTCTTCTTTTAATAAATCTAAAGTTGTCCTTAGTACCTTATCTTTCCACTTGTGTGTCCCTCCTAATAATAAGGGCACAAATCTGCCACATAAAAAATCGACAAGATATCCACTCCTTCCGGGAGCTCTTATCTTGTAAGCATTTGTTACGAATTTCCTCAAGATCTTACAAGGCCCAATTTTTCATTTTAGTTTGCTTTAAGTTTTGGTTGGGAACTTTTCCTTCCTCAAATTAGCTGAAACTAGGCGTCCATCTTCGAATTCTTGCTCTCTTCTCTTCGAGATTTGCATGTTGTTTGTATTCTATTGTCTTGTTCTCCAAATTTTCTTTCACTTCTTTATACCCAGGCATATACTTAGCAAAATCCTTTGATACTGCACTTTGTCTTCCCAAAGCAGTTGTACTTCTCAACTCATCTATCCCCCCTTTAGGGCTATATTCATACACAATTTGAAAATGACTCTTTGCTGTATTCTTTTTAACCAAGTCGCTGTATACAAACTTGGCTAGTACTGGTGTAGAATCCCATAGAGTTGGCTTCTTCCCAAATAAACATCTCAACAAATTCCTGAGGCTTCAATCGATAACCTCCATTTGCCCATCTTTTTGTAATGATAGGTTGAAACCAAACTGAACTTAGTGTCTAACTTTCTGCACAAACTACACCAAAACAAGCCCACAAATTTTGTATCCTTCGTCATCCTTCTTGGTTGCTAGTATGGCTAATATTGTACACAAGCACAAACTTTTTCTCACCAAACCTTTGTCCAATAACACTTGGACTTGTCACTCCCCCTCCTCATTCTCCATAAATGTCATTTTATATGCAGCCTTGTTTAATAAGCTTAATCTGGGGATTAAATCCATACAATCGCCCATGCTTCTCATTGGTGGTAACCCAATTGATATTTCTTTTAAAAGTTTCTACAACTGATTCTTCACTTCATGTGAAATTTTTTCCACTTTACTTGCTGTTCTAACCTCCATAGGTTTAAGAATGAAAGCAAAGCAAGTTTTCTCTTTCTTCATCTTGGAATTGTTTTTGTGAGATTAAACACACCTTAGGACTTGTTGGTGTTTATTCCTGCAACCCTCACTCCTAAGGAAGGATCTCATCACATCTGAGGTCAGGGAGAGAACCATTTAATGTGGTTTCAAAACTATTGACAGATTAAGGACAGGAAATTCCAACAGTAACAAGGCTTAAACAAGCCTTCTTCACTTAGAGCTCTACCAAACTCAGGAGGGTATTCCTACTTATACCAATAAATTCAGGATATTACTCAAAAAACCCTCATAGATATACAGATTTGCTTATTGGTAGATTTTCCTCAGATAAAACAGGGGACCCTACATGCACTTAACACACCCATATCCCTGATCCCGCAACATTAGAAATCGTTCTGAGAAATTATTCAACATTGGTGATGCCCAAAAAGATGCAAGGGACGTCAAGCATGCACTAGGGAAAAGAAAATAACCCCTTGACCACTTAAAGACAGAAAAAGGCAGAAAATGGAAACCAATTTAATTGAGAGATTCTGAAACCCCCTGTAACAGACAGTACGACCAATGCCTATCCATGGAAACAAAGTCAAACCCACAGAGCAAAAGCAAACCCCACATCGTAAAAGAGCTCAAATTAGTGAATTCTCTTCATGTTCATGCTTTGGCATCAACACAATTCCGCTATAATATCGCATGCATCCATTCTTATTTATCCTGCAAATATTTACTGAACTCACTGCAACTCACATACATAATTTAATATTCTCCTTGAGAATAACCCGTAAGTGCAATCACACAATGATATGAACATATAAAAAACAAACTAACCCATCCTTAACATATTAGCTTGTATGAAATCAAAAAACAAATTAGGAGACAAAGCATGAAATAATGGAAGAATTTTCTTTCATTACTAATTGAAAAATTACAATATAGAAGATATACTTCTTTTCTGTAGGTAAAACTCTAAAACCTAAGATAAAAATAAGCCTGCAACTATCCGACCTGCTAAAGAAAAAGATTCAGAAGCCCTTTACGACAACCTTAGTATTCCTTTTATAACACAAGGAATGCACAAGCTACAGTTTGTTTACATGTGTCCAACATGCCTTTTTTTTAAACTTGCCCTTTTACAAAGAAATGACCTAATGGATCTCGTTGCCTCAACTTTGTCCAGGAGTGTAACCGCTTGGATGACCATACATGGTAACCATCATGCCCAGATCAGAGGGTATCCATAGGGACTAACCATCATGCCAACCAAGTCACCACCGACCATGGGTGGTTATTGATGCAGAAGATACCAACTTGAGTAATTCCTGTTACTCATCCTGGTAGGGGAGAACCTTGAGAGTTTGGGTTAGCAACACTACCAACCCAATTCCTCAGTGTCTGTGTCCATCCCTGTCTCCCTATACTTTTGCATCCAAAGGGAAAAATTTGCCACCAGAGGAAATCTAGTCAAATGCAAACTATAAAACAGTACTGCATGTGCACATTGATCATCTTGTTCCTCTCTGGCAGTTTGGTGCATTCTCAATACCCCTTTGGTTATATGTCAGACACTCCATAGATTTGCTTTCAGGAACTCGACACCTCTTCTGCAACACGATCCATACCTTAGAAGGCTTTGACATAGCTGCAAACACTTCTAAGACCTACTCTTCAGCCTTCACAATAATCTAACAATATGGCTCTTTTACCTTTACACTACTCCCTCTTTAAGAACATCTTCAACGCCCCTGCAAGGCTTGCTGTAATAAGCGGTGATCAGAAAACTTCTGGCACCGCACATTCGACGCTATCGCACAAAATCGGCTTTCTTTTATTTTATTCCTTCAAACTAGTGTGAAATGTCCCTTACATCCCTTAGTCACACATTTCAAAATCAGGATGTTGCGTTTGACCAACACCCGCGATGACATATACCGCTGGCATTTTTGAATCCTTCCTAAAAAGGCCACTGCAAAAATCCGCATACTTGCAATTCTTTTACTTTTATCAACTTCATCTTCGTGGGGGAACGGGATGCATTACCTGCAAACACAGTCCTGTTTTGCACGCCTGCATACCCATTGGCATGTTCTGGCTTTACCTTTGCGGGGTTGTAGGTTCCCTATATTGGTGTTCTTCAATTCCACTTGCTTGCGACATTCTCATTTCCCCATGAAGTCATTTTGCGGATGTACGGGCCTCATCATTCCTTATTTCATGCCCATCCGCCAACCCGCACACTTTGTCATTCTTTCCCACTCCTCGCGGGACCGCGGGCTTTTTCATATTCCGCCCACTCGTAGTTTTCTGATTCCTCTTTTCTCCCACTTAGCGGGGCTACGGGCGCTTACCTCTGCTCAACTGTCATGGATAGTTACTCCCGTGCGCCCGCACATCGTCTAACCTTCCTTTATTTTGACCGCGCGGGGGAACGGACCCTTACTTGTAAGCTCTTCAGTACCTTCCGCAGGCCCGCGCTGAAGACTTAAAACAAATGAAACAATTCACGGAGGGTGGGACCAATTGCCGAGGCAAACACTACTCCGTTCGCATGCCTGCAGGATAAAAGATAGAATCCGGAATGCAGTCTGTGGGGAAACGGAATAAAGACTCAAGGCCAGAAATAACCACGTGCAACTTAAACAATGGGTTGAGGGGAACGTTGCAACTACGAAATAGAGCAAGGGAGACCTAAATGTGGAAGATGAGACTAAGGTAAAAAATAAAAATTTCTCTTGCCAAGCTTTAAATGAAAATAAAACCCCTCCCCTAAGGAATAAAAATGACAGCCGTAAGCAGTGAATCCTTTCCAGGACAAAAACCAGAAGCAAACATTTTGTAGTCCTAACAGGACTACTGTCCACTTCTTCCCCTTTGTTCTTTAATGGATGTAGCGTACACTTTCTTCCATCCTTTATAATTGAGTAGTAATTCATCCTACCAGTATGTTCAGATTTTCTATTAAATTGGCAAGGCCGTGCCAACAAAACATGAAGAGCGTCCATGGGCATAACATCATTCAAAATCTCATGCTTATATGAACCAATTTGAAAACTCACTAAACATTTCTTTTTTACTAAAATTTACATCCCTTTTTGTTACCATGAAGCTTTGTGTAGGTTTAGGTGCTCGAATTTCTTCATTCTAAGCTTCTCTACAATCTCCTTAGACACCAAATTATCTGAACTTCCACAATCAACAATTACCTTGCAACACTTATTTTTAGATTTACATATAGTTCAGAATAGGTTCTTCCTTTGTATTGGTTCATGCTCTCCCTTAGCTGCTTTCAAGAACACTCTTGTCATCATGAGAGATTTGCCATACTCTGGTTCCTTTGTTGTTTGGGTGAAGCAACACTTTTTTCATCCTCTTGAGCAATGGGATTTCTCGCTTTGTTTTCTTCATTGCTGTTCTATTGTACTTGTGGATTGTCAAATGCATTATGTTCACAGCTTCTCTGTACCTGCAACATATTTGAGCAAATCCCCTACCTTTTCCTCTTTCATGATAGCCTCTTTCCCATGTTTTGATTGAAATTTCTGTTTTGAGTAGTGCTTGACTCTTCTTCATTTGCGTGCTGTCCTCTACCATTGTTTAGTTGTCCTCTTCCTCCAGAGTACTGTCATCTTTCTATGGAATTATTCTGCTGCCTTCTAGATAACTTTTCTTCTGCCTTCAAAGCACATTGATAGGCTTCTATTACCAACTTCGCTCTAATCTATCAAACTCATCTTGAATGGAGATATGGAGTCTATTAGTATACTTCGAAATATTTTTTCATGATTCTCTATGTGGCTAGCCCTGATGTTGAGCTATTTCTTTGTGTAGTCTTTAACATTCATCTCCTTTTCCTTTAGGTTCTACAATTTATTGAATAAATTTATTTGATAGTCTGCTGGTAGGAAATTGACCTTAAACTTCACAACCATTTGATCACAAGATTTGGATTTCTGCTTGTACCAAACTTCATCTTCTTAGGATCCTCAATTTATTTTTGATTGAACAAATTTTTCCATAGTTATAATCCAATTTATAAGTTCCTCAAAAGCTTCCACTGTAACAAGGGGTATCCAACTTCTGCTTACTACCCATTTTTTGCAATAGCTTGAAACTGCTTTCAAGTCATCCATAATATTCTTTACTTCAAGATTTTGGTCTTCAATTTTATCATCATCAATTAATCCTCAACATTTGTTCCTCTTCTTTGTGCCATCTCTATTATGTCAAATTTGGTTGTAATACCTCTCAACATCTCTGCCTTTGCACATTGTCTTCTCATCATAGTTCTCTGCAATTATAGGACTTCTTCATACCTGCAACAAATCCTCTAGAGACTTTTAAGACACAACTCCACAAGGAAAGTCTTTCTTTGATCCACTTGGTGTAGTCTAAGTAGGGGGTACAATGAAAGACAGCTTAACCTATCAGCCTAAACAATTCTTAGACAACATTCTACCCCAGATGGAAATAACAACAGTGTTGCTTGTATCAATTTTGAAACTTAGCCTTTCAAATGGCTTACCATAATGTTGAGAAAGATCTGCAAAGTTTAAAACCATTTCATGAAAAAAAAAATGGCATAGGATTTGTTCTGTGCCTCAAGATGGGGTGATAATCTAATTATTCTCTTTTTTGATTAATCTTTAGTTTTTAAAATTTTCTTCATTGCTTTTCTTACCAGCATATTCCCCTTCACCATGATTTAGGGTACATTTTTGTTCAAGAACAACATGTCTGCATCTCTGCATCTATCATTCTGTTGCTTGCAGCCTTTTTTCTTCATATTCTTGGTTGTAGATGTCCTCATGAATGACTGGGTCATGTTTCCCATTCGTCAAAGATTGACTGTTCATTTTCCAAACAGATTCGTCTTCATTCTAGAACTATTATTAAACAAGATTAATCTTGCTTGATTTCTAGACAAATATTCCCACATCATCTTGGACAAATCTCCCTGAACTCCATTTACTTCATTCCGATTGAAATGGCTTGAGGGCTTTACACATTAAATGTTTGATGAAAAGTCAAAAAGTAAACACAACCAAGAACAATTGTGCACCAATTGCTAGAAGTGGTTGCGTAGCAACAAAGAATTTTTTTGTGACTACTGGAAACCTTTACATAGCTGCTATAAACCTTTATGCAGCCATGGGAAATGGTTGTGCTGCCATAGGAGACTTATTTCATATTTTGTTTATTTATTTTTTGGTGATGCAATATTGCTTGTGGACCCTATGCTCTTGCATTAATTTGGCCTAAAGTAATTTAGTATTTTATAATGTTTATTGTCTCATCTCGTTGTTGATTGCTGAGGCCGGGTAAGGAGGGCTATTCGGATCCCCCTGGGCTACACACTTGCGAATGGTATGTAGGATAGATAGTGTCATAGATGGACTACTCGCCGAAAACTCGGTGATTAGTCGCCAAAAACCCGCGAGTAATTCCCGCCGGTGAGTAATTACCACTTTTACTTGCAAAAACTACTCGCCGAGTTTAAAACTCGGCCGCCTGTGTGTAAAGGCCAAAAACGTCAGAAATCAGATTCATTTCATCATTTCTTGACTTGTTTTTTGGTGAGGGGGGGAAAAATACTCTTCCAAATACTTGCAAATTGATTTCCATTGATTTGAAGCAGATTGAAGCAGATTTGAGGTGGTTTTTGAAGAAAATCAGATTCCCAGGTAGGTTTTCTGATTGTTTTTCTATGTTTTTTTAAAACATTTTATTTATTTTTTGTTGCATCTAGATGAATTAAAAATCATTCCTAAGTAGTCAAAACTGATTTTGAGTCATTGGAGCAAGATTTAACACTATTTTTGACAAGTTTTGTTGAATTTTTCACTATTTGTTTGAAGAATTTCTAGTTTTTAAAAAAAAAAAAAAACCCCAATAGTTTTTTTTTTTTTAACTTTGAATGACGTTTAAAATTATTTAAACTAATTAAGATAGTTTGCTAAATTGTTAAACTAAAATATTAACTTTGTCTTTTCACTTTGTATGTGTAGGTTAATAGTTAACCATTAATTCAGTATGGCAAATTCAGGGTATGATTGGCCACTAGAACCATGCCCATCTAGATATATAGGCACCCGCCTAAAGGTGCTAGAGATAGGGCTTGGAGGTATGCCTATGAAGGACTGGACCATGGGTCGGTGATTTGCATTAAATGTAAAAAAGTATTTTATGGAGGCATAAACTGCCTCAAATACCACCTTCTAGGCATTGACAAGCATGATGCTAGGGTATGTCCTGGGGCCACCGAGGAAATAAAAAGAGACATTAATGTCATACTTTCAGCTGGGGAAGAGAAGAAATTGCAAAGGGAGAGGGCAAAACTAGCCATGAGAGTAGCCATAGCTGAATCTCAAGGTGCTTCAGTTGACATTGAAGAAGAAGAAGAAGCACTTCAGGGCATAGTGGGGCTCTCGTCGTGGCCCACGTATCTACAAACTCAACACCACCTCGGCCACCACTTCTGCTTCCTCTAGTAGAGTACCTGCTGCACAATCTATAGGTAGTTATTTTGTGCCCAGGAACACACCTGGAGCACAACCATCATTAGAGGCCACTGGATGGAATAGGGAGGCACATGAGAAAACAAACTTTGTAGTTGCTGATTTTTGGTACTTCAACAACATTCCATTTTAATGTAGCAGACAATCCTTATTGGCTAAATTTGGTGACCGCAATGACAGTTTCGGGAAAAGGGTACAATGTCCCTTCTTGCAAGGATTTGAGTGGGAGGCTAGTAAATAGTCCACTTGATTTCATTTTTAATTGTTTTTCTTGTTTATTAAATCAAAATTGTGTACTAAGACCTAATTTCACTTTGTTCTTGTAGGTTGCTCACAAATGCAGTTGACAGGGCAAAACAAGTGGTGGAAGACCAAAAAAATTAATGGAGAAAATATGGCTGCACCATTCTTTCTGATGGGTGAACAGATGGCAAAAACCGCACCATTATTAATTTTTTGGTTGCTTGCAAGATTAATGTGGTGTTCTTGAAATCGGTTGATGCATCCAATAAGGTGAAAAATATAGAAACATTGGCTAGAATGTTGGAGCACATTGTCATGGAGGTGGGAGTAGAGAATGTGGTGCAAATAATCACAGATAATGCAACAACATATGTGGCAGTAGGTAGAATCCTTTTGAATTATCACCTTAGCAATAACTTCTTCTTTTGGAGTAATCTCACTTGTAGTAAGCTTTTTTTTTACAACTGGAGTATCTTGTGTTTACCCTGTGGGGTGTGTTAGTAATATTGCATATCAACAATTAGATAATAACAATAGGATAGAATAGTAACCAAAAACTCCGAGCAATGCTTTCATTCATGCCAAAATGTCTAGTACGATAATCATTCTTTGCATTCCTGTCTCCAACAACAAGTACAAGAGCTTATATAAAGACATGGTCGAGGGTTGCGGTTAGCACCCGTGGGGAACTGTCGTGCAACGGACAATTACCCTCGATGATACTAACATACTTAACCAATGTAGCTTAACAAGTAATACAAGTAATACAAAGCCCATTTTACGACCAACATCATCCCCCCCTAAGAAAAGTCGTCTCCGAATGACAAGGACAAAAATCCGGGACTAACACAACAAAATGGGGATGAGTACAATGCTACACAGAAGAAAATCAAGAAGAAGGAGGAGGAGGAGGAAGCGTCCCTGATGAAGAAGGCCTGAACTATTGCTGCTTAGTAAAGTGCCTCAAAGTATGCTCTACCTCCAACTTGCGTTTCCGAGATCTCTTGACCATAAACACAACCTCCAACAGTTTCTTCTCCTTCGCATCCAATGTCTCTTGAGCCGTCCCCAACTGGGTCTCCAGCGACATCCGAAATTCCCTCTCCTGAACCAACACAACATCTAGCGCCAACCTGGATTCCCTCTCTCTAGCCAACTCCGCCTCTAACACCAATCTGGACTCCCTCTCGCGAGTAAACTCAGTCTCAATAGACCACCTAGCATCCACCGCAGCTAGTCTCTTAGCTTCTACAGAAGCACCCCGATGCTGAGCCCGCTGCAGGGCTAAGTAAGTATCTCGGAACTGTTGCTCCATCTTCTGCACTAGGGAGTACAGCTGGTGGCTACTCGGAAGCCGTGGAGCTTGCTAAGCACTTACCATCTCCGGTGTCTCTACCGCGGGCCATCCCTGAGAAAGAAAACACCGCTCAAACTCCTCACACTGCCCAGTAAGGACTTGCACTCGCCTGGATAAGGCTCCTGCGACAACATCCATCCCGACTGCCTGCATACGCTTGGCCAGCTTATGGCCATGCTCTAATAGGGACTCTCCCACCTGAGTAATGTGTGCCATGTATGCACCCATGGAAGCCAATCCATTGACGACCTCTGGCCCGACCTCAATATCTAATGGAGACCTCACTTCGGAGAGGGCATCCGCACCGTGGTTGTGTACCTCTGCCTCCTACAACACCTCTGTCCTATCTGAGACATGCACCTCGCCCCCCATGAGCTCCAGACCTGTGCTATCCTCCAACTCCACGACCTCATTGGGAATGTGACTGCGTCCCAATAAAGGAGGAACTCCGACTGGTTGCATAGGCTGCATTGCCCACTCACTAAGCTAGGCATCTGTGGCTGCATCCACAGGCTCTCCCAACATCCTGCTAGCCTGCCCTATGGCGATGCTCTCAATGTGCGGAATCTCCTCCGTTCCCACATGCCGAACTGGCTCTGTCACTCCTCTGGTACTAATGGGCTCCCCTGTATGCACGGCTGAGGCTGGCGCTACCCTTGATGGTGTCTCGTGGGGTGGACTGAGGGTGATGGCCGGCCGTAGTTCCCCAAATGCAGGGCCAAGGGTCCGTGTCCTCGCATCCATAGGCAAAGTACCTGAAAGAAGGGTAGATGAAAAAAGAATCTTCCCTATGGGAGATGCAACTTGTTGTGTGCCAGCTTGTGCCATGCCCCCACGACCGTGTCCTTGCTCTCCCATGGCTGGTCCCACACTCTCGAACTACTTGTGCTCTGTACCCTCCGTGCAGAAGGCCTCCTCCGCGTCCTCCTCTGAGTTGTCACTTCCCATACCATCGTCCCCATCAGACTCGGAGACTACCACCTGTACTTTTCTTTTCTTTGAAGACGGTGGAATACCGCTGGGCCCAGAGCCCAAGCTGTCCAAATGCATCCAATAGCTGACAGGTGGGTGTGTATCGTCCACTGGTAACTGTGGTTTAAACTCTTTGTCCTCTCGTGGGACCTGGTCCATCGTGGCCGCAAGGAACAAAGCAATGGCATGGTGCGGCATATAAAAAATTTTGTGTCGTAACAAGAGAAATTCGTCCAACTTATCTGCTAAGATAGCTGCCCAGTCATACTGTATCCCATTGCGCAACCCGTCCATGAGAAATATGTGCTGGGTAGAAATGTCTGAGGCACGGCTGGAACCGGTGAGCCTGCTTTTCACCACGTCCATTAAGCAACGCATGTTGCCCTCAGCAATGAAGTCCTTCTTCACGCCCCTCTTCTTCTGTGTGTAAGCTACGTCTTCCCATTCCTTCTGCGAAAGCTGACGACAAACTAAACCCAGCATATTTTCCCTGTCCTGCTGTGAGGCCCTCTTCCCTACCTCATCGATTTTCGTGGCTCTTGTGGCTAGCAAGCCAAAAACCCGGGCAACCTCTGTTCTGGAGGACACAATGAGCTTCCTCCCACAATAATCAATTACCGAGCAACGCCCATGGCTATCATAATTCCGAATCATGGCTCTAAGAGGCCCTTCGAACTCCTTTATTCGAAAGATTGGCATTCGGATAATCCATTGTACGCCCGCTCTCCTCAAATTCTCCTTCACCGAATAGTTTTCCGCTGTATCACTCCACCATTTTCTGCAGTTCAACCCATGTAAACCCTCAAACATCACCGTGTTCGCTGTTATCCCCCATGGGCTTGCTGCAACCTTTGATCAGAGCTTCTTTTTACCAGTACTTGTGTCCATGCCTCCTGCAATCCTTACTCCTGATGGTAAAACCCTTGCCGTCTTGTCGAAGTCTAATAACTGTGCTCTCCATTGGCGCTTCCCTACTGAATTCATTTCTCCACCAATGGTTATACCGTTACTTTTTCCTGCGGTAGTGCGACTCTGTCTCTATTCTCCTGGAGGCGTAGGCGGAGCTCTTTTATTCTCCTGCGGCTTTGGTGTGGCATCCACGGGGGTTCATGGGGCTGCTGCGACATTTCATGGGGCTTCTGTTGTGGCGTTCATGTCAGTTAAGGCGGGGTTTTGTGCGGCGGTTTTCTCCACCGCACGGTGGTCCCATTGCACGGTGGTCCACCGCACGGTGGTTCCACCGTGGCCACTTTGGTTTGTGTTCTTTTTTTCTTTTTTTTTAAAATTAATTTTTTAATTATTTCCACTTAGGACTTGCTGGTGCGGCCGTCACTCGTGGTACGACTTCAATTTGTAGTCGTTCATAGCCTGGGGCACCTCTTTTCCGTCCAACGGTGTCAGTCAGATCGCCCCGTTGGCCTTGACTTCGCCAATTCGGAAGGGTCCTAGCCATCTCACCTTAAACAATATTTTATTAATTCATCCCGTCCAATACAATTTATGTCAGTAGTATGACACCATTATTATAGTATAGAATGTTCTTTATTCCTCCTGGAGGTTTAGGGTTCAATTCCCCCTTCGCCTCTTGCCATCACGCTCCGCTTCCTAGCGACGATTGTTTTCTTCGTACTGTCGGAGGACCTGTTGGCGTTGCTCCTCACGGGTAATCTCCTCCAGGTGGGTTCGCTGTGCCAGTGATGCCTGTGCAAGCAACCAAGGGAGGTGGTTCATCAACTGATTCGGTGTGGGGCTAACGGCCAGTGCGGTCCACATGACACTTGTTGGGATTTCAGCCTCTGTGGCCTCTCTTCGAACGTAGGTCTCGATGGCCGCCTGAAGCAAGATTGAGAATTCCCTCGTTGCAGTGTCCTCTCTGTCGTAGAGTTCTGTTTGTGCGTCATCGACCTCTGGGTTAATCTCACCAACGAGTTGGCCCATCATATCCATACGCCATCCCCGCTCCTTCCTTTCCCGAGTATGTCTAGGCAATGGCGCCAAATGTTTACCCCGTGGGTTGTGTTAGTAATATTGCATATCAACAGTCAGATAATAATGATAGGATAGAATAGTAACCAGAAACTCAGAGCAATGCTTTCATTCATGCCAAAATGTCTAGTACAATAATCATTCTCTGCATTCTTGTTTCCAACAACAAGTACAAGAGCATATATAAAGACACGGTCGAGGGTTGTGGTTACCACCCGTGGGGAATTGTCGTGCAACAGACAACTACCCTCGACGACACTAACATACTTAACCAACGTAGGTTAACAAGTAATACAAGTAATACAAAGCCCATTTTATGCCCAACATCTTGTACTTTCTTGTTGTCTCTTTTAAGCAGCGTTTTTCCTTGCAAGTAGAATCCTCCAAGATAGGCACCCCACTCTTTTTTGGACACCTTGTGCAGCACATGTCCTTGACCTTCTTTTGGAGGACATAGGAAAACTTGATTGGGTGACTCCAGTTGTGGAAGATGCAAGGAGGATAACAAAATATATTTACAATCACCCTTGGGTTCTACATTTGGTGAGAGAGCACACCCAAGGGAGATATTTGGTGAGAGCCGGTGTCACAAGGTTTTCAATGATTTTCTTGACATTGCAAAGCACTCTTGGTGCATTGACTTCTTCGAAACAAATGTTTGTGAGTCAAGCATGGCTAGACTGACCTTATTCAAAGAAGGCTGAAGGAGAGGGTGTCGCATGCATAGTCTTGACAACCATTTTGCACAAAAGGCTGCAGAGATTGGGAAGGTAACTTTAAAACTTGAATTTTGAATTATTCTTGATTCAAGTCTCTCATTATTAATTTGTAACTTCATTAATTAATCTTTTTGTAATTTGTATTTTTCAATTGTAGGTGTCAGAGCCCTCGGTTAGAGTTCTCCGCTTGGTAGATGGGGAAAAAACCCCAATGGGGTATATTTATGAGGCCATGGATAGGGCCAAGGAGTCTATAAAAAATTACTACAAGGGGGATAGACTCAAATTTGATCCCATTTGGGAAATTATTGATAAGAGGTGGAACAATTAGCTCTACCAACCCATTCATGCAGCAGGGTACTTTCTCAACCCTCGTTTTAAGTTCACGGATTCTTACTTAGATCTTAATGGAGAGGTCATGGAGGGCCTCACTACATGCATTTAGAGGATGATACCCGAGGTTGAGGTGAGAGACCTCGTTGTGGCCAAACTCCAAAATTATGAGGAAGCAAGGGGTACGCTATTCTCTTCAAAGTTGGCCATGAGAGGAAGAACCACTCTAACCCTAGGTATAACATTTGCCATTTGAATTTTGGGGTTTAAAGTGTTCGATAAATTGATAAATTATGTTTTCGCTTTTTTCTTTGCTTTATAACTTTTCAATATTTTATTTCGTAGATGCTTGGTGGCAAAGTTGGGGTGGAAATTCCCCAAATCTCAAAAAATTTGCCCTCAAAATCTTATGTCAGCCTTGTAGTTCATCCAATTGTGAGCACAATTGGAGCTTGTTTGAAGCCATCCACACGAAGAAGAGGAGCAAGTTAGCGCAAAAATGCCTCAATGACCTTGTCTTTGTGCAATATAATCTTTGGTTGCGCATAAGGAAAGTAGAGGGAGCACCAACTGGTCCACTTGACTTGGATGATATAGATCCTTACAGTGATTGGACATCACAGGAGCAGCCTCCGTTGTTTACAGAGGATGACATCATTGATTTGGAGAGGCAAGCTATGGAGGAGGGGGGTGGATTTGGTTTCACACTAGATGACATTGAGGAGGATGAGGAGTCATTGCCAGCGCTATGAGAAGCTAGAGGCAGAGCTACATCCAGGATGGAGGACGAGCCACAGCCTGAGCTAGACGTACCGAGTGAGGAGGCACAATCACGCCCAGTGCAGACTTTTAGGACTAGACCCTCTAGTTCTACCTCTCCCCTAGTTTTTACTGGAGTTGGGAAGAGGAAGATGATGTATATACTTTTAGTTATACAAAAACTATTTACTATTTTGCTTCCAGCCATCAGCATTCCTCACGAGGATGCGATTTTGTACGCACTTTGCATTTAAATATATCTAGACTCGGCTTGTTTCTATTGTGTTCTCATTTATTGACTCATTGGATGCATCTACTCATTGAATTTTGCAAAAAAAATGCATTTCTAATTAAATTTAAGCAATTTTTTAAGTTCCTGAGTTTTTTGCCGAGTACTGGCCGAGTTTTTCCTGAGTTTTTTTTTCGGGCCTCGGCGAGTAGTTCAACTATGGGTAGTGTTATCAGTTATGTGTAGAAGTGAGTTGATTTTTGTAGCAATTGTATTTGCATTACCAATTGCTGGGGAACTGTGGTTAGCTCAAGTTTAGACTTGAGGGGATTGAAGACCAACTTAGAAAATATTGGATCTCACCCATAGAAGCAGATATCAAAATATCTTGGAAAATACTGGATCTCAGACTGCTGACCGACATTGGATCTCAGGCTGCTGACTGATAAACATCTCAGATTGCAGATTGATATTTAAAAAAAAAACATTGACTGCTAATTTGATTGAAATTTTCCAATATTATACAATTTTTTCCCTTTAAAGGCTGTAAACGGTGACTTTTTTGCTTGTTTTAAATTTTATTCTGTTCAATTTTTTCTGCAACAAAATAGACTGGTTTTAAGGGTTTACTGAGCGCTGAATGATTTTCATATCTTTAGGATGGCTGGGGTATTTGATGAGGAACAGCTGAATCAAATTAGGCATTAGCAGAATGCTGGAGCATCAACATCAGGAAATATATTGTATTCCCCTATTGGATTGTATCATGCTATTTATAAACTTTGCATCTTGTGTTATAGTTATTTTAAGGGTACCTCTGTTTATTCATTGCTTTGTTATACTTCACGATTGGGAGTAGGAAGATATCTCTATTTGGGAGGACATAAGGCCATAGCTCCTTTCTGTCCCCTAAATTTTTGAGTGCAGATTCTGATGTACTCAGTGGGAGTAAGAATGCCTGAGCTATGTGAATACCACTGCACATCTCCTGGGAAAGGTGTTATGATAGTGATAATATAAAATGCTCTGAGCTCTATAGGAACTATATCTGTGTTGTTAGCAATGATTTAAACTTTAGGATATAGAGATGGTGGTGTGTTCGGTTTTTACAAGAAACTTGGTGTCTTGCTCATTTCTTCCTATCTACTGATTTACAATGTTGAACCATTGCATGATGATTGAGTATATATCAACAGGTTCTTTTATTCTGGCTTTGCATCATATTGGGAGAATGAATGCCCTTGTATTGTATTATCTAGCAGTGAATAGTGGTATAACTCAGTGCATGACTGAACAAAGTGGTTGTAAGCAACCCAGTTTATATTGCATATGATTACGTCCAGCTAGTATAAGACAATCTGATCTATTTATCTTTTTATACAAAACAGCTTGATAATCTAGCATCACTTCATTATTTATAACCCATTGCAAAAACATCAAGAACTGCAGCCCTATAGTTGATCGTTCTTTTGCAGCTAGCTTCATTGGCTCTACCTGTTCTGTGTTACTTTGTAGGTTGACGTTTGATTTTGAGGGTTTGAATTTTTAAGTCAAACTATGCAGTAATGTACTTTGCATTTGTGCACTCTAATCAGCCATCTCAATATTATTGAGGAAAATCCATATTTCAATATTTGTGGTGTAATTTCTTGTTTACTCTCTGACTCTCTCTATGCAATCAACATGGCATTAAATGTAAAAACATCAGTTTTCGCTTTTTTTTTAATGAAATTTTCTGCCATGTTTGGTTCCCCAATATTGAGAATATAATGAGAAATTGAAAATATATTTATGTTTTGTTTTGTTGAGATATTCCTGAGAGAAATATTTGCTTCTGTTGTTTCACCTATATATTTTAAAGCTAAGTTGCAGGTCCTGGTACGAGTTTAAAGTTTTGTCTACCTTGTTCAAGAACTATTTTCAAAGATAAAAGCATTTAAATAATATATGGTTCTATTTGGTTTCGAGTTTTTTAGTTTCTCATTGTGATAGTATGATTTGATTTTAGTACAGTAAGCCTCAAGAGGGGCTGTTAGTTTGTTACTGTGATAGTATGTTTTGATTTTAGTACAGTAAGCCTTAAGAGGGGGTGTGTGTTTGTGACTGCATTAGTATGTTTTGATTTTAGCACAATAAGCCTTAGGAGGGGTTGTTAGCATATAAGGCTTATCTTTGCAATAAAATCACTATGGTGACTTAGTGGTGTGTTAATTTTTGCTATTATTAGCATTTAGAATCTTGAAGTAGTGTCACATTTATTTATTGTCAGTTAAATCTCCAAAACTCTATATAAGGAGACAGACCTCTTTGTAATACTCACTCCAATATCAAATAATATTTTATTGAGTTCTAGCATGATGGAGAAATTTATTCCTCTGTTTCTGAGATTTCAGAAATTTTGGGGCATATAGTAATGATCTTTGCGTAGCATGAAGCAGATGAATTGCTAAAGAAGAAATTGTCATGCATTAACCTCTTTATCTTTTAGTAAGTATACTCACTAAAGTCTACCTGAAGACATAACTTTAAATATTGGTGCATTTTGCACCAACTTCTTTTCCTATGCTTTGATTGAACCTTTTGTAAATTGTTAAAAATTTCCTGCCTTCAGCATCTGCTCAAGCACTTGTAGCCAGTTTATTCTTTATCTTTATCAACGAGTATTGAGATAAACTTTTAGTGAAACGCATAAAAAAAATAAACATTAAAAGAAATTTTATTTAAAGTATGGCCTAATTCTTGAGTAGTTAATCTTCTACCATTTCTTTTAGAAAAAGAAACATATGATGGTAAACATAAAAAATATTAACTTTTTGCAGGGAAGACACAACTGATAAATCATTTCTTGATTAATGATAGCTGGTACTTGGTGGACTTACCTGGATATGGGTATGCTTTCATTGATGATCATTTTTTTTCTATGTAACTTCATTTAACTGTTTAATGGTTCTATGATAATTGATTTATATGTTTACTTTCCTTCTCCTTTTAATAACGAATATACTATAATTTCCTGCTCTTTTGCTTCTTTCATAATTTTTTCAACTAATGATTCTAATTGTTAAGAAATTAAATTTATATCAGACTGATGCAATTTGTTCAATGTGCAGATTTCCCTTTAAATTCGGAGTATTCAGAATTTAATCCTTCCAAAATATGAATGTCAACAATGATAATGTATCAAGGGCAGTGCAGGGCTTTTCTTCAAGTCTGAAATTCGTCGATCAAGGGAGAGAGAGCATTTATTGATTTCTATATCCTTCTCTCTTGAAATCGGCGAATATATATATATGTTTAGTGGGACATGTTATGAGGGGACATGTCTCCACAATGTGGAGGCATGTCCACTCATAACGTGTCCCTTACATACCAAGGGATGCAAACTTTATTTATGTTAGTTAACTTAACTCTTAACCAATTAAAGTCGTCGATCTGTAACGAACATATAAGTTCTATTTATCAAATACGAACATATAAGTTCAATTTATCAAATACGAACATATAAGTTCGATCTAATGAATACGATCATGTAAACTTTGATCTTGTTATATACAATGATGCCTTAATGATCATTACAGGATACAAGGCAAGAGAAGAATAGAATCTGATCACACACAGATTAATGTAGAGTTTCGATCAGACATAAGGATGACGGCTTGCAAAGTATTCGAAGTGATTGTTCTTATAAACACAAGGAAGGAGTATGTGTGTATGTATGTCACTGACATACATACATACATGCTTATATATGTATAATCAATATTAATGGTCACCCTTATATCTGACCGAAGCTACTATGCATCAACACTCCCTCTTAGCTAGGGAAGATAATCAAGTATGAAGATATCACCTAACTCGTGATAATGGAGGATGGTTTAAGAACATCAAGTCACATGACATTCTTCACATAGTGGACTGACATACATACATACATGCTTATATATGTATAATCAATATTAATGGTCACCCTTATATCTGACCGAAGCTACTATGCATCAACACTCCCTCTTAGCTAGGGAAGATAATCAAGTATGAAGATATCACCTAACTTGTGATATTGGAAGAACATCAAGTCACATGACATTCTTAACATAGTGGACTGACATACATACATACATGCTTATATATGTATAATCAATATTAATGGTCACCCTTATATCTAACCGAAGCTACTATGCATTAACACTCCCTCTTAGCTAGGGAAGATAATCAAGTATGAAGATATCACCTAACTCGTGATATTGGAGGATGGTTTAAGAACATCAAGTCACATGACATTCTTCACATAGTGGACTGACATACATACATACATGCTTATATATGTATAATCAATATTAATGATCACCCTTATATCTGACCGAAGCTACTATGCATCAACATTCCCTCTTAGCTAGGGAAGATAATCAAGTATGAAGATATCACCTAACTCGTGATATTGGAGGATGGTTTAAGAACATCAAGTCACATGACATTCTTCACATAAACATCCAGGTTATGGTATGTGCACTGACATCATGTCTCATGATGTCTACCATAACAAATCATGGCATTTCCATGGATATTACGTCACATAATAGCCACCATGATCATCTCATAAGGAGCATAATGATATTCAACTGATATCAAGTCTCATGATATCTATCAATAAGCCCAAGAGATATTAACTATCATGACATGTGCATGAATATCAAGTCACATGATATTCGTCATGATAGTGAACCGATCATTGTAAAGTTGTCACCTTACAATGTAGGATGCAAGTGTTCATTATTTGAAAGATCGTCACCTTTCAATAATGTACATAGGGTAGGCCCATAAGTCATAGAGTCACACATATGACAAAAGAGTTTACACATTAAACATCTTTATTAATTTTAATACAAATAGAAATTTAGAGATAATCTCAATAACTTACATTTCAACCATACCAAGTTTCTTCCTGAAGTTTTCAACTTTCACTCTGGGGAGCGGCTTGGTAAGTATGTCTGTTGTTTGATCACTTGTATTAATATACTCCAACTGGATTACATTCCTTTCTACCATGTCTCTCACATAGTGGTAAGGAATCTCTATATGCTTTGATCTATCATGAAATACTTGATTTATAGACAGTTTGATGCAACTTTGATTGTCACAGTGGATGATAGTAGGCTTTAGAGGCTCTCCAAATAATCCCACAAGCAGTTTTTGAAGCCATACTGCTTCTCTTGCTCCCAAAGATGCTGCAATGTATTCGGCCTCTGTGGAGCTTTGAGCTACTAAAGATTGTTTTATGCAAATCCAAGAAATCATAGCTGATCCCAAACTGAAGCAACACCTTGATGTGCTTTTCCGATCAATCACACTTCCAGCCCAATCAGAATCAGAGTAACCATGTAGATTTAGATCAACATTTTTATATTTGAGTTCATGTCCAAGAGTACCTTGAAGGTACCTCAATATATGCTTAGCATCAACAAGATGTATCTCTCGAGGTTCACACATAAACTGGCTCAAGGCATTCACTCAATAGCAAATATCCGGTCAAGTGTTAACCATGTACATCAGTGATCCAATTATCTGCCTGTAAAGAGTAGGGTTTGCAAGTCTGGATTCTGCTGCTGCTTCTTTTAGTTTATGTAGGTTGGTTTCCATGGGTGTCGACATTGGTCTGTAGTTCCACATTCCAAATCTTTTTAGAATATCAATGGTGTATTTCCCTTGATTTTGAAAAATACCTTCTAGTTTCTGCCAAACTTCCAATCCAAGGAAGTAGTGTAGACTGTCCAAGTCTTTCATATCAAATTCTGATGCTAGGTCCTTATTACATTGAACAATGAGGTGATCTTCTCCTGTAACTAGCAGATCATCAACATATAGAATAAGTATCAACAAATCACCATTAATTACTTTAAAGTAAAGATTTGGATCTGCATCATTCTTGGAGAATCCTAGACCCAACAAATAGCTATCAATCCTCTCATACCAAGCTCGGGGAGCCTGTTTAAGTCCATATAAAGCTTTCTTCAGTTTGCACGTATGTGAAGCTACATTATGAATCACAAAACCTTCAAGTTGTTCTAGATAGACTTCTTCCTCAATAGTCCCATTTAAGAATGCAGTTTTCACATCCATGTGATGGATCTTCCATCCTTTAGCAGCTGCAATAGCCATGACTGGCTCTAACGGAGGTATACTGGGCAACAAGTGCAAATGTCTCTTCATAATCAATACCTTCCTTCTGTGAGAATCCTCTGGCGACAAAACGTGCTTTATGTTTATCTATACTGCCATCTACAACATGTTTAATTTTGAAAAGCCACTTGGATGAGACAACAAATTTCTCTTTTGGTCTAGGAGCTATGTCCCAAACATCATTCTTTAGAATGGATTGGTACTCTTCTATCATAGCATCCTTCTAGACTTGATGCTTGAGGGCTTCTGCAACACCAGTAGGTTTAGAATTAATGATTTCACTCATTAATGCATCATATGTTAATTTGCGAGGTCTTTTGCTCTCTCTGAATGTTCCTTTGGGTGCTGCATAGATTTCTGCTTCTTGTATCATCTTTCCAGCCCAAAGTGGTCTCTTGTGATTATTTTTTGGTTCCTCTTCTTGAGTCTCTAGAGGAATTCGACTTTCATTTGTAGTTTCATCTGGATACTCCCTCTGAAACTCAAGAGTAAGATCTTCTTCCATACCTTTGTGTGAATCTGGTATTTCTATCTTATTTGATTTCCTGGCCTTCTTAAAGGCAATGTCTTCTTCAAAAATGACATCTTTACTTAGTTCAATTTGTCTCTGTCCAAGTATGTATATTTTGTAAGTTCAATTTGTCTCTGTCCAGGTATGTATATTCTGTAAGCTTTTGAAGTTTCACTGTAGCCTACAAATATTCCTTTTCTCCCAGAAGGTTCTAGTTTCAATCTCTTCTCTTTAGGTACATGAATGTAAACTGGGCACCCAAATATTCTTAAGTGATTGATATCTAGTTTTACACCAGTAAAGGCTTCTTCAGGAGTTTTATTTTCCAAGTGAGAGTGAGGACATCTATTTTGAATGTATATGACTGTATTAGAAGCTTCAGCCCAGAATGAGGTTTCTAGGTTTTGATCATAAAGCATTGCTCTATCTGCCTCTACTATAGTTCTGTTTTTCCTCTTAGCAACTCCATTTTGTTGAGGATTATAGGGTACAGTGAACTCCCTCTTAATCCCTGCATTTACACAAAACTCTTTAAAGGTTTTAGAAGTATATTCTTTCCCATTGTTAGTTCTAAGTATTTTAATTTTCTTCTCGGAAGAATTTTCTGTGAGAGCTTTGAATTCCTTAAACTTTTTAAGGATCTCTTTTGATTCTTTGCACTTGAGAAAGTATATCCAGGTCTTCCTGGAGAAGTCATCAATGAAAATTACATAATACATAAATCCTCCTATGGAGGGTACAAACATGGGTCCACATAGGTCAGAGTGGACTAATTCTAACACAACTTTAGTTCTACTCAAACTATTAGGAAAAGTACCCTTAGTATTTTTCCCCAAGGCACACCCTTTACATGCCCCATTGTGAGTTTGATTTAGCTTAGGTAGTCCGGTTACAAATTTATCCATAGAAGTTAGGGCACGAAAGTGAATATGGCCTAACCTTCGATGCCAAATCTCATTTGATTCAAAAGTCTCATGAATGAGGGTTTGATTTGACTTAGTGCAAAGTTTGTAAAGGTGTCCTTGTCTTATGCCTATAGTTTGGGCCTTCTTTATGGTTGAGTTCTTTAGCCATGCTAGGACTTTACCCTCCATAAATGTAACTCTGTATCTGTTATCTTCAAGAGCTGATATAGATATTAAATTTCTCTTAATACCTGGCACATATAGTACTCCAGTGAGTTGAATAGAGATCCTGGATTTCAATTTGATGGTGCAGGTTCCAACTCCTTTTACTGGATGTGCAGAATCATCCCCAATTGTAACCTCTTCATCAGATTCTTCTACCATAGTTTCTAAGTGATCTTGGTATCCTGTAATGTGTCTTGATGATCCACTATTGATTACCCATGTGTTAAGTTTGTTTGAGACTTGGCTGGATAATGCTGAGTAGAAAGCAAATTTCTTAGAATCATGTTCTATATTTGTCTTTCCGATTTTAGCAAATGAGGCTTGTTGTTTTGTTCTGTTAGGACACTTGACCGCATAGTGTCCATATTGATCACACCTAAAACATTGAACTTGCGACAGGTCCTTTCTCTGCTTGGATGAACTTTTTCCATGAGAATTTCTCTTCCTTTTGAAAATCTTCTTCTTACCTTTCTTACGAGAATTTGTGTTAAGGACATGAATATCCTCATCTATAGGTTTCTGCTTCCCTTTTGTTATTTGTCTTGACTCTTCTTGTAGACAATCAGATCTTAATCGATCAAATTTAGGAAGCTTGGATCTTGCGCTTATTCCTTGGACAAATGATTCCCATGAATTTGGAAGACTGCTTAAGTTTATGAGTGTCAATTCCTTGCTATCAATTTCATATCCAACTGTTGATAGTTGGTCCCTTAGTTCAGTGATTCTCATGAAATATGCATTGACAGATTCTTCCTTATTCATGCTTATATTATTAATTTGCCTCTTTAGGGCAAGGGTTCTGCCTGTATTATTTATTTCAAATTCACTCTCAAGAGATTTGAACATAAGGTATGCAGTTTCATGTTTTGCTAATATAGGTACAATATGATCCCTGACTACATCCACTATAAGTTTCATGGCTTTCTCATTGCTTTCAATCCATTGAGTTTTCTTAGGTTCATTTTCAGGTTCGGTTGTCTTTTCTTTTACGAAGGAGTCTAATTTATTCTCCTTTAGAAGCATCATAATTCTGAGCTTCCAAGATATGAAGTTGTTGGCTCCTTCGAGTCGATCTTCAAATCTGATCATGTTTGATATTGTGAAGAATGAAATGTGACTGCAATACTTAATAGATGATAGTCTGATGCCTCAAATTTAATTTGGATCTCCTTTTACCAGGGCTCTGATATCATGTTAAGAAATTAAATTTATATCAGACTGATGCAATTCGTTCAATGTGCAGATTTCCCTTTAAATTCGGAGTATTCAGAATTTATTCCTTCCAAAATATGAATGTCAACAATGATAATGTATCAAGGGCAGTGCAGGGGTTTTCTTCAAGTCTGAAATTCGTCGATCAAGGGAGAGAGAGCATTTATTGATTTCTATATCCTTCTCTCTTGAAATCGGCGAATATATATATATATATATATATATATATGTTTAGTGGGACTTGTTATGAGAGGACATGTCTCCACAATGTGGAGGCATGTTCACTCATAACGTGTCCCTTACATACCAAGGGATGCAAACTTTATTTATGTTAGTTAACTTAACTCGTAACCAATTAAAGTCATCGATCTGTGCAAAACACATTATCAAGTTCGATTTATCAAATACAAACATATAAGTTCGATCTAATGAATACGATCATGTAAACTTTGATCTTGTTATATACAATGATGCCTTAATGATCATTACACGATACAAGGAAAGAGAATAATATAATCTGATCACACACAGATTAATGTAGAGTTTCGATCAGACATAAGGATGATGGCTTGCAAAGTATTTGAAGTGATTATTCTTATAAACACAAGGAAGGAGTATGTGTGTATGTATGTCAGTCCACATAGTGGACTGACATACATACATACATGCTTATATATGTATAATCAATATTAATGGTCACCCTTATATCTGACCGAAGCTACTATGCATCAACACTAATCAGTTGTAGTTGAGCTGTTTTTAATATTTTGAATTGCTCATAAGCACCGTTGTTCTTATCTGACAATTTTTTCTAGCCTCTGAAAGTGAGGTCAATCTTCAATACCAACGTTTAATTACTTCCACTAGTTAGATATGGAAAATGGTTACCTTTTTCAATAAATACAAATATAATTCAATGTGTTGAAAGATCTAGGTTGATATCTTTTTAATCATATAAATAGGTAGTTGTTTAAACTTTTAGTACAGTATTTATGACTTTCCCTCTCTAGTTTGGTTGCATCCTTGGATCACCAAATAAGACCATACATGGACCTCTATAGGTGATGAGGATTCTTTGAAGCTGGTTCAAACTCTGATGGTACATCGTGTTATCTCCAAGCTCCTTTCAAATTTGTAAACTAACCATTTAATATCAAATGCCTTACCTTATTCATCATATATATTTTAATCTTTCTCATGTTAACAGATTGCTTTGTTTGGTCTTATTGGTTAGCATAGTGTTCCCACCTTCCATATGTATATTATTCTTCTTTATTTGTCACATTTCTTTTCTCACTTGTTGAATTGGAGTCTTAAATCTCTGATCAGCTTTATATGTTACAGTAGGGGCTATTAATTGGTTCATTTACATAACAATTCATTAGGTAGGAAGCAGAGAAATATAAAGCATTCCCAAGTGTTCTGAAGCCAAGGAAGGGAGTCAATTTTTTTAATTGTCTTCTTTCTGCATCCAAAAATAGCAGCTTTAGTAGTTCTAACTTCACTGGATTTTTTTTTGGCTGGTTTCTCCTATAATTTTTTGCTTTAAGGAGAAGCAGATTTTACGTTAAATCCTTCTCCATCTTGCTTCTCTTATGTGGTTGAGCAATGATATCTTGGTTTTGGCAGCCTTTTACAGCTGTCCGTTGGGGCTTGCTTTGTTTCACACTGCTGGCCTCAAATACTCCTTTTCAATTGGTGGATTGACCATCTATTGGGCTGTCTGTACCCTTGTGCATCCTGTTTATTCAACAGTAACTTGGTCTGCAAAAACGCTTCTATCTATTGCAACATCATCCACTTCTTTGTTGCTCAGTTCTCTTTACACACCAATGTCATGATTGGAGACAGAATTATTCCATTTCACTCACTATTGTATTTGCTATGGTAATATGATTTCCTCCACTAGTATCATTGTGCTCTTATTTTATTTACTACCCACCATTGTTGTCCCCTATCATCTCTTAGTGCTTTTGTTTCACTGCTTCTCATTCTTCCTAGTACCACTCTCTCTCCAACTCATTGCTTGTGGTGCTTGTATATTCTAACGACACCTACAGGATCCTTCCATCTTCATTCTTTGTTCCCACACACCAAATGATTTAAATTAAACAATTGTGGGATAGGTTGTAATTTATTTAAGGGTTAACCTTAGAATTATAACTTTATTTTTGCAAGGAGGGGCAAGACAATTTTTTTACTTGTTCAGCTTTGAAACCGTGATGAGGAGGGGGAATTTATTTTTTCAAAGTCACATGGGGATCAAATCAACCCCAACAATACCTAGTAAGAAACAAAACATGGTGGGCTCTTTGTGAGTTTCTCACCAAGTGGAATTTTATATTAGTTTTATTCAAATTAATTTTGACAGATTGGCTTTAGTCAACGAGTTCTTAAACACAATTAGAACTTAGAAGTAATATTAGTTTATTAATTAAAGAAGATTAACTTAAATAGTTAACTTTTAGATTGATTAATTTGACTTTTGTCTATTTCTTCCACCCGATCTTGGCCAAGAGCCTGCCTTCAATTATTCGACTAGGGCATTTAGTCTTGAGTCAAGAGAACATGATGAACCTTTCCCATTGTATTTTCACCTTGACCCAGCTACCTTGGAACAGGCAAAGGCTGAAAAGGCCTTAGAGTTAGCTTCCTATGCCATCCATCTTTTTGGCAAGTGCTACATGTCACTACCCACAATTTCGATCAGCTATAACAAGTAAATTGAATAAATAAAATTAAATTGTTTGTAGATTTAAAGTATCAATATTCACAAATAACCAATGTTTGGATTGAACCACTGGAATAATCATTCAGTTCACTTCCAAAAGACTACTAAGTACTATAATAAAATAGTGTATTTTCTATTACCGACTAAGTATTATCATTTAATGTATTTTAAGAAGTCTTGAAGGAGCGATTAATATGTTTGTAATTGTAGAAGTGGTGGGTATCGAGTTGTACCATGATTTGTGAGTTTTCTATATGGGGGTGGGGTTGTGCAAATGTTCTTCACCTAGAAATCTTAAAAATTGAATGTAACTAGAAATAGAGGCATATTTTTCTATCCCTTTCTTGATTTTTGTGAGGAAAAACATTGAAGGTGTGAGGCAGAAGGGAGTTATGGTATTGTAATGTAGAAAATCAAACAATAGGTGCGAGGAAGAGAAAAGAAGAGGGTGATGATGCCAAAAGGAGAGTTGTAGGAACAATTTTAGTGCAAGCGTTGAATAAAGGTGTGAATGTAGAGCATTCTTGTTTGTTTGCTCCTACACGATAGTTTTAAGACTCTTCAATACATTTGTTTGTGCTGTGAGTGAGATTCCTTCTTTTTGAGGTGTTTTGTTGAAAAGTTCGTGTGCTTGCCTGTGCTTCCCATTTTGCATGCATTTCTATTGAGGCTTCGATTGTGTAACTTTTGTACTTGCTAATCATGTTGCTTGTAAGTTTCTAAAGCCTTTTCAACAATCCTATATCAATTTTTTGAATGCTTCTAAAATCTTTTCAACAAACCCGTTTTGTGCACATCTTGTTTTGGCGAATTGTGAGACCACATTATCTTGAGATGTTATACCATAGAGTTGACATATTTGTTTATGCTTTCATATTTTTCCTACAAGTTTGCCAAGGTGGGTGCATTTATTTAACCCACATGCCTTGATGGATGTCCATAATTGTATACAAACGTTTCATTTTGGTACAAGTAAGGAGGTCACAGGATTTAGTTTTATACTTGTTAATTGCATTTGCATGAAGTTTTTAGAGCCTTATCAATGAGATTTGTGTGCGTATGCATTGATGCATGTCCATACCTTGCTCCATAGTGCAATTTATAGGGGTAGGAAGGATGTTGGAAAAATGGTGGAATCCAACTTTTAGCTTGCCAATTTCATTTGCATGAAAGTTTCTTAAGCTTTTCAACAAAGTTGTTTGTGCATATCCTACTAGTTTGCAATGGGTGAGACCTCATTTCCTCAAGTCATTCTGTCAAACAACTAATAATATAATCCGAACATTCTTCGAGGTATTCTATCAAACAATTTGTATGCCTTGTCTATGCTTCCACTATTTGCATACATGTCTACCAGGGCAATTACAATTGTATTTGATGCAAATTTTCTTTTTCATCAGGCTTTGATGGATGTCCACACCCTCATTTAAGCTCCAATTTGTATATAGGTAGGTATGATGCTTGCAATGTTTTTGGAATTCAACCCTTAGCTTGCTTATTGCCTTTGCTTAAAGTTTTTAGTCTCTTCTATTTGTAAATAACTTGGCATTTCATATGACCATGTTCCTTCGTGGCATGTTATTAAACAGACTAGGTCATCCATATTTTCTTGAGGCATTTTGTCCAACAATTCTTGTACTTCGTTTACACGTCATATGATTGAGTCATTTTGTTAGCTCAACCACACAATTTGATTGTGCTTGAACATTGTTTGGTATTTTAGTTGCATCCATATTTTGTACAGTTATCAAATATTCTAATATGTTAAATCTTAAAATGAAATTCTAATCTAGAATATAACATTCTTATTTTTACTAGGATTATGAGGGTTAGTGTTGATTGTGAAATGGCTAATATAACTTTTGGGAAAATGGTTAGCTTTTTTGAATCAACGTTTTGGTTCACACTTTCTAATCCATCGTTAGGATCACATTGTGTGAGCTTTTCCAAAGTTAATCTTCATATTCCTTTTTTACATTGTGTTAATAATTTGATATTTTTTTCGAGATATTTATTTATTATCTCACATTTTTGCCGATAAAGGCATGGTGCAATAGTTAGCAAATGATAATAATGTTGTTGCAACCAAGGTTCAAACCCCCGACAAGTCATTGAGCTTGTGGGATTTGTGCCATTGCTAGGCTGTTGAGCTTGCAGGTTTGAACAACGATAATGCCATAGGAAGAGGCCCTTGGATGTAACCTCTTTAAAAATTCCTTGGTTAACAAAAAAACCTATCTTCCATTTTTATTTTTTAATTTATAATTCAATTGTGACTTAGATAATCTATAATATTAGTTTTCATCATAAGATTTAGTTTTCTCATTCCTTTACTATGTTACCGGTTTCCTCTAACGGGTACTCGTGTGTGTACGGTTTGGGTTCAAGTCCGGTTTGGATTCCCGATTGGGTTATCTTGGGGTGCCCTAGGAGAACTTAAGAAGAACCTAGGGGATCCCAAGGGCTGTTCAAAAAACAAAACAGAAAAAGTTATTTTTTTGAAACATTTATTAAAAACATAAAAATGTCTACATACATAATTTTGCCCTCAAGTGATGAAATTGTGAAAATGGCATGTGTAATGAAGGTTTGTGTTGTTTCAAAGGCTTTAAGAAACTTGATTACAATGGGGAATGAGGATCTAACTCTTGAGTGTGTTGACTTGGATGTCGTTGTTGCACAACTTGCCAGAAAATATTTGTAGATGAGGCAGCTTGTATAGTACATGGCTAGTGGAAGTGCATTGTAACTCATTATGGTTCAAGTGAAATTAAAGGACTTTGATGCTGTTGATGAAGATGAATATGAAGATTATTATATATTGATTGTAATTTTCATTGTGTATTGACATTTGAAAAATCATTGAATTATGAACTTTAAAGTAATTTTTGTTTTTGCAAATCATGAGTTATTCAAATATTTTTATTACTGGCAATTATGACTATCATTGTTTTATATTATAAAATTTTAATTATTTTTAATACATTTATACATATACATATACAAATGTATGTATTTATATATATACACATACATACATACATACATACAAACTCATATATTTGTCGTATTGCCTATTGGGTTCCAATATGCGTACCCACACCCGTATCTAAACTAGTAAATTAATCGTTTATGTTTTAATATCTTCCTATTAGCTATAAAATTTATCTCTTAATACTTTTTTAATATTAATTATACATAGTTCAAATAGTACTTATTTCAAGTCTTTGCAAGTCTAGTCAAAAACATTTTTGTTGTCCATAAATATCCTAAGTGTTGCAGCTTTTAATATTGGATTCCACTCTTCCATGGCCAAAATCACTTTTGAACTTCCATCTTTTTCAAATTGCACCTTCACCATAGTTCATTTTTGTTTTTTCATGCTTGTGTTACCCTTGAACTATATCATCCAACTTGGCATCCCCTAACTTGTATTCCATAAATTCAGGAGGGAATGTTGAGTTCTTTGATATAAAGGAATTCAACTTAACGCTTTTTCTCTCCTTGACATCTCCTTTTTCCTACTCTTCTTCATTAATCTTTATATTAATAAAATCACAATTGGTTTGGATTACTTTGTAGTCTTCCATTTGCCAGTGGAATAGGGATTTGTTTCATCTTTAGAGCACACAGATTCAACTCTAAAATTTCTTCAGTATTCTAGTCCCTGGGGCCTTTATCACTTTTCTTTGGTCACCCATTTGATGAATTCTATGAAGCTGCATCCTTGCTTATTGCTTAATTTCTTGAATCAATTATGCATTTCCTACTTCTTGTGACGTTTTCACACATAGCTCCATTGCAAATGGGGATCCCCTACTTTTTAGGCCTTCTTGGTCTTTTGGCTTTTGTATGTTGGGTCTTTTTGTTGGATTCAGGGATCACTGAGAGAGGGGGGGGGGTGTGAATCAGTGATCTACCGGTTGATAGTTTTTCAGACTTGACTTTTAACCACCGGAAGCAAACACTTAAAACTGAAATGCAAAAACATGAAGCAAACAACCACAAGATCATAACACCGGTTTTTTACGTGGAAACTTAAATGGGAAAAACCACAGTAGGATTTTAACCCACAATATTATTCCACTATGGCTAGTAGCAAAACAATATTACAAAATGGGAATGCATAGGCATTCAAGCACACTACCTAGAGCTCACTGCTCAATTACAATAACCTGAAAGGCTACAACCCTTAGGGAAGTCTCACTGACTTACAAAGCTGTTACAATGATGAATTACAATGTATGAACTCTGAAATGGCATCTACTATGCTTGGATGAGTTCTAGTTAAGTGCAAAAACACTGACTGGATCACCTTCTCTATTCTGCTCTGTTCTGCCCTGTACACTATCTCAGTCAGCTACCGGATCAAGAATGCGCACATGAAACTGCGCCAAAATGGATTCTAGATCACATCTCACTCGTATACAATCACATCATCCACCAAAAGATTGCCCATACCAAACTTATATACCGGTACCCACAAAATAGATCATACATCATGTCGACCTGAAGGTGTAATGTGTAGTTATAGGTCGGCTTGACCGGATCCAAAAAGATAAGTGCGCATCACCAAAGTAATGTATATCAGTCGGGCCAATCAACAGGAAAACGATTCAATGCACCGCAATCACCGGAAAGCATCCAGACCCAATAATGCTCTGTTCTATCTGAAATACTGGTGAACACGCTACTGGTTAACACCTACTTCTGGATAAGAGGAATTACGATCGCCGGATCGGATCTCCATGAAGAGTTGCCATCAATGACTACCCTAAGCCAATAATCATCCATCGGAAACTACCAGATGAGTTTCAATTGCCAACAATCTCCCCCTTTGGCATTGATGGCAACACTCATGAAAAATGACTAAGTGTTGAGCACTGTGAAACTTGTACACCGGATCAAGAATGAAAGAATTGTAAGGCTCCCCCTTAGATCAAAAACCCACAAATCTGCAGAAATCTAATCTGTATACTCCATTCACACAGTACATTTTTCATCATTCCTCTCCCCCTTTGACAACAATGCCAAAGATGGGATGCTGTCCAAAATTTATATACAAATGACAAACACTTTACAAATACTTGAAGAGGTCAGCATAAACAGTCTTCAAAAATCCTAGGTGAGTACCCCACCCACTCTTCAAGTTGTCCAAAACTGTGATGAATACATTGGATATAGTAGCATGAATTTCTAACTCCCTTAAATCTGATGATACAAGCCCGACCATCTCCTTCATACAATCCACCTTATTACTTAGTATAGTGTCCAACTGTGTGGCAATTAGGTTCTGTAGTTCACCTACTTTTTTCAAAATTTTCTCCTTATCCGCTTGAAGGCTTGAGATCTGATCATTTAAGGCTATAATGTGTCCTTCAATACTTTTGGTTAGAGTTGCATTGGGATCAAAGGACTGAGAAATGCCAGCAAGCTTACCCTGGCAAACACCTATCTGCTTATCAATATCAACAGTGAACTTAGACAAAATGAGACAAGATTTATACAATTTACCTGCTTCTAACAATTTGCCAGAAATAATCTGCAATCTTTTATTTAATCTCACTCTATCATCTTCAATCATTTTCAGGAATGTTTGTTTCCTAACATCCTTGAACTTATCCAAAACTGTTTGTGAAGTCGTCTTCTCCAAAGAATCAAAACTAGTATTTACACTGTTAATTAACTATAACAATTTACCGAAGGGGCAGTTATTTGAATCTATCTGTACATTAGGGGCCACCTTCTGCAAAACATCTATAGACATCAAAATTAGCTTTTTATCTTCAGTCTCCGATTTCACCAGATCTTGGCTGGCGTGGGCTTGCACAACAACTGCGAGCATAAGTTTCTTAGTAGGAGACATCTTCCCAAGGTTAACAAAACTATCAAGATTAATGGGAATTTGAGGCGGGGTCCCTGTAACCAGAGGAGTGACAATTGCTGGATCAGCTATACTTTTGCCTTTGTCAACCTCATCAACCTTAGCCTCTGCTATCTCAGCATCCTTCTTCTCTCCCTTGTCCCTTTTATCTGTTGCACCAGTGTCGCCACTTGGTGCAATATCAACCTGTTGGATCTTAGGGGCTACAGAGCTATCTACCACCAGAGGGGCATCACCGGTCTCAGCATCAAGTGGTGTATTATCTTGGTCTTCCGGTTGATCCTTAGTCTGAGTCTCAACCTTATGACTTCCGGAAACACCTTGCTTATCTACCAGCTGAGATGGCTTGAATGCATCCTTGTACAAAGGGTCATTTGCATTTATCTTCCTCCATATCTCCTTTGTTTCTTTCCTCACCTCCTCTACATTTCCAATCATCAATCTGTTGATCCCATCAACAATTATCTCATCAATTATCCGATCTACTGTCAGCGAGGGAATAGGTTTAGATTTACCTTTTTGAGCATCGGACTCAGGTTGAGTCTTGACTTTCCCTTCTCTTTTGGGCCTTGCGGCAGGAGCAGGATTTGACTTTGCCTTTTTGCTTTGTTGGGCTCCACTGGATTGCGGCTTCCTCACCACTTTGAGAAATTGTCCTTTCTTCTTGGCCTTTCTTGCCTCCTCCTCAGACTCAGTTTTGGAGGCTACCAAAGACACTGCAACATAGGTTCTTTTTGGCTTCTCCTTCTGCTTCAGAACACCTTTCCCGAATGGGCTAGGTTTTGTAGGTTGTGCTACTGGAGCAGGAGCAGACTTAGTCTCTTTTTGCACATATTTCTCCCTTGCTTTCTTCATCTCCTCCTTGGTGAAACCCATCTGAGAAGCTACTTCCTCTGCTATCTTAGTAACCTTTCTTTTCCGGGCAGGAGCAGTAAATTGCATATGCAGACTGAGGTCTTTCTCCTTGTAAGTCCCAAATCTCCCTTCCTTGAGATCCATCGGTTGACTCAGAAGATGTTGGGCATATGCTTCAAGTGCAACAGAGTCAACTTCATACCCCATGGGCATGATCCATACTATTCGGGGCTCCACTGCTTCCATTAGACATTGATTCTTATTGACCATGAAGCAAATGGTTTGCCCATATTTTTCAACAACCTCCTTAGGGATCCTTTCCCTGCTCTTCATTGTTGCTTGGAAGGTTTTGAAATATCCCCAGAGGGCACATATCCTCATGGTAGCATCTCCAACTCCCCATAATCCCTCTTTGATCTGCATGGCCACCGGTCTATCAAAGGCCCATTGGACCTTACCTTTGATATCGGGTATCTCATTCAGGAAGAATAAGGCCAGGCAAATAAGAAGTGTCCCATATTTAAATGTGTGCTTCTTATCCTGCTTGATCTTCTTTAGATTGCTCAACAACTCATTCAGAAGCGCAGTGCATAGATCATACTTTTAATCATCCTTAAGCATCTGGTATGCATAATATATAGCAGTATCGGACACAAAGTTGTACTTGTTGGATCGGTAAACCTTGTAACCGACTACCATTGATGCAAACTTCACATCATTCTCCAGGATGTCATTTATGGACATTGCTTTGCTATCAAATCTCGAGCCAGTGGTGGCTATCACTGTGTCATTTGACACTTTCCTCAAACTGGGCACATCACCGGTTTCGGCTAAGCCCATCATGACACGAATTGCCTGCTTGGTGATTTTGTGTGGCCTATCAAGCCAAATGAACTCATCATGCACTCGGCTAAGAATATACCAGATCCATTCTGCCTCATCAAACAACGAAAAATGCACGAACTGCGAGAAACCCTTTTCTTGAAGCACCTTATACTCAGGTTTGAAATTTCCCAAACCGTCAGCCAAATGCTTGTTGTAAAGATCCAGCATGTTCGCATTTCCAAGCTCTTTAAGGTCACAGTGAATGTAAGCTCTGATAACTTCGTTATGCAGCACGCCGTAGGGCACAAATGAAAATGCACCTTCCAGATCATCCTCAATCGACTTGAAAGGATGTTTCTTGAAGACTGGTCGGGCCCCATCTTTAATCTCAACCACCAATGGGGTAGCAATACCAGAAACTAAAGCCATTTTGAATGCTAGGGTTTGCAGAAATAGAAAGCCTGAACATATAAATACCTTGCTTCACAACCGGGCGCAAAAATTCACTTTGGAGTTGCTGAAATCGCCAAATTGCTTTACTCTCTTCTCTGCTCTACTCACTTGATCGCATTGTGACAAATGAAGTCTCAAAATGCACCTTTATCCTTCGAAAAACCTAATTTTCCACTAATAAATGCAACAACCAGTTACCATGATTTTCATGAAATTGCATACCGGAGCACTAGATCCTTTTGAAACTTTCGGATATCATTTGTATATGTGATTCAATCCTTTTGCAACCTTTCGGAAACGATTGCAGACCACTGAAGAGGGGGTTCTTAGAATCTGCATGAAAAAGCTCCACCCGAAGGCATAAAGCCCTAGTTGTCGGATGAAGATCCTGTACCGGATTCGGGTGCAGACCCATTGTCAGCTCTGGATTCATCCTTTCTTACTCACATCTTCTCATGCTTCTCCTTGATCTCTTCTACTTTCGCTTTTCCTTTCTCATCTGAGTTACTCTTGTCTACCGGAGCACTATTCTTGATTCTGCAGTATTTTGTAATGTGATCGGTTTTGTTGCATGGTCGACAAACAACATTATTCTGCATAGGTCTGAAGTTCATTTTATTTGGTCTTGTCCTGCACTGATTAGAGATATGTCCAAACATTCCACAAGCATAGCATCTTTTGTTTTGAAAATTATTTAGTACTGCTCTACACACATTTGACTTGTGACCAAAATTATTGCATATGAAACACTGACCGTTAATGGTAGGAACATTATCCATGTTGTTCATTCCATTATTCATCCTACTTTTGCATTGATTCGCCATATGACCGAACTGGTTGCAAGTAAAGCATCTACCATTGAATTTATGAGCATTAGGTTGTCTTACTGGAGGATTCTTGCTCTTCTTTTGATCAAGTTTTGTATTGCCTTGTCCAGATCCGGAGGATTCACCTTTCTCAAATCCAAGTCCTTGCATGTCCATTCAATGCCTCTGACTTTCTAGCATCTCATCAAGCCTTGCTGAGCTAGCTTTGAATTTGTCTTTGTATTCATTAGCAGTAGCAAGTCCATCCCTTAAGGAAGCAATCTGTCTTTTAAGTTCTTGACCATTATTCCTTGACTGTGTTAGCTCAAGCTTCAATTGATCATTCTCATAGGTAAGCCTGAAGCATTCATCTGCTCTTTCTTTCAATGATTGTGCTAGATTTTCTTCATTTTTCTTCTGGTCCTCAATCTCCTTAGTCAGCCTCATCACAATGGATTGCATCTCATTCTTAAGGGCAACATTCTCTCTTTCAAGCTTGTTAACTTCATCAGCTTTATTCTGATATTCCATGATTTGATCTTCTTTCTCCTTCAGCTTGTCCATTAATTCCTTCCTCTTCTCTCTAGAGATGTTAGCTTGATCCTTCAGGTCAATAATGAAATCATCAGCAGCATTCAGGTTCTTCTTTAGGGTACAAATCTCATTTCTAGCTACATCAAGATCCTCAAGTGCCACATTGAGTTGTCTTTGAAAACCGGAATCTATTGAATTAATCTCCCGGATCTTCCTCAAGCGGTTAAGCTTCCTCAGAGGAACTAGGCTCTGATACCAATTGTTGGATTCCGGGATCACTGAGAGGGGGGGGGGGGGTGAATCAGTGATCTACCGGTTGATAGATTTTCAGACTTAACTTTTAACCATCGGAAGCAAACACTTAAAACTGAAATGCAAAAACATGAAGCAAACAACCACAAGATCATAACACCGGATTTTCACGTAAAACCCAAATGGGAACAACCACAGTGGGATTTGAACCCACAATATTATTCCACTATGGCCAGTAGCAAAACAATATTACAAAATGGGAATGCACAGGTATTCAGGCACACTGCCTAGAGCTCACTGTTAATTACAATAACCCGGAAGGCTACAACCCTCAGGGAAGTCTCACTGACTTAAAAAGCTGTTACAGTGATGAATTACAATGTATGAACTCTGAAATATCATCTATTATGCTTGGATGAGTTCCGATTAAGTGCAAAAACACTGACTGGATCACCTTCTCTATTCTGCTCTGTTCTGCCCTGTACACTGTCTCAGTCAGCTACCGGATCAAGAATGCGCATGTGAAACTGTGCCAAAATGGATTCTAGATCACCTCTCACTCGCATACAATCACATCATCCACCAAAAAGATCGCCCATACCAAACTTATATACCGGTACCCACAAAATAGATCATACATCATGTCGGCCTGAAGGTGTAACGTGTAGTTATAGGTCGGCTTGACCGGATCCAAAAAGATAAGTGTGGATCACCAAAATAATGTATCTAAGTCGGCCCAATCAACAGGAACACGATTCAATGCACCGCAATCACCGGAGAGCATTTGGACCCAATAATGCTTTGTCCTATTTGAAATACCGGTCAACACTCTACCGGTTAACACCTACTTCCGGATAAGAGGAATTACGACCGCCGGATCGGATCTCCATGAAGAGTTGCCATCAATGACAACCCTAAGCCAATAATCATCCACCGGAAACCACCAGATGAGTGTCAATTGCCAACTCTTTTCGCTATGCTCTTTTCAGTTTCCCCGGTTTGCAAGTGTTTTGGGCTCAATTTGATCAAGTTTGCAGCTTGTTTGAGCAAATTTGGTTAAGTATGGAGCTTTTTTGTCTATTTTAGGGTTTTGACCTTTAGACTTGAATTTGAGGCCTTTTCTTTAGGGTTTTGGGAAAACAGAATGTTGCATGGGAATTTGGACCCTTTAAGAAACCTGTACATGAAATTTGAGCGAATTCTAAGCACCTTTCTATTTTTAGAAAGTTCTTATTTTTTAGGGATTTCACTGCCTCCTGGATTTGTCTAATTTTGCCAAAAATCAAACTTAGTGCTTTTAGCAGTTTCTATTTTTAGTAAGTGCTTTCTTGACTTGTTTTGCCCTAATCCTAACATTTTGAAACACTTACTATTTTGGAAAAGTCTATTTTGGCAGGCTCTTCACAAGAAGACACCGAAGACTGAACATTCCTAAAGAATTGTCTAAATCCGAAAAGTCTGAAAAGGCAGGCCACTGATAAAAAACAAATGGCTAAGTATGGACGCCCATCCCAGAAGGGGAAAACTTGAAAAATCTTCTAAGTTTGGCATGACAAAGCACTTCAATTTCACACGACATCCCAATCTGGCAATTGAGCAACATTTTGATTAAGTCTGAAAGGCAACCAAAGGGAAAAATCCATCATTCCCTGGACATGAGGAAATGGCACTCATTCTAGAAGAAGGGTGCAAAAGTGAGGTGATGAAGGAATTTCCTCCAACCCCCCCAAATTCCTTGCTCATGTGTTTTGGGCACCCAAATGCAAGTGTGGGCGCTAGGATGTGGATGCCAAGGAAAGTTGGCAAAATGAAAATTCCATCACTAGGGTGTTTTGGTGCCCAAGGAGGAAGAAGGGTGCTAGAAAGGGGGTGTGGAGGAACTATGCTTATTTAGCGCCCAAGTGTGTAGAGTGGCGCCAAATTGAGGATGCCATGGAAAATCCAAAAAAGTTGAATTTCCTCCACCTAGTGCAAATAACGCCTAGGGTCAAGGAAGGACACCAATTCCAAGGTGCCCTGGAAAAGTGTGAAAATGAAAAATTCCTCCATTATGGTCAAATAGCGCCCAAGTCAGGAGGGAAGTCAAGGAAAATCAAAGAAAAAGTGAAAGGGTGAAAAAATTCTAAGGCATGGAAATTGAAGGTCAAGGATGAACCGAGAAAAAAAAATTCCGGGTTCAGGCATCAAATTCATCCAAATTTCATAAAATTTTCAGATTTGGATTTGTGAGAGAATTTCTCTCCTGGACCCCGAAGGTCAAAATTGAAAAAATAGATGTTGAAAATTGATGAAAAATCTCCTCTAGAACAAGGAAAATTCAAAACTTCAAGAAAATGCTTCCCGGATAAAGTTTTCTCTCTCCAAAAGTTTTCTCTCTCCTAGGGTTTCTCGCCAAGTGGCAACCAGGTCAGCGCATGATGAATTAATTGAACATTTTTTTGCATGCAACCATCACATTTAAGGCATCACGACTGATTCTTTTGCATGCAACCGTCACATTTAAGGCATCATGATTGATTCTTTTGCATGCAGTTGTCGCATGGGGGGATGATGGGCATTTATGGCAGCGTGCGCAGTTTTGCATGGAGGAATCTTTATTGCACAATGGGCGATCTTTTGCATGAGGGTGCATTCATTGCATAGTGGGCACTTTTTGAATGTAATGGTTAATTAATGCTTTATGGGTGCCATTTTTGGCAGGATTGTAATTAATTGTATATGGGCATAATGGGCATTTATTGTTGATTCCCACCTTGTTGCATCACGTGTGGGAATCTTTCAGGGAAAACCCTTATTAGGAAATTGCATGTAGCCAAGGCATGAAGCCTATATAAAGGGGTGACCCCCCTCATTTAAAAAGGAGGGATATTTGTATGAAATTGTTGTGATAATTTTTTTGAGATAATAACAATGAAACATTGTTCTCTGATGGTGTCCCCTTAAGTTATTTTTCAAAACTTGCTTGGTTTCACCTTCCTCACTTAGAGTAGAAGTAGTATAGTGCTTTGATTTCAATGGAGAATGTAATAGCGTTTGATGAATTTCCATGGTTCATACGTTTTGCATCTTGTTGATTATAAGTTGTAGTGTAAAGTCAGCCCGAGCCACCAAATTTGTGCTAAGTTCAATTGTGAATAGTCGTTTGGATTGCACTGTGTTGGGTATTCAAATGCACTTTCACAATGTGAAAATCCTTCAACATCCTCAGAATATTGCATCGGCTCTTGCGGAGTTGTAGTTAAACTTGGTGAAGCAGAGCTTGTTTTATTTGAATTTTGTCCACTAAGCATTATCTATTGATATCACTGCCCTTAGGAGTAGACTTAGATTGTTCTAACCCTTTCTCCTTTAATTTCAGTTCATTTGAAGCAAAAGCATTGCAGAATTGCTATATCTGATGATGAAGTTCCAGCCACAGCGAAGAAGTGAAAGAATGATTTAAACGTAAGTCCTCTTGGATTACCAACAATCACATCAGCCAACCGAGTCACGTCCATTGTGAGAAGGAACCTTGGAGTCGATTGTTTGAACTCACGAAAATCTCAACATACAATCGTACTTTGATCAAGAGACAGTGAAGTGACCATTAGGCAACTTTATTTTGTGTTAGGTGCTGTCATAAAAAACACGTCAACACTACCCTTATTTGAATGAAAAGTGTTTTTTCTCAACTTTAATATTCTTTGGCTGCTATCAACCATCCACAACTCAAAAATGCACAATATGCCTTTTTATGCAACGAGATATACAAATGATTACATGGCAATTGGTACCTTTTATGCCATCAGAACTTTGAGCACTTTGATCCCTTGTTGATTTTCTCCCACAAGTAAGGTTTGAGACCAAATAGTCATTTTGCCCAAACTTCACCAAGTATTTTTTGGGAGTACATTCTCACCAAACGTGCCATTCATAAATGTAATAATGAGGTTATTCCTTAGTATCTCCATGTGCACCATAGCTAATATCTTCAAAAACCTACTATAAGTAGCATAGGATCAATCACCTTATCCCCACATAGTGGAGGCTTGATTATTGGATCCTCGTTATTATTCTTTATTCTTTCTTCCATGCTCTTTTTTATCACAATCAATTACTATATTGGCTATAGCATTCCTCAATTCAATGATGATCACTTACTATATTGGCTATAGTTTGATTAGTATGTTTGTTTGCAATACTAGCCTTTTAATTGTTTTATTTGACTCAAGTCAATTTTCTGTCATATTCGCTTGTTGGAGTGGCAACACTTGTTTGTGATAAATGTTCCCCCTTTGCTTGTGCTTTGAAGATTTTTTCTTTTTTTGTATGTGTGTTTGGATATTTGGACTTCTTTCCTTGGGCACGTGTTGCCCCTGATACTTCTTTGTTCTATGTTATATCATCAATCTTGTTGATGTTTATAGTAGATTTTTGCTACAAATATCTAGTATCATCGTGATTGCTAGGTCTATACCATTTGCAAAGTAATCCCTTGTTGTTTTGACTTCTTAGGCAGTCCCTGACAAGATGGCCTCATTCACTACACTGACTTTGTATAATAGAATTTGGATTATATTCAATCCCAACCTCCCCCACTTTTATTATTTTGTCTTCTATTATTCCTTTAGTTATGATAGTTGCCTGTAGATGCATTCTTGTTGTTTTGTGGCTTTGGAGATGTAGTTGTTGGAGTTGATTGTTCTTTTGGAGTGAAGAGTACTTGCATATGTTTATTCTTCAAACTATACAAATACTCCTTGGTCAAATGGCCCATTATTTGACAAATTTCACAAGACATCTTTTTAGGGCAATTAACCTTGGTGTGGTCCTTTATCTTGCAATCCATATGCCAAACATCTCTTGGCTCTTTACTAGATTCTCATTTATCTGCATTAAGTTTGTTCATCATTTGAAGCATGGCCCTTCATAGTGTTTGAATCAATTCTAGTTCTTTATCACTTCTTGCATTGGAATCACCTTCCTCTTCATCCATTGGCCTATTATATGCCTCTTTTTATGTTGAAGGTGGCACAAACTTCATATTTCTTCTCAATGAGGATGTCAAACCTTCTATGAACCAACATTTCTTTAGTTCGTTTGCTAGCTTTATCTCAAGTTTCCCCACTAATTCCTTGAGCCTACAATTGTACGCTCACAAATTCTCATGCCTTATGTCTACTGTTATGTATATCTTGGCGACAATTTCATTGTTGTCACAAACATGTTTGAATTCTTGCTTGAAGGCTTTTTTATAGTTTCTTTAACTTTTTTATTAATTGGTGAGACATTTGCATGCGAATCAATTGCCACCCCCCAAGTGTGGCTTGAAATGAACGCAACCAAATAGCATGATCAATATACCCATTAGTAGACCAAATGGTTTCACAGATTTTACAAAGCCATAGTGGATCTTTGGATATGTTGCGGATGAATGTATGTAGCTTTTACCTTTCACCACTTGAATTGGCTACTGGAGTCACCATTGTTGGGTATCCTTGATGTGACTATAGTGATTGAAACCTTCTCAAGTTAATATTTAGACACTCCTTTGTTTTTTTAGCACTCTTGGACACAGTTGAATCTTCTATCTTTGTTCCATTGCCTATTGGTATCAACGTCGAGCTCCCTTCTCTCCAATCCAATCCTTTGTCTTGGTGTCTTTGGTTCATTTTCTTTAATACCGCGAATATTGTGTTCAACTTCATACACTTATCTTTCTACTCCCATGAAGAAGCCCTCTCATTCCATCTCAAAATGAAGACTTTCTTCAGTAAGAGGGAGTGCTGTCTGCTCCAATGATCTGGTCAAATCTTCTACTAGAACCTCCAACTTAACCTGGTTAGAAAGATCAAAACTTCCTTAGGATTCCTTAGGAAGGATAAGCTGCCTTGCATTCTCTACCCATCGTCTTTGGTTAATTTGTGGGCTATTTGTTGAAGTTGGTTGGTTGTTTAGATTTCTTTGTTGCAACTCCAACTTTTATTTTGGCTCCAACAATTGCGCAAAAAACGCATTGATGGGTTTTCTTTGGCCGTTACTTGTAGTTTCCTTCATTCTGGCTGCTTCACTAGTCTAAAAGATCATTTGATTTCTTGGTCTGTTACCTAACCACATTGTGATCTTCTCTTGCCTTTGTTTGGGCTTAATGACATTAATTTTGTTGCATATGGCATTGATCTTCATTCTCTTCTTCCTTTCAGCGACACCTTTCTTTGTACTGCTGGATTATTTTTTGTCTACGTGCTTTGCAGTCACATCTAGCATGAAGCTCTTGGAGTATAATGTTATGCTTCACAAGGAGTTAGGATAGACAATAGGAGAGTTTGTTCATGTCTTCTCTTACCACCATGTTGTTTGAAATTGTATCATGTGGTACTTGATTTCTTTGAGTCTTTGTGAACATTTTTTTGTCTACAAAGATCCCATGAGGTTGAATATCTCTTGTGAGATTGTTCTCTCATTCTCGATTTGGTTCTATTACTTTGTTGATAGTTGTTGATAGAATCATATGCCTAACCATTTACATTTTCATCTTTCTAATGTTGTCAATAAGTATTGTTAACTGGCGCTGACTTTGTAGAAATCTAACCCAACTTCATGTGGGCAACGGCACCAAATATTTACTACTAAATTGTTACACTATCAATTTCTTTATATATAAAACTGTAAAACATAACAGTACATACCAATTGATTGCAGATGAATAACAATAATAGCTTTATAACAAGGAAGTGTCTGAGACAGTAATGTAGAACAGGTAGAACTGTGCACAAATACGACTCTGACTAAGATGAACTTATTTAAAATGCCCAGTGGTTGCCAATCTGACCACAATCATTGGCAACCACTTGCAATAATCCCATAACAACTGCCCAAAGATGACAGATGACTAAAAAAATAGCTGGCTTATTAGAATGCAATAAAGTTTATTTGTTGCTACTTTATACGCAAAAGGAAACTTGGGAAAAAATAAGGAACAATTGCCAATCCTAAATCCTACCAATTTTGGGGTAATGCTATCATATTAGTGGCCTTTGATGCTTAATATCACATTGTAAACGATTCTCCTTTCCTACTTTGCTTTTAATTGGAATGTCATCTAGAAACTCTTGCATAAGAAAATCCCAATGAAACATGGTGAGCAAGGTAAGAAGAAACCTGCCTGTTTATTGTATGTGGAAATTTATGTGAATGTTGACTAATAGCTGTCATGTAGGAAGAAAATTATAACCAACTCCCCATATTTGGTCAATCACATATTTGGTTGCTGAATTGAAGAAACACTTTTTGATTATTTGTGTATTTGTATGTCTTTGCGAGTATCAAAAATTTCTTTAAATATTCCCTTGGTGGTTTCCTTTCCAACGAGCATTTACCATTCTCCAAATTTGATTGTTTTTTCTTTGCTCCAATTAGCCTTTTATCTTCACTCCTTGCTTTGTCCACATGATGTGAAAAAATTACACGTTTTTAAATATTGTTCAAACTGCAGTCTCAAGCAATTGTGTCTGAAGAATTGTGGTCATCATTATTTTAAAGTTTTGGTTGTCATAAGAAACAATTTTTTTTGTTAAAAATCAATCTAGCAAATAATAAGAATTTGAAAACTTGATGAACTAGCATTCTGGTTTATAGAATATATCAAACTTTCATTTGAGAATAATTAATATGCCCTATATTTCCTTGGCCATATCATTTCTTGTGGCTAAGTAACATTTGTCCGACACCAGCAAATACCTCTTTCTTTTCAAATCTTTCATCTCATGCTCTCTTTAACTATGCGAGGGCATCAAAACACAGGGAGTTGTTGTTGTGTGAGAGCTTTTCAATGATGCAAAAGATTAAGTTTCCGGATCTAAAGTTTCGGTTGACAATAATTACAATGACAGTTGTTGACTAGACACCTGTAAGGAATGCAATGCATTGACCGTGTTTATTAGCACAAATTTTCAATATGCATTACTAGAGATTATATGTATTATAAGTGGTTTTCTATGCTCATAGCATAGTTACAAGGAAACTCCAACATACAAACGAGGGCCATGTCCCAGTTCCAGTACTGATAAATTTTGGTGATGTGTGTGTATGTATGTGTGCGTGCATGTGTATGTTGTTGGTATGTGGTGACTGATCATGTTTTTGGCTTAAATTTTGGTAACTTTTTTAGCCTCATTTCCCCCCCAAATCAACTACGTGGGAGTGTAGGGGGGGGACAAAGCCCCTCCTATGGGGCCTGGGAAGGGAGCCTACAATAGGGGTTTGGGGGCAATGCCCCCAATAGGGGCTGTTAGGGGCAGCACCCCCGATGCAAATATTACCCATTATTTAATAAAGTTGTTGTCTATTATCTTGGTATGTAAATTGACCTTTGTAAACCATCAAAAAGGCTTGATAAATAAGTGGTTGTGGAATGTGAAAATCATCATATTGTAATTTTCTCTTCGCTCGATAATAAAAAGATAGTTGACGACTGCTACTTTGTAGATTTAGTCCACATTGGGTGAACCGCGTTAAATTTGTGAATTGTTATTTTTGCTTCTTTTATTCTACATCATAATTAATATTGTTTAATGCTTCAATTTTCCTAAACCCTAACATATGTGTGTGTGTGTGTATGTGTGTACGTGTGCATGTATGTGTGTATGTGTGTATGTATGCACGTATCCTTATTCATTTACACACATATCCTAATCTGTATGTATGCATCTGTATTGATACCTATACCAACATGTCTCTAGATAATTATTGTGAGATTTGGCTATATAACCACCTATGATCTAGAGGCCTAATGGAAAGCACAATAAAAACCATGACAATAATAAATTGTATTCCATCAAGAATGCAAATAGAATGTATTTACAATGTATGAGAGACCCTTGGTTATATAGGCCAAGGTGAGACAAATGATAGCATAAGCTTATGACAAGTGTCTTAAATTTTAATCTTATGATATGAGACAAAGTAATAACTTATCCACTTATGGTGGAAAAGTGATAATTTTCAACTTAAAGTGGGAAGAATCCTATGTGTTCCCTATGTAAACGTAGGTAACATGTGTGATTAGGACCTAGGTGATGAACTCACTAGTTACAACACCTTAATCACACCAACAATTATGACTCAGAATTCTTAACTAACATTGAATAAGGAAATGTAGTGGACATGATATTAGATCTACAAAAACAATTTTGCATACGGGCAATATACATTATGGAAATAGATTGGATCTTATTCTCTTATTTGGTTAGGTGTATTTGACTTGAGAGCTAAATGTCTATCATGTATGATCACAGGTATGCAATTGCTCCTCATGCAGTCCGGACTGATTGGAATGAATTTACAAAAGATTACTTTCTGAGCAGGAAAACTTTAGTCTCTGTGTTGCTACTGATTGATGCCAGCATCCCTGCCAAACAAATTGATATTGACTGTGCTACTTGGCTTGGGCAAAATAAGGTATGTATGTGTACCTTTTTTAATAGGATATGGTTCTTGTTTGATTTGCCACCTATATATTTTTTTTAATTTAGTTGATCATTCTAACTTGAATTCTTGTGTCTAGATTCCAATGACTTTTGTATTTACAAAATGTGACAAAAGGAAGAAGAAAAAAGGTGGCAATAAACGACCATCAGAAAATGTTAATGACTTCCAAAATTTGATTAGAGAGTTCTTTGAAGAAACTCCCCCATGGATAATGACAAGCAGTGTCACCAACCAAGGAAGGGATGAAATGCTGCTACATATTGCACAGTTGAGAAACTACTGGTTAGCACACTAGCCAGATATAGTGGGAGCATTTTAAGAATATAGAAAACCAAGGCTGCTCAAATGTACGTTATGTCACTCTCAGAGATTACATGAAGATACCTTTTGGATGTCATGGATTCTTGAAGTTGAGATAACTGAACCTATGTCTCAGATCAATTATGTATATTCTGAAAAATTCACAGATGCAGGTGGATTGGACTTGATACTCTCAGGACCTTCTGTTTTTTGTGACATAGTCACAGGTTACCGTCACTTTTGGCTGTGCTAGTCTGATTGACAAGTATGAGCGAATCCTTTACAACAATGTGAGGTCAAAGATACGAGTTGTTGGGAAATCTCTTGGTAAAAAGAAGAGATTCACTTATCAATTGCAAGCAGATTGGGGCATCTGCAAGAATTCATTCAACTGAAAAGGAAAATGATGGGAAATAAATTTAATCTTCGTGCATTTATTTTGTGATAATTTGTCAAATCGTAATTTTTTTAATCAGTATGGTTTTGAAGCTCTTTAGCAGGTATAAAGCTAAGTAAATTATATAGATGAAATCCATGCATGACTGACACAATAAAGTACTTAAAGAATATAGATTTAATTAAAAGAATTATTAGATTAACAATTTTTAAAATGGTCCGCTAAAAGGTTTCAAGACATGCATTCTTATCAATGGAGTCAACTCCTGGATCTGACTAAAGTAATATGCTTATTAAACTATGAGTCAATGTCAGAGATAATGTTCAAGTCAGATTCCCCACAAGTTGATCGATGAGGAAAACTCACCTTAAGGTCCATTTCAATTCTTTTATACTTGAACGACTAATGAGGAAAAGAAAGGAGCTGAAGGAAGATGTTCTTGCATTACCAAATTTAGTTAAATTTTTGGCATGCTGCATTCCCTTAAGTTTTGTGTTATCTGTTAGTGATCAATGCAATTTAATTTTCAAGTTTCTAATGCCTGCATCCTTTTGTCCATGACTACGTGCAAATTGCAAGATGTGACGTGGTAGTCATTATCAATGCCATTTAGGTTATAAAAATAATCAAAATTGTTCTAATTCTTTCAGAGAACTGTCAATAAATGGTTCTGCATGATTGCATATGATTGAGGAAGAGAAGCTGTATTAAATGCCAATCTCGTCTTGTAGATATATGTCTGATACAAATTGGATGATCTTAGTTGTACCCAAATCCTTTCACTCCAAGATAATTGATCACCACTTATTTGACCTAGGGTGTTTCTTTTATAATAGGAGATTGTTTAATCTTTTGCAGTGATAATTGTTTCGTACAAAAGAAAGTATCTGCAAATAAATTAAAAGAATGATATATATACTTTTCTTAATGCCTCTAACATTTCATATATAGATTTTCTTTACCAAGACATAATCTATGATATGATAATGAAGAAATTGACACGAGACTTAATTTTTAGTAATGGTCACTACTGCTGATTTTGTGATGTAAGAAATAATTACTTGCCGAGACAATTTGTTTGCAGTAATTTTCCAAAAAGAATCATTATTATACAGTTCCTTTACAGGGCTAATTATGCCAAGAGTCGTCTACAGTGGCAGCAACAATCTGTGTAAACAAAAACCATGCCGGATGAAATTCGATGTCTTCATGGAATTCTAACCTTCTGGTTACAACTCACCTGCGGCTGGCTTTATGTAATTGTAGAAAGTGGAAGACTAAGTGGTTGGAGTGATCTGTTACATAATTTTGTGAGTAGACACACATGGACAGAGGCAAGTGAGGACAAAGGCAGGTTACAGAGTAAGTGGATTATATAGTACATTATTGGTAACAAAGCATTCATGGCGAGGGAGGTACATCATCTTTGATTGCATTGTAGTGAAATTGATTCCATGACCTACAAATGCCCATCTCTTTCTCTTTTTTCATGACTTGTATTTTTTTTTCTTAGATCTGTTAATATTAATACCTTTTGCCATGACCTGCATGTCATTTCAATCTTTGTTTAAGTGGCCTGTAGAATGAATCACATCCTGCATGTCTTGATGACTGTTTTCATGACCTGCAAAATTATATTTGCTTGAAAGTTTTTTAAAACTTTCCGAGTTTCCAACAAACCCCTTTCTATCTATCCTGCAATCATGGCCATCCATAAGATCATTTTTCTCAGTGGTATTATGTTCCACACGCCTTGTCTTTGCTTCCACATTTTGCATTCATGTTTATTAGAGCAGTTGCAACTGCTAGATCTGACAAATCGATCTATCCATTATGCTTTCATGGACATCTATACCACGTTCTAAAGATTGCATTTTAGTGTAGGCAGGAACATGCTGGTAAGGATCTTGTGCATAGCGCAGGGGGATACGGGCACCTTGGCTTTCACCAATTCTTACATATATGCCATAATAAGTTGTGGGATTTCTGCTTTAAATTTACAGAGTTCCTGCAATTCCTGTGCTTATGTGAGTTTGACCTTCAGTGCTGTGCCCTGCTAATCCAAAATCTGCAATCTTGGGTTTGAAATTTCATAACCCCGAGAGGTGTCTACAGTGGCAGCAACCATCTGTGTAAACAAAAACCATGCAGGGTGAAATTTGATGTCTTCATGGAATTCAAACCTTCTGGATTACAACTCACCTGCGACTGGCTTTATGTAACTGTAGAATGTGGAAAACTAAGTGGTTGGAGCGATCAGTTACATAATATTTTGAGTAGACACACATGGACAGAGGCAAGCAAGGATGAAGGCAGGTCGCGGAGTAGGTGGATTATATAGCACATTATTGGTAACAAAGCATTCATGGCGAGGGAGGTACATCATCTTTGATTACATTGTAGTAAAATTGATTCCATGGTCTGCAAATGCTCATCTCTTTCTATTTTTCCGTGACTTGGATTTCTTTTTCTAAGACCTGTTAGTGTTGATACCTTTTGCCATGACCTGCATGTCGTTTCAATCTTTGTTTAAGTGGCCTGTAGAATGAAACACATTGTGCATGTCTTTATAATTGTTTTCACAATCTGCAAAATTATGATTGCTTGAAAGTTTTTATAACCTTTCCAACAAACCCTTTTCTACCTATCCTGCAATCATGGCCGTCCATAAGATCGTTTTTCTCAGTGGTGTTATGTTCCACCTGCCATGTCTTTGCTTCTACATTTTGCATTCATGTTTACTAGAGCGGTTGCAACTGCAACATCTGAAAAATCCCTCTATCCATTAGCTTTCATGGCTGTCCATACCGCATTCCAAAGATTCCATTTTAGTGTAGGCAGGAAGATGCTGGTAAGGATCTTGTGCATAGCACAGGGGAACATAAGCAAGGTCCTAGCACGGTGGATACAGGCACCTTGGCTTGCACCAATTCTTGCATTAATGCCATAATAAGTCGTGGGATTTCTGCTTTAGATTTACTTACCGAGTTCCTGCAATTCTTGTGCTTACGTGAGTTTGACCTTCAGTGAAATGCCTTGCTAATCCAAAAACTTCAATCTTGGGTTTGAAATTTCATCTAACAAGATATTGCTTGCTTTTGTATCTCTGTGTGTGATACAAATCTCAGCTTCGTGGTGAAGATATGCTAACCCTGCTGCTGCTCCTAGTATTATTTCAAATCTCTTCTCCCAGTTGAGAGTACCTTTTTCGAGATTGGATCTGCTTCAAAACAAAATTCATCAGATAAAAATAAAGTTTAAACAGAAGGGTAATATAGTAATTAGCTTCAGAGTAATATTTTCAATTTAGCCTAAGATAGAGGGGAAACCATATAGATGGTAGTTGAGGCTTTTATTGGGTACTTATTCATAAACCAAGAGACTTTCTTGATCCTTGACGCTGCATCCCAGCAATTTGACCAGATTCTTTTGGCGAACATTGCTTGTGATGTTCCCTTCGTTCAAAATTCCTTCACACCATGGTCTTTGTTGAAGAATACAAGCCTCTTTACAGCAATTTCCTTCTTGTTTAAGATGTTTTAATGCAGTTCCTGAAGTCACTCCTTGTTTAGATATGGATAGCCTATCATGTATAAGGTCTGGTGATTTATTCATATTTATGAATGTTAAATATTTTGATTTATTCATAGTTATGAATGTTAAATATTTTGAAATTTGACATCTCTTGGCATATCTTATATAGATTTTTTAAAATATAGTTACCCTGTACAAATGGTATATGTGAGCTTTATGGAGGTTGTATCCTTAAAACACTTCCAGTAGTAATTTTTTGTTTCCTATTTTAACTGATAGTTTGGATGGATGGACATGGCCTTTTAATATGTGGAATTTGCTAAATGGTTTTTGACTTGCTGTCTTTGAGAACTCTGTTTTGTGGAACCTTGTGGATGCATATAGTTGGAAGATTGTGAAAAAATCTGTTGAAGTTCTCGTGAATAACTTGTGTAGAAGATTTCGTTTCATCATCACAAAAATATTATCAACTACTTTTTTGGTTTATAAGCTTGAATCACAAACGTAGTAGTGCAATTTTCTAAAAAATAAGATATGGCTACCTTGTAGATTTTGAAGTGTCCTCAAAGTAGATCGTTATCTTTTTTCAAGACAAAGTTTCATTCTTCATAGAAGTCTACACCAAATTTTTTTCATACAATGTATTGAAAAAAAATGTTGTTCTTGAACAAAGACATTTTAGGCGTCAAATTTGTATGAAGAATCATATATATGGTGATTGAAGTATGGTATGAAATATCGTCGAGAATTCAAGTGATTTGTTATTAAATGTTATATTATTAGGTGGCTTCCCTAGTGATGTAGGCATGTTATACAGCCTAGCGGGATTCCCTAGCAACTGATTTGTGTTACTAGCATTTGATTGGATAAGTGATCGTGATGGAAGGGGTCAAAATTACACCTCGTGTTCATGTTGGTAAACTCCTTTGTTTGAATTTATTATCGTTAGTCTCAATTAACTGCATTCATGCTATGAATTACTATTGGAGTTTGAGAACATTAATATGTTTTGGCCGTGTATGGCTGGCTGTTGGGAGGAATGTTCAGGTACTGAGAGCAGCACCTTAACATATTATCACCATTGGGGAACCATTCATGGAAAGTGATTGACACAAGTATTTGACATTAATACTTGTACTTGCCGAAATTATCCTTATGATTTGTTTGACTTTCTGAATAGAGAACTGAGTTAAATAGGTTGTTGGCATGAAGGGTGATGCTTGAACCGTGACCTAGTTGAGATAAGAATTATCTAGTCTTGACTACGAGCCAGAGGGGTAATAGCCGACCTTCTCCCTTCTCTTCAGTGACTTGCTTCACTCAACTTCTTGCCATTGGAAGATTGCATGATGTAGTGAGTATAACACTAGTATGGAATGGGGCTGTTATGACTTTGTGCTTAGATAGGTGGCTAATAGGTTGTTATAGGAAAATGAATGATAAGTTAACTACTCAGCCTATCATGTTCTGTTGAAGTGACATGAAGGTGAATCTTCTAGGGTTAGTTTATCCTAAATGATCCAGTAGATACTATTATGTATCTAGAAATCTGAAATTCAAATAAACTAGATCATATGGAAGTTTAAGATACTTGACACAAGTGAAAGCCCCTTGAGTCCCATTACCATTACACAAGGAAGCATAGGGTGTAGGTTGGAGCCCGACACTAGAATGTGTCTTGCTTCTCCTTAGGCGTACACCCAAGAGTAGTAACATATGCTTGATTTTAAACACGCATATCATATTCTTCTAGACATGACCATGTTGTAGGGTGAAGTGCTTTGTAGAGGATAGAAATGCCAAAGTTGACCAGAGTTGTCAAAATTTTGGTTAGACTAAGTTAGCCAATAGAGCAGCAGATTTAAGGAACACAAACTTTCAGCAGGCTAAATGTTAGTAGTTAGAGACCTGTATGAATTCAAATTATACTCTAGATCTTACAAGGTTATAATATGTTGAATTTCCTTTAAATGATGAAGTAGTTTATTAATGCTTTTGTTGCATTTTAATCGATAGCCATGTGGCTTTTGATTTCATGCTTCTCGTGATGTTTATCCTAAGACTTATGCACGCCTTCATGTTATGTCACATTCCATAGTGCATGATGGTTTTTGGTCGTTGGATTGTTCGAAATTTAGGAGTCTTTTGGTTGGTTGTCTTTGTAGAGATTTTGGTTCCCTTATTTGTATCTAGCACCAGTAGATAGATCTTCTGAACATGGGGAAACAACATTATTTATGATGACTCTGGTTGTAAAATTTATGTATTATCATTGGTTAACTGATGCATTGTATGTTGTGACTTCATTGTGAGATTTTTATCAATTTTATAATGGCCCTCCTTTGACATTTAATGCAATAGCAACTTGTAATCATCTTCAAATAAGTTGATTGGTTGTATGCAATGAATATTAATCTTAAAATGTAATATGATGTATCGGGTTATATTCATAGATTTTTTAATATAAATTTAAAAAATAATAAAAAAGTGACATTAATTAATATACTCTATTCAACAAAATTATATCCTACCACTTGACATACTCTATTCAAATTTGAAACCCAATATTTGATTGTACAAAATAAGGGCTGCTAAATGTTGGTTATCAACCGACTTTGAAACATAACTTATTTTTAGTAGTACACAAGCATGCACTGGTTATTAATTGGTGATTTAGAACATGACTCCCAGTTATAATTATGGGTAGGGAGAACCATTTCAGAAGAAGAATGGCTCCTCAAGAAAATCACTTTGTCCTCCATTTTCTACTATATGTATAACTGCTACCTTCCTAATTTTTGTCTGAGATCTAATGAGGCAACACTTAGTGCTAGGGAGATTGGAATGGCTCAGTTTGTAAGGAACAAATAGAAAAGCCCTATACAAGTGGCAAATATCATTGTAGAGGCAATCATTGTTAACATACGCAAGCCTATAAAGGATTTGATGGTGCAGATATGGATTTTTTTTGCACAAATGGTTGCAACTTGTTGAAAACATGATAAAACTATACAGTGAAATTATGTTGATAATTTCATGCATCCAAATAAATAGATAACAATAAATCATAGATGTGTTGAAATAGTAGCTAGCTCGAATACCTATCTATTGTATTTTAATGTTGTCAATAACAATTAAAATACACATGTATTATCTCTTATGTAAATCGAATTTTGGGCTGGACCCAAACATGTAACGTGGAATAAATTCTGGGTTGGACCCAAACTTGTAATGTTAAAGACAATAAATAAAATAAATCAATAAACTAAATGCAAGCCGACTTGAGGGTTGGCGCCTGTGAGATTTTGTTAAGATCAAGGGCACAATGGAAAGTATTAAAATAGAGACAAAAGAATGACAAGAACAAACTGTATTCTCATCAATATGAAAATGATCAATTGGATTCCCCAATACAATGAATATAGGCTTGCTTATATAGGTAAGGCCATATGGATATACGAGCACAGAATCATGACATGTGTCTCAATGAGAAACAAGGGTAGGTAAGAAATACTAGGGGTAGGTAGGAGAAATAATATAATATTCCACAAGAGGTGGATGACCCACCGAATGTAGAGTGTAATAGCAAAATAAGACCACAAAAGGTGGAATTTCTCCTACAAGTTCTATCCCTGTGTGCACACTTCCCTAAGTGTCTCAAATCCAAACTACGAAGAGATGCATTATTCTAAGTTAACTTAAGTAGAGTGTAATAATATCCATAATGAATATTTATTTACACCAACAACGCCAAAGATGGATATAAATATAACAACAAATGAAACCATTAGACAATCATCATATCACAAAATGCCATATGGTATCCTGGCAGCGATCCTTCCTCATGCGAACTTGTATAAGGCTATTGTGCGAACTCTTCAAGATTGATTGTGTGTGGCGAAGTTTTCCAAGATCTTCATGTGAATTCAATAAGGTCTTCTCTTGTGCGAATCTGATCTAGACATCTGTTGCTCCTCCTAGCCATCTGTTGTTGATGAAGGGTTGCAATCTTCACTGATATATTGAACAACAATCTGGGATAAGTTATTGCCTTGTAATTGCCTACATTTGAGATAATACATATTGTATTTAAGGCTAGGTTTTTCACCTCCAAGAGGGAGGTTTTCCTAGGATATTGGTGTCTTTTGTCTTGTGCTTTATTGTTGTTATTGTTTATTCACAGTTTGATTATAATCTGATTGCTTAAAATTAACATGGTATCAGAGCTTTAGGTTCATTCAAAATAATCAAATTATTAGTTGTCCTTCACTTTTAGTTTGTTGTTTTAGTTTTGCAAGATGGTTACAGGTATGAAAGTAGAGGATAGACTTGAAGGTGCCCTCAATTTTACATCATGGAAGGTTCGTGTCCTCCTTGCTCTTGAAGAATTAGAGCTGTTACAGTTTGTGGAAGACATGGATCTGACTGAACCTTCGGATTCGAAAGAGCTAAAGCAATTCAAGAAGAATGCTCTCAAAGAAAATAAGTTCTTCATTGATTCTGTGAAGGATCATCTTGTTCTCGTCATCTCCAAATTAAAGACAGTCCGAGAGATGTTTAAACATCTAGAAAGAATATACGAGATCAACAACATCAACCGGACACTTACATTGAGGCAACAACTTCTTCAAGTCAAATTGTGCAAAGGAGATTCAGTCACGTCCTTCTTCATGAAGATTTCAGAATTGAAGGACCAACTCAGCGCCATTGGAAGCGAGGTTGTGGACAAGGATATTGTCATGATTGCCTTGAATGGTCTTCTTGACTCTTGGGATCCTTTCATTCAAAGCATAAGTGAAAGAGTTGAATTCCCTTCCTTTGATCGTCTCCAGTCAGATTGCATTCAAGAGGAGTCACGCCTTATTGTCAGAGAAATGCATTAAGGCTCTTATGGAGGAGATCAACATGTGCTTGCATCTCAACATGTTAGAAGAAAGGGAGGCCATTGGAAGAAGAACAATTCAAAAGAGATAGAGACTTCAGACCTCCTTCTTTCGATTCAAGGAAGAAGCCAAGGGATCTTTCACATGTTCGTTGCTTCAGATGCGACAAGTTTGGACTTTATGCCAAATAATGTTAGAATCCGCCCATCCAAGGAGAGGCCAATCTGAATGAAGTTGCAAACTCAGAGGATAATGAAGACTATCTCTTCATTTTGCCTTGTCCAGCAATGTGCCAACCGATAGTAACACTTGGTTGATAGACAGTGGTGCATCTAGACATATCATGGGATATCGATAGCATCTCTCAGACTTGATGGAGAAAGAGTCCAACCTTCATTTGGTAATTGGTGATGATGCTCAGTATTCGGTAAGAGGTTTTGGTAGCACTTCTTTAAATTTAGAATCTAACATGTCCTTGCATCTTAGTGATATTTTATTTGTCCCTGGAATTAAGAGGAATTTAATTTCTATTTCTGCCCTAGAAGGTAAAGGTTATCAAATAACATTTTCTAAGGGTAAAGTACTTGCATGTCCTAAGAAATCTAGTATTAAATCTGCTCATGTTACTGGAAATAGATATGATAGTTTGTATAAGCTTTCAACAAACTCCATTCGAACACTCATTCATGAAGCCCTTGAATCTAGCGAGCTATGACATAGAAGGGTCGGTCATCTTCACTATCAGGCACTTCCTCCACTTGAAAAGATGGTTAAAGGTATGCCTAAACTTAATCAATTTCATGATGATGCTTGCAAAGGTTGTGCATTAAGTAAGAACACTAAAAGTCCATTTCATAAAAGTGAAAGTAGAGCTAAGGAAAAATTAGCACATGTTCATTCTGATCTATGTGGACCCATGTCTGTTCCTTCACCGTGTGGATTTCTATACTATGTTACATTTATAGATGATTTTTTTAGAAAGACTTGGATTTACTTTTTAAAATCTAAGGAATTTGAAGAATTGTTAAGTAGGTTTAAATAATTTAAAGCTCTAGTTGAAAATATGTTTGGTAAAAAGGTTAAAGTGTTAAGATCTGACAATGGAGGTGAATACACTTCAAGTGACTTCAATGACTTTTGTGTAGAAATAGGAATTAAGAGAGAGTTCTGCGTTCCCTACAATCCTCAGCAAAATGGTGTAGCTGAACGAAAGAATAGAGCCATTGTTGAAGTTGCCAAAGCTATGATTCACGATCGGGACCTGCAAACCTTTTTATGGGCTGAAGCATCCAAGACTGTAGTGTACATTTAGAATAGATGCCCTCACCGTGTCTTGAATAACATAACTCTCGAGGAAGCTTTCAGTGGAGTCAAACCAGATATCAACCACCTAAGGATCTTTGGAAGTCATGTCTATGTTCATGTGCCAAAAGAAAAGAGGATTAAGTTAGAGTCTTCCAGGAAGAAGGGTATCCTTGTTGGATATAGTGAACCCTCAAAGGCATTTCGCATCTACATTCCTGGTCAAAGGTATATTGAGGTAAGTAGGGATGTCACCTTTGAAGAAAATATTGCTTTCAAGAAATCTAAATGTTCTCTTATTGATAATGATAAAGAAGTCAATGATAATCAAAATATGGATATTGATACTAACCCTGAGATTCAGAGGGAGTCTATTGAACCTCCTGAACCTATTGAGCATGATGATCCTCTTGAACCTCTGGTTCCAACTGATGGACCTAGAGACATTGTAGTTAGCAAGAAAATACCACTTTGGGTTAGAAGCACAATTCAAGATGCAGAAAAGTTTGTAGCTCCTAGTGGCACTTTCAGAGAAAGTAAGAGAGCTCAGAAGCTCTCCAACTATGTTGCAATGATGTGCAACATCATTGAGGTTGAACCATCCAACATAGAAGAAGCCATGAACCAGCAAGCATGGAAGTTAGCTATGGACAAAGAGTATCAATCCATCATCAAGAATGATGTTTGGGATATTGTGCCTAGACCTAAAGGTAAAACTATTGTTTCTTCCAAAATTTTATTTAAAATTAAACATGTTGTTGATGGTAGTATAGAGAAATATAAAGTTAGATTTGTAGCTCGTGGTTTTTCTCAAAAGGAAGGCATAGATTATGAAGAAACATTTGCTCATGTTGCTAGATATACTTCCATTAGAACTATTATAGCTATTGCTGCAGCCAAAGGTTGGAAGTTACATCAGATGGATGTAAAGACTACCTACCTTAATGGTGTTATTGAGGAAGAAGTTTATATTGAACAACCTGAAAGTTATGAGATCCATAATAGAGAAACTCATGTGTGCAGATTGAAGAAAGCTCTCTACGACCTCAAGCAAGCTCCTAGAGCTTGGTATGAAAGAATTGATAAGTACTTAGTTAGTTTAAGATTTTATAAGAATGATGTTGATCCTAACATTTACTTCAAAGTATTTAATGGTGAAATGCTAATTCTGGTTTTATATGTGGATGATTTATTTCTAATTGGTGAAGATAGTCTCATCATTGGGTGTAAGAAAGAATTAGCTATTGAATTTGAAATGAAGGATCTAGGTCTAATGCATTACTTTCTATGGTTAGAAGTGTGGCAAAGACCTAATGAAATCATTCTAAGTCAAGGTAAATATACTATTGATATATTGAAAAAATTTGGTATGATGGATTGTAAACCTATGTCTACTCCTATGGAAACTAACTTGAAGAAGTTAAGTATTTTTGCAGCTAACTCTGATTTTGCAGATCCTTCAGAGTACAAGCAGTTGATTTGATCCTTGATGTATCTAGTCAACACTAGACCAGATATTTGTTATGTAGTGAGTGCACTTAGCCAATTCATGAACCAACGAAAGCATGTTCACTTGGTGACAACCAAGCACATCCTGAGATACTTGTGTGGAACAGTTGGCTATGGACTGAAGTATCCAATCAAAACAGTAATCAATTTGGAAGGCTACTCTGATTTTGATTGGGTCGGAAGTGCTACTGACAAGAAAAACACTTCAGAAATCTATTTAAGCTTGGGTTCCGCTATGATCTCTTGGGCCAATAGGAAATAGTCCTCAGTTGCATTAAGTACTGCAGAAGCTAAATACATTGCTTCAAGTGTGCCAACTAGAGAAGTAGTTTGGCTTCGCAAGCTTCTTGCGGGGTTGTTTGGACAACCTTGAGAATCCATTGTTATTTATTATGATAATTAGAGTTGTATTAAAATGTCTAATAATCTTGTGTTTCATGACAAATCAAAACACGTGGAAACTCATTATCACTATATTCCTGATATGGCACAAAGAGGTGCCATCCAGCTGAAATATATCAACATTGATGAACAGGTTTCTGATGTTCTCACCAAGCCTCTAGCTCGGATGAAGTTTGAGTACTTCAAAGGGAAGCTTGGAATTGTGGAGAACACAACATTGATTGAGAGGGAGTCTCAATCTTAGTGATGCAATTCAGTTTGCATCTTCCACCCTCTGCGAGCAATGCAAGGTGGAGTCACCCTCTGCGGGCAATGCAAGATGACATTGTATCCTTCTCTGGGAGAAGGCTGAGGTGTAAGACCTCCTCCACCCTCTGCGGGCAATGCAAGGTGGATCCATCCTCTGCGGGCAATGCAAGATGGACATCATGAAATGAGTTCGTGATATTTATGTGTTTTATTGCAGGTATACTCTATGAAGCTTATACATTCATCTTTGCGGGCAATGCAAGATGAAAGTCATGAATGGATCATGACAAGTGGCAGATATCCTCCCTAGCTAAGAGAGATTGTTGAAATAGTAGCTAGCTCAGATACCTATCTATTGTATTTTAATGTTTGTCAATGACAATTAAAATACACATGTATTATTTCTTATGTAAATCGAATTTTGGGCTGGACCCAAACATGTAACGTGGAGATACTAAATTGTAGCTTTGGGCTAGACCCAAACTTGTAACGTTAAAGGCAATAAATAAAATAAATCAATAAACTAAATGCAAGCCGACTTGAGGGTTGGCGCCAAAGATGGATATAAATATAACAACAAATGAAATCATTAGACAATCATCATATCACGAAATGCCATCTGCTCTTCTAGCAGCGATCCTTCCTCATGCGAACTTGTATAAGGCTATTGTACGAACTCTTCAAGGTTGATTGTGTGTGGCGAAGTTGTCAAAGATCTTCATGTGAATTCAATAAGGTCTTCTCTTGTGCGAATCTAATCTAGACATATGCTGCTCCTCCTAACCATTTGTTGTTGATGAAGGGTTGCAATCTTCACTGATATATTGAACAACAATCTGAGATAAGTTATTGCCTTGTAATTGCCTACATTTGAGATAATACATATTGTATTTAAGGCTGGGGTTTTCACCTCCAAGAGGGAGGTTTTCCCAGGGTGTTGGTGTCTTTTATCTTGTGCTTTATTATTGTTACTCTTTATTCACAGTCTGATTATAATCTAATTGCTTAAATTAACATCTGATTGCTTAAAATTAACAAGATGAAAATGGATAACAAAATAAATGCAAACCATAATTGAAGAATTATGTGGAGAAACCATTTCGGGCCCAAAGAGATTCTAGACTTGTATTAATCCTTCAAATGAGTTACATCAATACAACTTCTTTGCCTAAATTTCTACAACACTTCTTTGCTTCAACAACTTCTGAATAACATATCTTAAATAGACATGAGAGAAACCATAAATCACAAATGGTTTTGAAAACTACTTAGGCACAAATCACAAAAAAAGAGAAAGCTTCCTCTTTCAACTTGTGTTTTTATTTGCTATTTTTGAAAGATCTTCCTTATCTTAGCAAGCTTTTATCTATCTTTCCCCTTTTTCATGCTTTTACTATTTTGACAATTAAAAAACATCGTGCCAGTTGTCACAATTACATTTAGTAACTTTCGTGACAACTAAAAGACAATTACAATTTTCCAATTATAGAAACTACAAGGTTGAGACATTTTCTCAACATTCTTGAGAATCTCCTCTTCTTTTGTTGGGCCACTTGCTTGGGAATCTCCCTGTTGAGTTCCATTTCTAGACATATCCAAAACAAGGAGACTCTCAAATTGATCCTAAGACCACATATACTATGTAAGGGTAGAGTTTCTAGAGATGTATTAGGCCATGATAACAACTATCCCAATTTGTGGGTGTTTCTAAAAGTGATTGCATGCCACTTGGCTGTATGACAAATTCATAAATTTTATTGGACTATGTTGAGAATGTAACATATGTGTGCAGTTACCAATTTTCGTGTTCTTCAACAATTGGAATCATAATTAGTCGATTATTGTTCATTTTCATGCTTTGTTCTCTAACTATGGGTGAAAATAAATTCATTTTCACATTGGAGATGCATTTAATTTAGGTTTTGTAATAATCAAGGAGAAAATATCCTTTCTTTGTGGCAAATATAAAATCTAGAATGCAAACACAAGGACATTAAGATGTGCTATGAAATTATGAGTACTATTACAGATGAAATGTTTTGTTTTCATACAAATGAATCACTTATAGTATCTTTATAATGAAAACAAATGTTCAAAATGGATTGATACAACACGAGGTTAAAAATAGCTTGTATTTCAGTCAGCCTTGTCATTTTGATTTTCTATATTTTAGTCTTTTTTCAATTCAAGGAAATGATTAGCATCTCCATGTTCTTAATGATCTTCTCTTTGAATAAACTGTGCCAAGAAAATTTTCAACATATTTTTGTTAGTCATATTGGAACAATGGGGCTTTATTGATCTATAGAGCTTTTGAAATTAAAATTCACATAAAGCTTCATATTTTGTGATGAACAAGAAAATGTAAAATTGTTTGATCAATACTTATGTGAATAGGGGAATTTTCCATTGTTGTGTGAATTGGGGAGGTTATAGTCACGCTAAGGTGGAGAATATTGTCCACATGATGGGGAGATGAGTCATGACATTGGTGTTGAGGGGATATTTTGGGATCCGTGAGAGCCATATACTAAATGAACATTGTGGTTGTGGTCATGATAGTGCTCACGTGGAGAAGAAACATCACTATAGTTAGGTGAAGATGACACACCATCATAGGTTGGGGGGGGGGCATTCTTGATGGTTTGATTAATATCCCTATTCTTCCAATCAACTTATTAATCAAATTCAATATTTGATTAAAATCCTTTTCTTCTAGCCTAACCTATTAATTAAACTAAGGTTTGATCAAGTACCCTTTAGCCATTTAATTGAATAAATCTTATTTATTCAATTAAAACCCCCTTTTTCCTTTTAATTGAATTTACATTTGAATAAAATCCCTTTGCATTTAAATAAATCATTATTTATTTGTGAATAGTCCCCCCACTTGCAAAATCCTACAAATGCAAGTTGCACCCCTTTTGGCTAAAATAAATCTTTTATTTTATCTAAAAATGCCTATTTCCCTCCACTTGCATTCTCCTACATTTTCCATTAGCATGCTAATATTCTTCTAGAACCCCTCTAACCCCTCATTAATTAGCTTAATTCTTGTAATCATGTCACATCCCTGAATTTTGGGGAGTCACTTCTCCAAATTTGGAAGAAAGTTTTCGGAATGTGTTGAAGACTCTACCTTCTTCAACAAGTTAACTTGTTGAGTCTTCCAAAATTGTAAGATTATCTAGCTTTCAACAAGTTAACCTCCAAAGTCTTCAAAGAGCATTTAATGCCTCTTACAAGACATCATCCTAGCCTATGATGGTTGTCCCTTTGGCAATCCCTCAACTTTGCACAAGAGTTTACCTCTTGGACAATAGAATGCCCTCTTGGATAATGGCATCATCCAATGATGTCATCTCTTGAGGTTACCCCTAATGCTTTCTTAACATCCTTTCAAGCCATCTCAAGGTGACATTTGTCAACTTGGGATTGGATTGAATTCCCCTCATGGATTATTGTTTCGGATACTCAAGCTTACTGTTATCGTTTAGGTTTTAGAGGACAAGGAATTGGAAATTTTGAACAAGGAATTCGAGTCCCTATAAACCCTCTTACACAAATTAGTATAGAAGGCCTAGGAAATGGTAATAAAACTCCTATGGATGAGCTCCTTAGGATTCAAGACTTCAAAGATCATCTTGCAAGACAACAAGTCATTCGTTCTCATAAAAGTGCTTCTTCTTCAAAACCTCCTTTTTTCTCCTTTCATCAAACTCACAACCATCATGCTAACGATTGTCCTGATTTTCAAAATTTAATAAAAGAACTTATTGATAGTGGAAAAGTTAGAATCATTGATGAAAATCCTTCTTCTTCTAATAATAACACTTGTCCTAAATCTCAAAAGAATAAGCCTACAACTATTGATGATCAAGAAATATTGGCTACTAGAATCTTTTGGAAATTGAAGTATGACAAGAATGTTTTTTTCCCTTTGTGAAGTTTAGCACTAAGCATAAAGAAGGTAATGGACATTGTCTTTTTCATCATGGAGGTTCTCATTCTGTTGGAAAGTGTAAAGCATTTAAGGAATTTGTTCAAGAATGGTACGATCATGCTCGTATATGTCTTTCAACAAATCTTACTCTCTTTCTAGGTAAAGAGGTAGTGCCTTAGCACTCCTTTCCCCCTCATGTTGCTCCTCACCCTATGACACAAGTAGTTCACTTAATTGGGGGCTCTTTGTAATTAGAGGTGCTTCTTTTTCAATTTCAAATATTTTGGGGTAGCAACATGATCCCTTTTTATCTCTACCCTATCTTTTATCTTTAAGTTTCACCACTTCCTTCATGGATTGCATTGTTCATAACTTGATGTCCTTTGTTGCATTGAATTATCCTTCATGCGAGCACATGTGTGTTCCTTGTTAGGACTTATTCTTTGTTTGAAGCAGTACGTCTCTTATGAATAATGTCTCCTAAGGAAATGTATGATTCTCCCCCATTATCTATCCTTGTCTTCTTGCTTGGGGGGCAAGGATGGCATTTTCCCTCTCTGTCTTTCTATCTAAAATATCACTATTCCCTTTAGGGGTGGTATTTTTCATGTGTTGATATCGTTTCTCGCAATGGCATGTCTCTAATGATTAATCCCTGCTTAGGGGTACTTGTGATCTTCCTTCCTTTCTTTCTCTCTCTCTTTGAAGATTACCATTTCTTTAGAGTTGCATTTTACATATATTAATGTCTTTTCTTTCATATCATTCAATCTCTCTTTAGAAGTTATGATTCCCTTCTCTATGTCTCTTACCCTTTCTAAGGACCTACTCTTCCTCTATTGAGTTGTGTTTGCTTATGATTTGATGTCATTCCTTGTATGAAGTTGTTATTTTCTCAAAGATTCTCTCTTATACAAGAGGTGTAAGTCCTTGGCTACAACCTCTTTTTCACTTGGCAATGTACATTTATCATAAACTTACCATCTCACATTGGTTCAAAAGTGTGTCATCCTTCATCAAGAATCTCTTTCACTTAGCAATAGGGGGAAGGTATGAGTTATTGTTTCCCTTCCTTTCTTTTGGTAGGAGATGTTATGTTTGTTCAAGATAGCTCCTCTTGGAGGTAGATGTCTTTTGAGAAAAGACTTCTTCTCCTCCAAGGATCTCCTTTACACTTGTTGCAAGATATCTCTTTTTCAACTATCTTATCCTTGCTTATAAGAGTATTTCCTCTTTAGCTTGGATTTATGAAATTGTTGCCTAAAGGATATCTCCTTGTTGTTGAAGGTTAGGGATCATTGAACTTCCTTAAGACATCAACATAGGGCTATGTTGATATCTTAAGGGGTGGGCACTCGTATCGCTCCCTTTGTACCATATTGTACTATATTTTTGCACATCACTTTTGCATGTCTTAAACAAGGTGTTCAGTCTTGAAACTAGACCAAAACTCTTACACGAGATGCTTCACGCCCGAAACCAGATACAACATTTGATATATGTCTTAGACGAGGTTACACATCATCAAAACCTGAGCAAAAATCTTACATGGGATGTCCTCGAAACTAGGCATGTATCTATTTCAATCGGGGTTACACATTCTTGAAACCAGAGCAAAACTCTTAAATGAGATGTTCCCGAAGTTGCGCATTCTCCCCTTGGCATTGGCACATACATTTGCACACACATTCGCCCCTTGGCATTTGCCTTTACATTACATGTCTTAAATAGGTTGAAGAACACTTGAAACCAAAGGAAACAAACTCTTATATGGGGTGTTATACACTTAAACCAAACATCACTTGCACACACACACGAGGATGAGTGGAACTAATAGAATAGAGTTAGACTACTCCTACTTTCCTCCCCAACATTGATCACCTAGATGCAAACATCTAGGTGCGAGGTATCTATGTTCTCCCCTTTTTCATCATTCTTCTCATGGATCACTTGGATAAATACATATAGCATGTATTCATGCTCTCTCTTCTTCATCTCATGAACTCATAGTTTTGCTATTGATAGTTCATGGATGATGCTTGCTTTGATCTTTTATGTGATCACTTGTGTTCGTGAAGTGGCATTTTTCAAGAATGATATTAGTTGTTGAGACATTTTGATATCAAGGTCTCTTTGGCTAGTTGACTTGAGGTGTTGTTTTTGGTTCTTATCTTTTGTTGTGTGTCTTTTTGCCTTTGTTTGGCCTTTTTGTCTTTGTTTATCTTTTTGGTTTTTGTCTTGTTTTGTGTGCCCTTGCATATGTTGAGTTAAGATTCTAATATTAGGGGCTTGGTTCCTCAAAATTAGTGATGTCTTTTACTCCTTGTGATCTTACTCCGTATTCCTCATCTTCTTCATCTCTCTTTCATCTACTTTATCGTGAGTATTTGCATTAGCTCATGCTCCCGCTAAAGTGGGGGCTAAATGTAGCATCCTAAAATTGCACCCCTTTGCAATTTTGATTGCATTTGGAGCCCTCACCTTAGTGTTCTCATCATCATGGTTGATTTGGACCTATTTTTGCTCCTACCATGCAATAAATGTCATAATATCATATTTTACATGATTGGGACCCCTTACCTTGGCATAATTATGGGGTAGGACCAGGGCATGGTGCCTTGGTCCTCACTAGGACCATGGCACCATGCCATGGTCCTCCTTGATTTGGGCCTATTTTGAACCCTTCACCCTATCCAAAATGTGAGTGGGAATTACTTCTCCATGTCGGCCTATGTCAGAAAATTAACATAATTGATGACAAGAAAGTATATAAGGAGGTCTTCCCCTCTCATTTGGGCACAAGAAAAATATAAGGTGGATACAAGTGATAAGTGGGAGAACTACAATCAATCAATCAAGCATTTAAGCATTCAAGCATTGAAGTATTCATCATCAAGCATTTCTAAAGGTCAAGGTTGCATATTCTTTATCTATCAATTGTGGAGCAAAATTACATCATTCATTTGCAAACATCTCTGTGTGTTAGGGTTTTGTCATGTTCATGCCATTTCATACAACATATATGATTACATTCAAGAAGCAAAGTATCATAATCACTCATTGCAGATCTGAGGTATACCTTTCCATCATTTTATTTCAGTATTTGCAATATTTCATTCGAGGTTGATTCTAAACCGGGGGTTGAATTAGGCAAACCCCTATTCCCAACCTTTTTCCCCTTGTTTCAATGTGCAAGAAACAGGTACAGAGTTGTACTCTTAAGAATAAGCTTTATTCACAAAGACAAATAAAACCTTTTTGGCATGTGGAAAGTTCGGAGGACCGTGGTGCTACATCATGGTCCCTACTTTTTAGGAGCTATTTCAAGGGTCAGATCTAATTTGGCTTGTGTTGCTTGGATCCAAGTGCACGCAAAAATCCTGCATCTGTAGCTCACTTTTTTCGCATTCAACTCTGTCCAGTGGTCAGCACTTTACTTATTTTGGCATTTCAACTTACAAAAGAGGGAAACCAAAATCAATTGATTCCACTTAGTATTCAGTCCTTATCTGATTTGTGACTTAATCTAGTGGATTCCCTTCCCTCTTTTGAATGTAAAGGTTTCTAAGTGAAAATTAATTTAGTGGTTTCTCCCTTCTATGTTGCAAATCGCTAAATTAAATTTTTCCCTTTACAGTTATTATGAATAAAGATAGAGTAATTGGTGATATAATGCCTAAATTTGTTTATTGCATAAATGATAGGTACCATTTCATCTATGTGAGTGTATAGTTAACCTCAACCCCTTGTAGGTTCTTACTAATGCAGTAAATTGCATATTCCAAATTACCTTCATTCTACCCCAACGTTGCTTTGACTGCAAAGTCACATTCATTTGTGTATACGGAAAGGAAGAATCCAGTTAGGTCCTTTTAACATTGGTCCTTTTGTGAGGTTTACCTTCAATGCTTCCAATGATTATTGACAACTACCAGTCCATTCAAATTTTACTTCCTTGTTTAGCAATGTAAAGATATGAGTAGTACATTTCCCATAGCCCTCATTTATCATTGCATTTGAATATGATGTGTAACAATTTTACTGAAGTCCTTTATGAAGTTTCTATAGTAGCCAACATGTCCAAGAAAGGTTCTGACATCTCTCTACTTTTGTGGTACAAGAAGTCTTGAAATGGTCTCAAGCTTGGTAGGTCAACTTGAATTCCATTGGTTGAGACAAAGTGACCAAGGACAACGCCCTCTTCCATCATCATAAAAAAAAAACATAACTAAGGAAAAGGTTATTGTCTTGAAATATCTAGAGTGCCTTTTCCAAACTTGTCAATGCCACCTCATAGGAGTTTCTATAAATCGTAAAATCATCTATCTACATTTCTATTATGTCATGGGTAAAATACAAAGAGATTCTTAAGACAACTCTTTAGAAGGTAGTTGGGGCATTACATAATCCAAAAGGTAATACTGAGTAGGCATGTACCCCATGGGCATGCAAAGGTATCTTGTCTTGGTCCTTAGGGGATATCTTGATCTAATTTTAGCTATTGAACCCATCTAGAAAGGAGAAGTACCTTTTGCTGGCTAGTGAATCCAAAATTTGATCAATGAAAGGTAGAGAAAAATGGTCATTTCTAGTTGTTGCATTCAACTTTGTCTAGTGTGCATACACTCACCATTTGCCTCCCTTTTTGGTCACAATGACTAGATGGGAATCCATTCACTGTCTGAAATAGGGTATATGAATCCTGTATCCAAAAGTTTTTGCAGTTCAGCCTTGACTATGTCCCTATGTGTTGGGTTCATCCTCCTTTGTGGTTGTCTCACTGGCCTACAACCTTCATTGGTGTATATTATATGTGTGATGCTAAAAATGTGGTATATAGAAAGTCATACACATATAATGAGAGAATAAAAACATAATGGAAAGCTTAATTGAAAACTAAATTTAACATACAAACCACAAGCCTTCCTTGAAATGTCCCATTTTTCTCTATTCTTGAGGACCTTGAAGGTGTTGGATTGATTGCGTCTCAGTGGAGCAATGACCTCCAAAGTGGCAACTCAAGAGTTGAGTAGCTACTTGATCATGATTGATTATGCAAAAGATATGAAATGCATGATCTAAGAAACTAGATTAACATGCTATGATTAATCCAAAGTGCTAATTACTAGACGATCGAAATGAAAATGTCTATAGCAATGATGCTAAAAATATGAATGCAAGGGATCCTTATTGCTCCAAAATGGGGGATATTTATAGGAATTCCAAGGCCAAAGCTGAGGTGGCGGGAATCAATGGTCCAGATCTGATCTATAGATATCAAGGGCCAAGATTGAGGAAGTTGGAGAAGAGGTTGACGGAAGGGACACTTGTCATCTCTGTGGTGACAAGTGTCAAGGAGCCTTGATCATGAGAGGGCAAGTGTCCAAGGGAGGAGACATGTGACAAAAGTGCCACGTGTCTCAAGGGGAGAATATCCACACCATGGGAGGTTAGGATAAGGAGGTTAGAATGTGCAAGATAGGATAGGTTTAGTTAAACCCAGGGTTGGGTGGAATGGTTAGATTAGGTGGTTAGAAGTTAGGAGGCATGTGGGTAATTTGAATTTAAAAATTCAAATAATAGGAAAAGGCTAATTAACTTTCAACAACTCATAAATTGATTTGTTTTAATTAATTAGGGGATTAGAAGGAATGAATTAAATGGGGGGGGATTAATTAATTTGGATTAATTAATCAAAGGGGACTATTGAAATGAGCCTATTAAATAAATGGAAGAATTTAATAAAATTGCTAATGAATTCAATTAAATTGGGAAGGGGGATTAATTAAATAATTGCTTATTTAATAAATTATCTTCAGACCATTTTTAGGTGTATACATTTTGCCCCTCTTTGAAGCGATGTGTGATGACACGTTGGTTCAAAGAAAACTCGATATGATCCGACTTCGATGTTTGAGATGATAAATATTGATATGATGTCCCAGACGCTGACTGATAGATATCGATGCGAGGATGTCCCCTCGGGAGATGAATCGGATAATATTTGCAATGTTTTTAAAATTTTCGTGATTTTTTATTTTTTTTGAAAATTTTGAAATTTTACGATTGTTAATGATTGTCCAATTTTTAAAGATTTTCAAAGTCAATCTGATTCATTTCTCGATAAGAAATTTGAAAGCGCTGCCCTGCCAAGTTGATTAGTTGATTAGATGATTAAAAATTAGTGGAATAAAAATCCCACTTAAATGCCCCATTGTGAGTTTAAAAAGGTGAATTCTTTTTACCATTCTTCATTTGTGCACTTCAGTTGTTTGAAAAAAAGTTGCTCTGGAGGAAGGAATGACGATCTCGTACCACCAGCATAGGTTCGAGCAAGTTCAGCAACACGAGCGCCCTCCAACCTATGGTCCATCGGTACGTACTTCGAGAAAACCCAGCTTTTTCAATTTTTAGTTGAGTTTTGAAAAATTTAGCTATTTGTAGAAAAAACAATTTTTAGCATTTTCGCCATGTGGGTTTGTAAAAAAATTATATTTTTGATATGGGTTTTTTGAATTACAAAATGGGTTTCTTTGGATTTTTTGAATTTTTTTATCTCACATCCCCCCCAAAAATATTTATTTATGCATGTTTGATTGCTTTTGCAAAATTTTTAAATTTTAAAAAAAAATTACATTTTTTTTTCGGTAGCAGGGGCGCCATCACAAGGGCGGTGGACGCCACCGGCGCGGGGGGGCTCAGGCTCGACCAAATTTTTTTATTTTTTTTTAAACCAACAATCTGCAAATTAGGTTCAAGAAAATGACAGTCCAGAAGCAGAAATAAGGAATGCAAAATACAACGTTTGCAAAATCAATAAAAAATTGAAAACGCCATCAAATTGACCAAGAACGCCATCATATGTGCCAAGAACGCTGCCAAATAGACCCAAAACACTACTCTGCACACCAGAAACACTATTCTGCACACCATAAACGTTGTTAAACTAACTGAAAATGTTGTCAAATATACCAGAAACGCTACAAAACATACCAAAAATGCTAAGGTATAGACTAAAAACGCTAAAATTGAGTTGAGGAATCTCCCATAAATGCCATTTTAAGTGTCAGGACGCTACAATAGAGACCAAGAACGCAATTTGGGAGCCCTAGAGAGCTAATCTACACACTGAAAGAGCTAATCAACCTGTCAATGAAATTTCCTGCAAGCAAACTTGTTAAAGATCAAAGGGGCTAGGCCCCACGGTGGGTGCCAATTAATGTGATGCTAAAAATGTGGTATATAGAAAGACATACACATATAATGAGACAATAAAAACATAATGGAAAGCTCAATTGAAAACTAAATTAAAAATGTAAACCATAAGCCTTCCTTGAAATGTCCCATTTTCTTCTATTCTTGAGGACCTTGAAGATGTTGGATTGATTGACTCTCAACGGATCAATGACCTCCAAAGTGGCAACTCAAGAGTTGACTAGCTACTTGATCATGATTGATTATGCAAATGATATGAAATGCATGATCTAAGAAACTAGATTAACATGCTATGATTAATCCAAAATGCTAATTACTAGATGATTGAAATGAAAATGCCTATAGTAATGATGCTACAATTATGAATGCAAGGGATCCTTATTGCTCCAAAATGGGGGATATTTATAGGAATTCCAAGGCCAAAGCTGAGGTGGCAAGAATCAATGGTCCAGATCTGATCTGAAGATATCAAGGGCCAAGATTGAGGAAGCTAGAGAAGAGGTTGGAGGAAGGGACACTTGTCATCTCTGTGGTGACAAGTGTCAAGGAGCCTTGCTCATGAGAGGGCAAGTGTCCAAGGGAGGAGACATGTGGCAGAAGTGTCATGTGTCTCAAGGGGAGAATATCCACACCATAGGAGGTTAGGATAAGGAGGTTAGAATGTGCAAGATAGGATAGGGTTAGTTAAACCCAGGGTTAGGTGGAATGGTTAGATTAGGTGGTTAGAAGGCATGTGGATAATTTGAATTTAAAAATTCAAATAATAGGAAAAGGCTAATTAACTTTCAACAACTCATAAATTGATTTTTTTTAATTAATTAGGGGATTAGAAGGAATAAATTAAATGGGGGGAGGATTAATTAATCAGGATTAATTAATTTGGATTAATTAATCAGGATTAATTAATTTGGATTAATTAATCAGGATTAATTAATTTGGATTAATTAATCAGGATTAATTAATTTGGATTAATTAATCAAATGGGACTATTGAAATTAACCTATTAAATAAATCCTTAGATTTATTAATAAGTAGATGAATGGGAGAATTTAATCATAATGCTAATGAATTCAATTAAATTGGGAAGGCGGATTAATTAAATAATTGCTTATTTAATTAATTATCTTTAGACCATTTTTAGGTGTATACAATATGCATGCACATGTTGGGATCAATGCTTTTCATGTCATGATAATCCCATGCAAATGCAAAGAATGAGTTTGCAACATCTGCAATAGGTTAACACATCAAGATGTAGCCAGTTCATTAGTAATGTTGAGTGTCTTACCCAATGACACTTTTATAGGGTTGTTTGTTGTCATGATTGAGGCAATGTCTAGACCAAATACATTAAGATTGCCTTAATGTAGCAAGATATTAAAAAACATACTTGATTTAGATGTGTGAGATTTTGCCAAGATCAAGAGGCAATGGAAAGCACAAATAAGAGAGAACAAAATAGATGATAGAAATAAACTGTATTCTATCAAGATGAAAATAGTGATCAACTAGAACATCAAGCATTCAATTACATACAATGAATATGAGCCTACTTATATAGGCAAGACTATATGGATATGCGAGCACACAAACATGACATGTGGCGCAATAAGAAACAAGGGTAGGTAGGAAATAGGTGAAGGTAGTAGGAGAAACAATATAATATTCCACATGAGGCGGATCACCCACCGAAGGTGGAATTATCCCTCCACAATAAGTGGATATTATAAAATAGTAACAAGATCAACACCATAAAAGCTGGAATTTTTCCTACACACACTATCCCAATGTGGCACAAACACCCAAGTGTCTCATACCCAAACTACTATGAAATGCATTTCCTAAGTAAACTTAAGTAAAGTGTAATAATATCCAAGATGAATAATTATTTACACCAACACCCCCCCCCCCCACCCCCTTAAGTGCAACTTAGGGGAATGCACTTAAGTCTACAATGCAACTAAGCAATGCAAGATGGGTCTCGGCTACTAGGCCATGTTAGGTACCCATGTACAAATGCAAATGCATGCAAACTAATGCAATGAAATCTCTCACAAAGTGGGGAAAGAGAGAAAAACCCAATGGGAAAAAACCCTCCCCCAAAAGAGAGATGAAAACTAGATACAAAGAGAAGGAGAAGGAGAAGGAGAAGAAGAAGAAGCCCCCCCTCAATGTGGAATCTGCACCAATGATAGAAGCTCAATGTATGAAGAAACTGCTCCACGAACGTCGAACAACATTCTGCCCCTTAGGAAGAAACAAAACCAAAGGTGTATCCATGAAGTCTCCCCAATCATGAAGGGAAGATGTATGAAAAAAACTTATGATGAATGGAATCTCTAAAAACTTCTCAAGTGTCCCCATGTCGATGCTGAAAGATACCCCCTCCAAAGGTGGTAAAATGTGCCACACTGCTGAAAAAGGCACTCCAAGATCTAGTGGAGATGGATGTAGAACATGTCCCAAAGACTCACATGCCTCCTCAAAAGATAAAGAGACCTCCTCCAACTGTTGTACATAAGTATCCACAATCATGTCAACCTCAAAAGAATGATCATGTAGCAAATGAACAAGAGGGTCAGAGTGTGCCCTTGCAACAATCAAAGAAGGATCATCTTCATCAAAGAGAAGATGAATGCCACCAATAATGTCTCCCAAATCTGTAATGTAGGATTCCATAAACAAACCTGCAATGTCTGTCAAGTAATCATCCCATGAATCTGAAGCTGGAAGACAATGAATATCCTACTGCACTGAATCACATGAAGGCAAAACTGTCGCACTATCTACATCATCAGGTCCAATAGGTGATGTGATATCAATATGAGGAGATGAAATACAAGGCTCAAGAATGGGGTCACATGTGAGAATCCCCATGTTCAAGTGCCCAAAGTTCTCCTCAAAATATGAACCATCACAAGAATGTGATCATCATGTGTAGAATCATCAAATGTGAAATCATCATCAACAAAAAAAATCTGAAAAGGAGTATAACCGAGATGCATGATCAACCACCCCAGTCGCAATGATAGCTTTAGTCTCCAAGTCTCTAATGAAAACTGACTCAGGTGTGAACTCCACAACTCTCTTAGTTGCGCTATGTGTGATTTGATAGATGGAAAGGAGATTGTTTGTCAAGTGGGGTACACACAACACATCATTGAAGGAGTTATCCCCAATGTCAATAGATCCTTTCCGAATCACATCCATGCATGTATGATTGCCCATCAAAATTTGCTGCACGGTGCAAGAATCAAATGTAGAGAACATAGACTGTGAAGATGCCATATGATGAGAAGCCCCTGAATCTAGAAGCCATCTCTCTGAATCATGACTTGTTGTAGCACAAAGAGCTTTTCCTTTTCTTGTCCGAAAAGAGTGAATCTTCCCACTTGTAGAAGCCATGAATGCTTTCTCTTTTCCTTTTGAATGTGAGGAAGTGGAAGTTGATGAATCATCCTTCTTGTAGACATTAGGCAAATCAATGTTATGCTTTTTGAGGATATGTGTGAGCTCATCAATCTTCTTAGAATGGCAACGACGCTCCTCATGACCAAACTTTTTACAATAGGCACAAGTAGGTCTCTCCCTCTTTGGTGAGTTATCCCTCTTGGAAGAGGATGAATCTCCTTGTTGTGGAGAGGATGATGCTTTGTCCTTAGGCTTTGATTTCCATTTCTTCTTGTTTGAGTTGTCCTTTCCTTGATTTCCTTTGATCCCTTGATTTGCCACTAATGCTTGAGACTTAGAAGCCTTATGAATGCCCATGCTTATCAACTTAGTTGGTTCCATCATCAACATTTCAGTGAAAGCATCAAATGTAGGCATTGTGTAGCTTTAACCCATTGTCATCTTATGGGTTTGGAAACTAGAAACAAATGTTGCATATTCTTGTGGAAGCTTGCCCATCAAGTTGAAGATCAATTGAGTATCCTTCTTATCAATGCCACAATCCTTGAGTTGTTCCCTCAACTCATTTGCCTTAGTGACATAATCTTGTATAGTATCAAAGTTCTTGGGATCTAACATGGTGAGATCACTATCAATCTAATATCCCCTAATCTCATCAACTTGACCATACAAGTCTTGAAACTTTTGCCAAGCATCCTTGACTAGAGTACACTTCTCAATATGAAAAATGAGATCCTTTGATACATACTTTCTTAAGATACCAATTGCCATGATATTTTTAGTGAGCCAATCCAAGTGACCAATTGGATCAACCTTAGGATTAGCAAGAGCAACAATAGTTCCATCAATATGATGAGTTAGTCCTTTTTCCATAAGTTTACTCCATGCATCAATTTTCCAAGTAGCATAATTATGAGGAGTTAATAGAGGAAACTTAGTAGGAACCCATAGCAGCAAAAATGAAGGAACACAAGAGCACAAAAGCACAAGAGACACCCCCCAAATTCACTCAATTAAAGTACCCCCCCCAAAAAATGATGATTTTGGCACTTTATATGTAGTGCATGTACAATAGGCCACTTGCAAAAAATGGCAAGGTGGACTTCTGATTTTGTTTTACAATTGCCCCAATAGGCTGAGAACTACAAAACAAAAGATCAGAAAGATAGATCTATGCAATACAAATGCCAAATTGGCCAATTAAGAGCATATGATGAAAGTATAATTTCTACCCAAAATTGCTGAAAACTGATAGCAGATTATGAAAGTAGATGAAAAATTATGCACTTAAAAAAAATGACACCTGAAAAGGAGTCCATATGAGCCCAAATGAAGCCTCCAAAGTTGTAAAAATCAGGATTTCATGATTTCCAAAAAACCTGCATCCGAAAATCCAAAAAATCCCGCACCATTGTATAGATCACGAAATTCTACCCCAAAACAAAAAAAAATTGCTCAAAAAAGGAGTCCGGATCAGTGAGATATCACTATTTGAAAATTGCTTGCAAAATTATAATTTCTGGAAAATTTCCGCTGCGGATTCAAACTTCAAATGCCTCTAGATGTAATGCCTCGCCAAAAACCCTAAAGGAAAACAATACAACTAGGCAACTAAAAGGGCGTAATAATTTTTTTTAAAAGAACATGTGCACTAATTATAACCATTGCACGTCTAATAACACAATGAAAGACTAACACATGATCTCCTAAGGGTTACCAACAAAGATTACTTCATAAATTTAATTAATTAATTAAAACCACTATGATTAATCCAGTTGTTCAGTTAATTAGGAAAATTAAATGCCTAAGATAAAATCTACACATACATCTAAATTCCATAATGAAAGAATCAAAGTACTCCAATGCATTCATTTCCCATATATCATATATACAAAAGTTTAAAGCAACTGAATTAACATACATTCCAATGACTTCCCTTTTACAACATCCATAAATACATGGTTACCAAAAATGCCACGGATTACAAAGTTCCAATATCAAGGTTCCAAAAAAATTTGATACAATGACCACAAGGTCTCAACTGAACAATGATCACGAACATGAGCTGGTACATGAACCACGAACCAAGAACATCAACGAAGCCCTTCCTCGCTTGAAGATACATTCCTGAACATCTGATGGGAAGTGACACTACCACCCGACCATGTGATCCCGAAATGGAACCACCCCACCGTGCTAGGAGATAGTAGAAAAGCCTCAAGCAAACAAAGTAAGACAAGTACGAAAGGACTACAAGACTCCGCAAACATCCATGCAACTCAACTCATAAACACTAGTGACTCTAAGGAGAGAGTGTCATCGTATAGCTTAAGATGGATACCATGGTACAACCTCCTAGGTCCTGACTCTCTGTCTTGGTAACCTCTCCCGGCTTCCGGCTCCAACTAAGTCTCATGCAGACCCTACCAATCCTTTCATGAAGACAAGGTGGCAAGTTTGCCATTCCAGGCCTTCTCGTAACATTATGAGCCCTGTACAAGCACTACACCTATGCACGAGGCACATTATCTTAATTAATATTTATTTTAACCACCCCTTAATCAATTATTAGGTTATCACTTTTTATCTGACTTTTGACAGGTTATCTTGTCATCCACTTCGGGCACGACCCCCGCTCAAAAGCCACTCTCTCTCATAGGACACTATAGGAAAGGTCTCTCTACAAGAACTCTATGGCGAAACAGACATCCATACCTAATCCTGACAAACCACAGGTGAAGGATACACAATCACTAACCAAAGATTGACCATTTGGACAAAACACACAATGGCTCACATTAATAAGGTTATACATCAAAACCTGACCAAGGAAATATAATAACATAGGACACAATGACAACTCAACCAGAATTGCAACGTAATTTAAACTTGACTACAAACACCTTTTACATAAGATCCTAATACAGACAATCTTTTCTTAAAACAACCAAATGCATAATAGCTTGCAATTTAAGATTTCCAGAAAATAAGAATTACAACTATATTAATACAAATAAATCAATGTTGTCATTTGTTGAGAAAAGAGGTAAATGAATCAGGACACACAGGATTATAGAGCGCTTAGGCGATATAAACTTAGAATTTTAATCCATAAGAAATGTCGATATTTCTTAGCGAAAAAGAAACATATTTGCAATGTTACATCTTCTGTAACTTCTATCATGCTCCCTATCAACTAACCTTATAATATAACTAAGAGATTAAATATCCCTATTCACTACAATAGCAATTAAATTAGTTAACATCTATTTCACTATGATTTCCATTCCTCTATTTCAAACGATTAATAATTACATTTTCAATAAACAACGATATAAGCAAAATCATATAAATAATCGTAACCTATATCTAAAACTACAAATTTCACACTTCCTTATATAATAACCAAAATCGAAAGAAACTCCGACCTATTTGCAAGCTCGAATATGATTTATGAGACTTCTGACGATCTTCCGCCAAATAGTACTATGCCTTGCTTGCCAATCTCAAACCAATCTATCCTCTAACTTGCTATCTTCTAACTTGCTATCCTCCAACTTGCTATCCTCCTATTTCATTCTCTATACCTTAGTTACATCTCCCCCTCTCCCTTCTATCCTTCTTCCCTCACTCTTTTTCTTCCTAAACTGTCCTTTCCATTCTCTCTACTCTCTCTTGTTGTTCTTCTTATTTCGTTTCCTCTTATCTTCCTCTCTTCTAACTTACTATCTTTCTCTTCCTCCTCTATTCTTCTTGTTGTCCTCTCCCTCGAGCCTTCACTATTATTTATACCGTTCTCATTCTAAATTAGTTGCTATAATATTGGCCATAACAAGGACACCACTAATAATTATAAATCTCTCTTTTAGTTCTAATTGATTTACAACTCTAATGGTTGCATACCTGTCAACAAAGCTTGAATCTATGGTTGATAGATCTGCTTACCTATGCTCCACGTCTTCACCACTTCTTGACTTAGCTAGTGTTCAAATTAACATCATGAGCACGATAATCTGCAGATCCATCTACCTTGCGGGGTTAAATGCTTTCAAGGCCACGTCTCCTAGTTTATCGACCAACGACCAGTTGTTTACTATAGTCGTGGGATGCTAGTCTACTGGTTTAATCAAACTCTCTGCCACCATATCGGGCATGTGACTGCAACGTGATTTGTTAGCATTGTATAGTTGATACCAATCCAAAGACTTCCTTCTCTTAACTCACTGTTTTCTCTGAGTCATCATTAATACCGATTATTTTGGAAGTTGTTTAGCTACGTGTATAGTGATTTTCCAAGTCTTAATGGTTGCTACGTGTATGAAATATGGTTATATAAAGGGGGGTAGTTGGTGGTGTGTCGACTCCCTTCATTACTATGCTTGCCACATTAACCTGCCAACTAACATTAAGTTTAGTGTTTACACGTCGTGGGTGTTAAGGACAACATTACCCATCTTGGCTTGTCTATGGAAGAGGAGAGGTGGTCGGTGGTAATACTGCCCCCTCCCTTTTAATAAGGGGGAGTGGTCGATATTACTATCGACCTCCCTCACCTTAACCTTAACTCATATTCAAGACACCACCCGTTCTCGGTCGTTACTTGCAATAGCTTCTGTATTTCGGTGGCTTCCAATATGTAATTATACTCATCGACTTTTGCCACATCGAGGATCGGGGAGAAGGGCCAAGTTGACTATCGTGGGTCGATATGTTTAGTTGGTTCGACAACGGTTTCTAATAGTCGACTTACTTATTCAACCCACCACCTTTTACTCTACGTTGCATAATATTGAAATAATGACTTATCATTGATATATATATTAAACATTAAACTCTTACAAATTCTTTAATAACCATTTTCTATAATTAAATATATTTTTTGGCTTTTCATTAAAACAATATTTATATAAAATTTGTAAAACAAGCATTAATAAAATTATACTTTCTTATACAAAAGACAATTAATCATTCGATATAAGGTATGTTAAGTCGTAGAATCCAAATTATTCAACTTATCATAAATCACATTAAAATATAATTAGTCATATACTATATTCACCTTTGAATATATATATATATATATATATATATAAGTTTATAATCGATTCCTAATATTTAAAATACGTACAACTAAAATGTAATTCCAAAAACCAATTATAATCGATAATTTCCACACAAGGAACGTAAAAACATAGAATCACTATTTATTTCAAATCATTAGTCGATTTTTCATCCTATATAGACAAATAAAGCATATCATGCAATAATTAAAAATCATTAAACACACAAACTGAGCAAACCTCAAGCAGATACCCATAAAAGATCAAACAACAAAATACGAAGGCCGAAGGCTGAACAAACTGACAGGACGACCATCTGACGACACTCACCCGAGTGTAACTGAATAAACTAGGGTCAACTACTATCTCCTCCACTTCCATCGGACAATATAAGGCACACTCAGACCTGTGAAGCCAGGTGGAGACGATACCCCGTACCTACCTGATACTTATACCTGCAATATCCTGCATCACCGAACCACGCATGCATATATACAATATAGAAAAAATGACACACACACCGATGAAGGAGAATCGCAACGTTCCCTGTCTCACCGAAATGAGTGAAGGAAAATCGTCCCCTTGCATCCAATACATTCGCAGACACACAACTTATAATTCCACATTGCATAGATAAGTAAAGTGTTAGTACATAGCAATAATTCATAAAATGCCATAAATCACGAGTACTGAAATACTGCAAATAAGTTAAGCATCTCATAATAGTGTGGGTCATATTATTAAATAATGTCATATAAGTGTGGGAGTGAACATGTTCTAATTTGGGATAATGGCTCTTGTTATCCTTTTCTTTTCTTTTTGCCAATTTCTTTGGAATCTTTCTTCTTTGTTTCTTGTTCTGTGTTGTTTGTGGTTCTTTTTTGCATATCATATTTATTTGCTCTTGTTTTTGTAATTTGAGTTTTGAGTAATTTATTGTTATTTCCTCCTTTCTTTTCTAGCAAATCCCCCTCTCTTGTTGGGTACTGCCTTGTTTTGTGTGCAACACCCTCCTCTTTTTAAACATCCAAAGATCTGCAATATTCTATTTTTCTTTTCCATGAGCTTTCTATCATCCTGATGATGGATCACACTAATGTTGATGCAAATAAGCACACACAATCTAATCCAGAAGCAATAATACTTATATAATTATGGAATGTGGAAAAACTAATATCTTTAATAATGGCTTTCTATCGAGGTAATGCATAAGACATAAGTGTAGGCCACTGGGTCAAATTTAGTTGTTATTGCGGGTAAGACATATTGGTCTTTTGCCATTGTTAGTTTCCTCTCTATTGTTATGAGAATGGATTCGGAGGGGTCTACCATTGAGTTTAGTTGGAAAACTGATATTGAGATTGTTGTGGCCATGGCCCTTGCCATGACATCCAGTTTGATGAGGAACTACCTTGCCATGCTTGATTAGGAATTGAGTTCAAAGGCTAGTAATTCCAGTTTGCAACATTTGAATTGATTGCAGGGAATGACGCATTATACGACAGGGAGTCTGGAGGCATACCTTGTTTTTGTTGTCATGGATTACATTGATCAACATATAAAACTTGCCCTTCTTCATCTTCTAAGGTCTGAAACTATGACCGGATCTACTTTTCCTCAGAGATAGAAACAATCTTCTTTCATATTTAATTGGAATTATTTTGTCTACGGTGGGGGTAGTACTCTATGAGAGCTACTTCAGCTTCCTCCTCTTTCTTCTTGATATGCAAAGTGTCCAATTGTGTGGCAAGATGACATATAATATCCTCCTTCATGTTAAAGAGAATATTGTTGAGCTTCACTCTAGAGACACCATTAGATGACTTTGGTAGTTAAAAGTAATAGTTTATTGCTTCAAAAAGTTATAAATGAAGGTTGATGATTGATTATTGGTTGTTGATGACTTTGGTTTCTCGTCTGCATTTTGGAGAGAATTTGTGTTTTGCTCAAAACCCTTGAGGATGAAACCCTTTTGATTTTGCTAGTTTTGGTGGTGAAAGATCCTCCCTAGCTAGTTTATGACGGTTTCAATTTAGGAATTACATTAGAGCTTCAATGAAGTTTTTTTATTTTATGTAGATACTTTGATGTCCATTGATATATGTTAAAGTTTTGATTTGATTATTGTATTGATTTTTTAGCAAATAATTTTATGGTGTTTGAAGATTTCTCTAGTCATGCCATTTTCAGTTATATATCTATGGTTGCTTGTGAATCCTTAGATAAGTTGTAGCATAATTTCAATCTTGTGGGACTATGAGAGGAGGTTAAAAACAACACATTTTGCTAGATTAATTCTCTTTGAGTTTGCTCAACAAGATTTTATGTGGATTTGAAGGTGTTACAATAGATTTTATTTTGTGCAAGGGAGAATACCATTGAAGGGTGTCTAGTGGCTAGGTGTGAGGTCTTCAAGTCTTTGTCGCCCTATTTTTGAGGGATTTTTCTAATAAAAAATGGATGCCCTACTTATGTGCTTAATCTGCAACAAATTTTAGGTAGAAAATAACATTTTTGTGGAGTTATGAAATTTTAAGGGAAATCTTCCCTATTGGTTCCGACACCATTATTATTGTCATATTGTGACATCGTTTAGGAATTCATGTGCTTACTTTCTCAATATATTGAAGGCTATTAAAGGTTCATTGAATTAGTTTGGTGGTTTCTCGGGAACATGATTCTTGTGTGTTTGGTGATTGAAAAGAAGGGTTAAACTTGTTGTTTTGGATTGTAGTAGCCCTTTAATTGATTTACCAACACTCAAATTGATATATTAGACCTATAGCTAATGTTTCTTTGTTTGAAAAAATTGGATGCCTAGAATTTTAGCCCTATAGTTGGAGTGATATATGATTGGTGATCAAGTGTATTTTGAATGGTGGATGATTCCGCAATAGCCTGCAATATGCTTCAACGGATCTATAACTGTATTAAATTACATCATAAGTTGAGGTATTTTCATGATGATTACACTTGTTAATTCCTTAATGTAATGAAACTATAATGCTAAATGATTATCTTCTAATAAATCTTGCACAATAGTGTTTAGACACATTAAATATTATAAAATAACTTTACGACAACCCAATATTTTATTACAAAACACATCAAAACTTTGTGATAGTGATTATCTTTCATTGCATGTTCATTTTCTCAATTACGTTGTGGTTTTTTCTTTTTTTTGATAGATTACATTGTGGTTTCCATTAGAGATAAATTTTTGAAAAAAATAAGGGTGTTATTTTATTCTCTTCTATCTCCCTACTTTCTTACTCTCTTTTCTCTCTTACATCCTATATTTCCTAGTACTATTTATATCTATGTATAATAGTACAAAAGATCGTGTCTCTTACTATTGGTATATTTTTTGGGTGGGTCGATAGTTGATTGAGTATGTTCCTTTGAAGTGGATTTGTCTTGCTATAGAGTCAACTCTATCCTACCAATATCATCCCCCTTTGAAATAATGTTTTGTCCTCGTGACATCCTAGCTTTTTCTTGATTGAGACATCTAAATATATGAAAAAATTGTTATTACTATTGGAAAAACATGTCATATTTCTATATAGGAAAATAATGTACTTATCGATCTTTTTAAGTTGGGTAAATGTATTACCCCATCATCTCTTTTCCTTTTCCAATAAATAAATTTAATAATTTATCAGGTAATGTATACTCTCCTCCCCTTGCCTTAGTTGGTATCTAAATGAAATTTAACAATTTATTTGCCTTTATGAGTAACACAATTTCATTTGCTAATGTCGAGTTTGCCACCTCTCTTAATTGTTTTAATATGCGTGGTCTTAGTCCTTCTCTTTGATCCTAGTTTTGTTAGTACTATTTATGGAGAGTTTCTATGTATACTCTTGTAGTTTCATCCATATCTTTCATTGCATGGTAGGTGGATAAAACTTGCATAATTTAATTTTTAATGTGGTCCATCTAAATTATTAAGGCCTTTGTTGAAGTTGGCCACCTCAAGAATAACAAGTACACATGTATTGATGATGTTTATAGGTGTTTGTAGAGTATTCACTCTAGCTTCTAGTATTGTGTGGGTGATGGAACATTTCTTTATTATTTCTTCAAATATTTTGCATCACCTATTGTCATATTGTGTCCTCTTAATTATGCATTTCTATAAGTATTATAGTGTATGTGCACAAAAATGGGGGTTGAAAGTGGTAACTTTTAAAAAAAATTAATAACAATTAATGTTAGATGGGAAATTGAAGATAACCATGCTTAAAATTTGAAAATGTGTCAAGAATAAGATTTGTAGTTCTTAGAATGAAGTGTCCAAATTACTATTTTGAAAAATGGTGGAGATTAAGAGGTTCGAATAAAGGGATCACATAAAGTGTTCTTATCTTTTTTCAAAACAATATCATCTAGTGTGCTCCCTAAAAATGTTGGCTTTTTAAATATTTCATAATTTTTTCTTTAATGAAAAATTAGCTAACATCAAAAGTTAATTTTTTGAATGTGCATGTAACAAAGTCTAGAATATAAAAATTTAATTTGTTTCAAATTTGGATGTACACATAAAAAATGAAAAAAAATACTATACATAGGTTTTTGGCAAAAAAAGATGACACTAGCAAAAAAAATTAAAGATTAAAATTTTTACACATTAAAAATGTAGTAGAAGTTACATGGTTAGATAGGTAAGAGACAATTTGATGTTATTGTTGTATTTTTTTAGATCAACATAAAATAATCTACAGACTTGATGTGGAGCACAATTAAAATTTATTTATTTTCCTATATTTTATAAAAAAACATGTATGTTTGAGCATTGACATGAAAGTCCAATTGAAAGGTTTGGATTTGCGAGGAAAATCCAACCCTTAGGGTTGGTAGTTTCCAAGGCAAGTTATAATTTTATTGCATTATAATGTGCTCACATTATAACATGTTAATGCTATGTAAAATTTGAAAAATAATCTTAAAATAGTGTTCTTTTTTGTTTTTATAGAAAGAAAAATGTGAACAAGTTATATGCACAATTGACAAAACAACTTTTTGATGCCCATCTTTGTGCACATACCTCACATATGTAAGCTTTTATAGTTGTTTCCATAGTGAAGTTGAGGTATCCTAGGTGATACTTTGCTATGCATTGTATTGATTAAGCTCTTCATAATCTCATATGTATCCACATGTTTCAACATGTCTTTCCTTGTAGTATTTCCTAGCATGTCACATAATTAGATTTTTTGCATTGGGAAAATCTATGAAAAATCTATTTGTGAGCCATAGAATACTAGCTAAACTAGTGAAGTTGAGGTTGATGGTTGTATGTACATTTTTATGCCAATAATTCTTTTATTTGTTGTATAGGGTTAGATGGAAATGAAGTTATAATGTCTCTAATAAAATATTATACAAAAATTATTAAAATTACTAAATTATAATATTCTGAGCTATTATATATACCAATATTCTTTTTAATGATATGCACCCAAGCTTATATGTGTTTACCTTACTCTTGCAAACTTAAAAATTTCTTCACGTTGTATTTATAAAATATTAAACCCAATATTGTAGGTTGGGTTCACAAAAAGAAGATAGACTACTTATTCAAATGTTTTGTCTAATTTAACAAACCAAAAAAATTCATGATTACACATTAACACTTTATGTATTTTAACTTGATATTACTTTAACCTAGATTGAAAAATAAAATTGTAGATGGAAGATAAGTTTTAGAGATACTTATATTTATAATTATAGTTTGAATTACATTATGTGAGGTTGTCGTAAGAACACAAAAAACAAATACATCTTCACAATTTATACATTAACTAAGGTAACTCAAATTATGAATTGGGATCACAAACAAAGAAAAAATTGTAGAACCCTTATTTCATATTTAAAAGATTGAATCTCATTACCATAGACTGCTAGAATGATAACCATAATGGGAGATACAATAATATACCTTAATAACGGAAAGAATGGCTACAAGTCACAACAACAAATGAAAAATATAATGCTTGCTCCCAATAAAACCTAAAAATAACATAAGTTTGATATCATTGAATATTTCCCACCAATAAGGCTTGAATGAAACCTTTATGTGATACCTCTCCTTTAGTTGAAGGGGTTTCATCCTTCAATGCAAGATTTATGGGATTTTTGCCTCTTGACCTCCATGGATTTGTAAATTTTTATCCTTAGATGTGTACACTTGGACAACAAGTGATCATGGAACTTTTGGGTTAGGGTTTGTGTAGTTTTTCCTATATTTCATAATAATTCTTTTGTTCAAACTTTGAAACCTTAATACCTCCAAAACAAATGTCAAAACTTGCATTAAATGCAAATACCTCATGATTGGTATGTGACAAAGAGTACCCATTCCTAAGGAGTGTCATTTTCTTTTGAATTATGCTTGAAATCATGTCACATACCCCTCAATGTACACAAAAAATATAGGTAAAAAAATTGTGTCTTGTAAATACTCTTTACAATAATGGTGAGAGATCCCATAGGGTATGAATTATTAACTATTTCATTAGTGGTAGTCAAGGAAACATCTTCATTTGTAGTATTGATCCACATGCACATCATTAAATGATTCTTTTATGCCTCTAAAAAATTGGTCATGTAGAGAGGTAGGTCATATGAACAATGAAAAGAGTTGGGAGTGTTCATCTTTGTGAAGCATAGATACTTCATGAATCTTACCACTAGTTGGAGATCAAAGTTCAGACAATAGATATGATAGCAAGGACAAGTCTAAAACTTCAACGAGGCAAGGGAAAAAAGAGGTTTTACAAAAATGGATGATGGGATGTACAACTAGTATGTCTTGTTAGGAGAATTGAATGAAGTCAAGGGATGGATGCGAGTTATTTAAACATGGATAAATTTGACACTCTAATATGCATAAAGGAAAAAAGTAATATTTTAGAGGAAAGATATGTTGGGTTGAGATTTTCAAAAGTTTAGCAAGGACCAAGGAAAGATCAAACTTAGATGAGAAAGCATGCCTAGAAAAGTAACACTAAAACTTTGATGATTGAAAAACATTTAGAAGACTAGGCATGCCTTTAAACTTAGAGGCTCTAGGGACCTTATACGATAAAGGAGGCAAAGAAGAGAAATAACACACATAAAATTGGACCATGGAAGATGCATGAAATATGAAATAAATAATTTGGTCCGTAACATAGATTCTTACGAAAAGGGGACATGCCATATCGAGAAGTGGAATGAAGGATGTGCTTAGGAGACTTAAGAACTATTTCTTCTTGTTCTTATTGTGTTTTCCTTTTTATTTATTCTGGTGTCTCCCTTAGCACTTCTTCTATTACCCCATTTTTTAAATATTCGACCACGTCCTTTGTTCTTTCTTCTTATTCTCCTTTTATTGAAGGATTTTAAGTAGTCTCTATTGTTCTTGTCTAGCCTTCTCCTTTGCTTATATAGTTTAAGAGAGAAGGATTTACACCCTTTGATTGGAATGGAGTTCTATTATCTATATTTCGGTTAACTTGGCTCTTATTTTTATTGATAGATCAAGAAAAACTATGTCTATTTCCTCATATTTCCTTCCATCTCTACCACCTCTTCTCTTTTGCACTTATGTTTTTCTTCTAATTCTCCTATTAAACCTTCAGTGATCTCTACCAAAGTGTTGGGGTACTTGCAATATACTTTAATAAGGCCTATTCAGTCACTTTTTTATTCTTTGTGCCTACTTGGTGATATACTTGTGCCATTTGTAGGATCATTCGTGGTGTAAATAATGGCCTATACAACTTTCTAGCATCCATCAACTCCTCTTTTTGTTCTTCCTTATCTTGTATATTTTATAATTATTATTTTTTATCTTTTGAATTATTCTTCATTAGGATATTCTCCTTCTTGCTTTGTTCTTATTCTTTGAAACCTATATCTCTTTCTCAAATGTATATAACTTTTTGTATCCTTTTTGTTTATTCTCCCTTCTTTCCTTTTGTACTCATTTACAATAGATCATGTGTAGCTTCTCTTGTATGATATTGTGACCCTTTTCTATCAAAATACATTTGGCATGAAGTGGAAGGTCATTTGACGGATATGGTGGTTTGACATCTAGGCTCATACACTTTGATCTTATTCGGTAAGACATGCAATATGAACTACTCTAATACCAATAATTCAAATCTAGGTGATCCAAGGGACAAAACTCTAGGTAAGGGCATATATGTGTTATAAGAACATGGAATTAAGTTGAAGATAAAGTATTAGTCAAAGAATAATACTATAATGACAACAAATCATTTTATTAATTTGTGTATGCCATACTCTCACATAGAGATGTGCTGCTATGTATTTGTGTCATTTATCTATTAAATCTCTATACCTAATAAGTTATATATGTAGATTTATAATTTATATGTTAACACAGATAAGGGTGGTCATTATAGAAGTTGAATACATAGTTCTTCCATGCATGATGTCTCATCTCCTAATAGTTAGGATCTTATAGATATGCATCATGCTGACAAGTAAAATTTTATGAAATGACTCTAGTATATCTATTGGTTCATTACATTATGCTCCATGTTATCATGTAATGTTCTACACCAAAATCTAAATTATACAATATGTAGATGATGACACGTGAAAACATAAATGTGGTCTATAACACAAACAATGTTGTTGGTTGTAGTGTGTGGAATGATCCTTCACATTACATCTAGATGGTGCATGAAAAGGGTTATGCAGGAGCTAGATGATGCATGTTGAGTTGTGTGACATGGTTCCAAAGATTGCATAAGAGGCACATGGATAAAGGAGCTATGTACAAATCAATTTACATTGGATTGAATGACTATTACATGAGCTATAGTTAAGAGAATTATATATACATCGTTGCTCTTGTGACCTATAGTAAAGTAAGAGTTTATATTTCATTTTCATGGTGGATTAAAAGTAAGAATACCCTTGTATCACCTCTTAGAGAAATCTCTAGGGATGATAGAAGGATATACTTCTCTTGTTTCCTCATTTGTCTTTTTATGTGTCGTAGTAGCTGCAATATCATTTTATTAGAGGAAACACAAACATTTGGAAATGCTACAAGATCAAGACATCAAATGGATTCAGTTAACTATGCAAGTATAACCTAATAATTGATTAAGTTAACCTTAATTTCCCACTACTAATCTTGTGATTGTCTTGGATCTCAACGTTCTAACTATATACCAATTCCACTCTAACACTCCTATCACAATGAAAAGAAAAAACAAAAAACCCTTGATTCTCCTTTTTACAAAGTAAGAGAATGATATGATATTTAGTGTTTCTTTCCCCTCCCATAACTCATTAGAGCTTAACATATGATTTCAATCTCACCTAGTCCTTGTTAATCTTTACTAGTTTGTTAAACTCTAGTGACCATATAAGAGAATGTTTATATTTTTTAGTCTTTTTTTGTCACTATGACAAGGTGGCTTACTATCACCATTGCCATGTCATTCCTAGCATGGTGGCAATGCGACCACCACTTATATTTTGCACCTCCACAACTGCCATACTTCACCCCAAATTTAGGGCATGAACTAAATAAAATGGAAATAAAAAACTCATTGTTACACTTGTTGAAAGATCAAGTCAATGACTCTAATAAGTTAAAGAAGGTTCCATGCTATTTCAAGACTATTACCTTATGCCCTTTTAAATAATTAATAACCCCCTAGATACTATAATTGATTATGTTAATCCCTAATTGATTTATTCATAATAGAACAATTGATATCTTTTTAGTATTTGATACACAATATCTTTAGTACATTTTTCTAAAGAATAATCATTGGTGAAACCTAAGGTCAAGTACAAGCATATAATTGATGAGGAACACAATTTTGTGACTCTTAATGCTAAAGAACAAAAATATATTGAATTGTCAAGACCATCTACTAACTCATCAACAAATTGACAAGGGAACTCTAAACTTATTCAATTATACATTGGGTTTAATTGACTTATAGAAGCACTTGAAACCTTTGACTTTCTATCCACATTGCTATAAATTCATGACAACATCCTCTTGCTTGATGTTTTCCCTATACTTAAGATTATATACTTTATAAAACTCATCAAACATGTTGGTCATAATTCTAGCCAATATATAATCAAATACATAGTAGTTATATAATAAAAATTGAGAATTCATTTTAAATGGAGAATCAATATCTAAAATTAATAATGTTATCAATATTAATTACGATAATAATAAATAAAAGTCACAATTTTAATAATTAAGTAGATTTTCTGGGGTATTACAAATATATATGATCATTAATATATTTTACTAATAAAGAAAGGTCTTTATTAATCAACATATTAGTTTGGTGTATAAGCTCTAATTATAAGGATTATTTTCTCTTTTACATTATATATTATTCAACAAGGTATACCATCTAAGTTTTATTTTAAAAATGAAACATATAATCTTTATACTATGAAGTTTCTTTTTAGATAGGAATGTGCAACCTTATTTATGAAGCATACATGCATGTACAATTAAACCAACACTAAAATCATAATAAACATAATGACATCATTTTCTCACTAGGGTTTCATCCTTTTATTCAAATATAAATAAACCACCTTAGGCCCTTTTACTACAAACATAATGAAAGGTTCACTTTATATGGACATAGTTGAAGGAGTTTGACAAGTCCCTCTATTAACAATAAGAGTTCACTCTATTTACTATTGCAGTAGAGAAAATTGAACTCTTTCCCACATGTTTATTGTATTTCAGGTCAATGTCTTTGTTGCATGATTTTAGTGCATACTTTATATCTTTTGACATGTTCATTGATCCTAAGTTTGGACCTAGTCTTTTGATATACAATATATTTCAATTAGATATTTCTTGACTCATTTCCCAATTACCCATCCCAACTTAATTACACTTACAATTTTATCCCTTAGATAATAGATGCAATTATTTTCCTCTTATCCAAAATTTATAATCTTACATTGTAAGGTTGACAATCTTGAGATTTGATTGATATTGTTAATGTGGACGCCAAAAAGTTTGAATACATTTGCATAGGGTCATGCATATAAAGCATCATCCTACGACACTTATAGAGAAGAATCAATGATCATTTAGAGATCACAAAGTATTAAAGATCATTTTTCTCCTTTTGTAAGAATCAAATATCAATCCTCATAAATTATCATTACGCATCAATAAGAAATAATAACAAAGTAATTAACACTCATTGTCAAATCGCACTCCAAGAACATCTCTAAACATAACCACTCATTGGTTTGTATTGAGTTTTAACGAGATTCAATACTAGTTTAGCTACATTAATTACCACCACATGTTTGTTGACACCCACTATCCCTCTTTATCTCTTTTACTATTGTTAGCTCACTCTTAGGAATCAATTAAGGTACAAGGAAGTCTAAGACTTCAATCCTTACATAACATGTCCCATAGTGCTATTGAGAATCATCCAAATTTTCTTACTTCAAATATACATCAAGTGAAAGAGTTCTACAATTGTTGAAAGTCTATTTTTTCTTAGGGTGAAATCATTCAATCTAGACAAAATCACACTATTATATAGAATCAATCATGTGATTGTACCATAGACACCTAGCTTTTCACATCTTAGTCATCTTAGCTCTATCCTTTACTAAGTTTTAGTTCTCAATTTTTAAATTTATATCATAGCATAATATTAGTCAAAATTAATTTCATGGTATTCAACTCTAATATGTCTCATTTATGTTTTCAATGCATGCTTATTTTTAGTTGATAGATCAATAATATATTTAAAATTATATTTGATTTATACTCCCATAAAAATATTTGTAGGGTGTGCTTTTCCCCCCAAAACTATCAACCAAAAGACTTATTTTCAACATTTAATTACATCTTACAACACATGTATCTTTTTCAAGCCTTCATTTTTTTCCCAACTCTTTCCTACTAATTGTAGAAATAATTTTGAATACAAAAAATTACAAAGTGATTACATCTTAGTTTATCTATTCAAGTGGCTTAAGGTTTCATTGAGCATAAATCGACACTATCTTATTGTAATGGTGAAAATCGTATACCAATTCTATTTTCCCTTATGTTTCAAGTTCACTTCAACTAGGTTGTCCTCTGTGCACTAATAAGTTTAATGTCACTGTGTTAAATTCGTCTGACACTCTTATCTTAGCTTGTTTCATGACCACCCATCCTTAGGAACTAATTTTGATTTATATATCTACCATTCACTACCCTAGTTCAAATATATGAGTAAAGAATTACTATAGGTCACTTCCATGCATGCGTCTTTGAACCTCATTTAAAAAAAAAATTAAATTTAAATATAAACCTTTGGACCCTTTTCCTACTAGACACTATGAGATAATTTAGCACATGTTTCTGTAGACTTGTGTGCCATATTGTTATATTTAAATACATTCATTATTCATTTTGAAATCATATAGGATCATCAAGGATCGTTCAAATGAGAGCATTATAGTAGCATCATTGGGCATCTAAATTACATTGTCAATTTTGCATTATAACCATCCTAAGCATACTACATACTTTTTTGTTCTTTTTTTATACCAGTTCATCATCATTGGATCGATCCCCCCAAGAGGATTGACCAAAGGAGAACAAATTCTTGCCTAGTATGTTTCTAAATAGCGCCTCTCTATAATACACCACTTTAAACATTTGTATAATAAGTTTAGGCAAAAGAGTTACAATTATAATTTTTCTACCAATTCATTATGTAGGTTAGGTTCGTTTTCACATATCAGGGCCACTTCCGTAAACATATTTCAATTGAAGCTAAATTAATTTAGGCTATACATTTTGAGCCTTTTGTTAACAAAATCTTATGTTTTTACATATTGGTAAAACAATTCTCAACATCTTTAATAATATATTGCTCTATTCAAATTTTAAACTAAATATCACAATGTTTGTCGATGGTTTTGGAAATGGATTGACAAACTAAGAGGACTTGATCTTGAGGGCAACTTTATGATTAAACATACTTGAGTCAAAATTGTACTTAAATTGATGACTTTTTATAAAATCTCGATGCTTCATCCTTACAAACATTAACAAGATATAATAAATGATAAATACCATAACTAAATATCATATTCAATTTATTTATATTGAATAAATTCCATTCTATATTTATCATTATTTAATTATTTGTCCGAGGTAATCTATGGTTGGGTGTATATATTATCCACTTATTTCTTTGGTGTTCTCGTACAAATCTATGGAAACCCACTTTAAATATACTAGAGGTGTCTTTAAAAACTTTTAGCTTCCTTCTTTTTAATTCTAGAGTATACCTTAACTTTTCCTAGTCTAGGTGGCAATGGTATACTAGCCAAAACATATATATGATATCATGATTGACTGTAATCATATTAATAATAAATGATGAACAAAATTCGAAAAAGAAAAATTCCATTCGTCATTGTTTTAAAGCAACAAAGAAGACTGAGAAATGGGGATCCAGAGAAAATGGGGAGGAACTCAAATGGGCAAATTATATTTTGCAAATAGTAAGCATGGTGTTAACTTAATTGCCGATAAATACCAAAAGGAGAGAAAACAAATATAAAATCTCAAAGAATGATAGATGTCCATTATACGCCTTCATTCAGTAGGTGTTGTTTGTGGGAGAAGGGCATGGATGAACACATGGAGGATGGATCAGCGGCTCCTGCAGGAGGAGGAAACATTGAAACATCAGAGGCCTCAGAAGGTTTGAGGAGAAGAGGGAACTCCCTCAAGAGGAAAAACAGTGCGTCTTCGTCCACCCCATCTAAGCGCCTGGCCAAAGATAGGTCTCCACTGCCTCCCTTACACAATGGTGGTGTCAAAACCAGGCAGTCGCCCATTAAAATGGCTGCTGCCCAACAGAAGGCACCCATTGTATCACCCCCATTTAAAAGTGAAGATACCCAAATGGTTACTCTAGCTGCTAAACCAGTGGTTGTTGGTGGAGATTCAAAGCAGGAGGATGAGAAAATGGATCAAGCAATTGCTGCTGTAGCTAGCATGGAGTTAAGTGAGGACGTGCTTAAAGATGAGAATGCCCACATAGTGCCTACGCCTTCTGGTAAGCTTTGTTTCTTTGTTTTGGGCCATTTTAGGGTAGACTTTGTATTGATACGGGTCTTCAATGGGCATCGCTGGTTTGTTGAATTGTATGGTGGGATTTAAAAAAATAAGGGTTTGCGTGCAGATCAGTGGTTTAGACTCGCCAATCATAGGTTATGATTTCTAGTCCCTAGAACTTAAGGATATCCTCTTATGTGTACCAGGAAGAGGAAATTTCTATGAAGTCGTTTCCTCGTTATCAGAAACTCATACCGCACATTCACACCAACACAAACATGTAGAATCTGCATAATGACTACATCCATAACCACATAGTTATAGCCATTCAAGATACATACATATAGAATTGGACGGTCCTACTTCACACCCACACCACTACATACAAATAGTTGTGCATTGTGACCGCATGCACATGGTGATGTCTGTGTACAGAGAGCAGCTATTTCCCATACATTTACACACATGTTAGCATATTTGTTGAACCCTATATCCAAACAGCTTGCACACAGAACAGCTATTTCATTTGCATATATACACGCGGCTCTGCATGTTGATCACAACCTACTCCTACTTTGGAAAACAAACAGTATTTTGTGCAGTGTCTGCACTCACACTCACATAGTAATATACATTTCACATACACCCACATGCATAAAAGTTAGCTAAATTGATCGCACCCTATATATACAGCAGCACATACAGAGGTTCTGCATAGTGACAATACCACACCAAATAGTTAAGGGAGATTGAGGAATTTTTACTTGATGGATATCAAATAGTGCGAAGGTTCTGCACCTTGTCAAAGAGTGTGCCTACCAGTGGATTATCTTGTACTTGCCAGTTAATCCCCACGTCATATAAGATCTATACAATTGCTCATCTAACAATGCAGAGCTATGCAAATCGATCGAATCCAATCTAAGTACAGACATTCAAGTAGAGTTCTGCTTTCAAATACAGACATACACAAAGAACTTTGTAATTTGAATACACAATATTCACATCGACACACACACAAAGTGCAGTGCATATGTCTTGCACTCACCAACATTGAGGAGTACTTGCCAGTTAATCCCTACGTCATAGAAGATCTATATAAATGCCCATCTAACCACATCCAATCTAAGTTTACACATTCAAGTAGAGTTCTGCATGCTCATGCAAAGCTCTGCGTTCAAACACAGACATACACAAAGAACTTTGTAAAAGGACTACACAATATTCACATCGACATTCAAACAAAGTGCAGTGCATATGTCTTGCACTTGCCAACATTGAGGACTTCTCAAACTTAAAATTCCTTCATATTGAACCACACGGTCGCTTATATTAATGTAGACAAAGCCTTCTCCCGATCTCCACATCAATCCACATCCACATAGAGCTTGACACGATGACAGTCATGGTATGACCTTGGAGATATTCTATGCAACTTGGGCCATCATGCTGTTAAATTTTGAGTGTGTTTGATGAGCAATTGGCAACATTTGTCTTGAAGAGGTAAATTTTGCGTAAAATAGGCCCAGCGTTCAAATGTGGATGTGATTGGTTTAACCTCTAAATAGCTTATGCACACCTATCGGGTCTCTTAAGTTTTGAAGTGCATGCACCTGACAATTGTGTCCCTGGAAATCGAAGACCTTTTGTCACTTGCAATTATTTCTCTAATCCAATGGTAAATGGATTTTAGTGTTAGCCTATTAGGATAAATGAATATAGTTACGAGCTAAAACTTATATATCATAGTTCTTAATGTTGTGTTGAATGTAGCCGGATTTACAAAGTTTATTTTAGTTGTTTGGAGGAGCTTTAAATTTTTCTAGTTACTCTTTTATGGCAGGTTGGTTTTCCTGGACAAGGATACATACCTTGGAGAAGCGAGTCTTAGCTTCATTTTTTGATGGGAAGTCTAAAACTCGGAACCCTGATATGTATTTAGAAATACGGAATTCTATCATGAAACGATACCACAGGAATCCACATAAACAAATTGTTCTGACAGATTTGTCTGATATAATTTCAGAAGACAATGATGCAGTTCGTGAGATCATGGATTTTTTGAACCACTGGGGCTTGATAAATTTTCGGCCTTTGCCAAGCTGCCAACAAGATGGTCCTATTGCCAAAGAAGATTTAGATTCTTCTACAGAGAACATTAAAGATGAAATTGACAAAACTACATCAGGAGCTTCAGTACTAGAAAAAATGTATAGTTTTGAAAAGGTCAGTTCCAGGTCCCGGAAGAAGACTTCTGCAGCTACTGCTTCTGTTTCAATGCCGACCCCTGTTCTTACTGCAGCTGCAATTCCAGATGTTTTGGTTGGACCTCAAGGACCTGCAGTTGAATATCATTGCAATTCTTGTCAAGCTGATTGCTCAACAAAACGTTACCACTGCCAGAAGCAGGTGTGTTGGTGAATATTCTTTAAATGTCTTTTTCTTGAGAACATTTTACTTATATCATGTCCTACACTTTGTGCATGCATCTCAAAAATGTACCAGATGTTTGTCTGTCTTGTTACTTTTCATTAAAGGGGCCAAATGTTGTCCAACTTTAGGTGCTGTATATCTTCTTGAGTTGCACACTGCTGATCATGATACATCAAGAAAGCTTTAAATTTTAAACATAACTTACCATAGTAACAGAATTGCTGAGCAATGGAATTATAAATTAAACATTGCATATGGGTCAAATCATCTAAACTAGATTGTCCAGAGAACACCAAGATATGCCTAACCTCTTATGGATTAATCACAGCAGCACAAGCTTGAGTTAATAAGGCATAAGAGGGAATAGGCAAGCTTTTCCAATTTATAAACTGTTAATCGCTGAGTGAACACAGAGTATGACTTGGAGCTTCCCACTAACCAAATATAATGTCTTCATAATCATGAAACGACCTGTGAAAACCTTACAATCACGTTCATCAAGGATATTACATGCTACCTGATTTAAAGGTGGGCTAACTAGTCGGATATATTGCTATATCCTGAGGCCCTGAATTAATGAGGCCTTAAAGTAAAAAATAAAAAATCCCAACCCTATCTAGCCCAGAAATGAAGCATGTTCCTCAAACAGATACATTCAATAAAATGTTCTCCTTTCAAATCAAATATGTAAACATAATAATATGATTCATAAATTTTTGGTTGCTCAAAGAGGCTAAGATAAAAAGGCCGGGGATCATGTTGTGGGTGTAACACTGTATATCCACCAAATTAGTTGCACATATGGAACAGTGTGGATGCTTTCCCATATGATTAGTGTGAAATTGGATTGTTCGGTAGAGCACAAATAATTTGCTGGGTAAACGTGGTCCCTTTATAATATGATATTAATATTTGGGAGCAAGAGATGGTAGAGCTGAGAGTGTTCTGTCATTTTGGAATTTTCTTAGCATTTCAGGTCATCTACTTCATAAACACTTTTCAAGTTTTCTGAGTGACAACATTGATTATGGATACTATCCTGTGCTCCGTACCAAAATGCACCTAAATCTGATGCTTTTGCATTCTATAGCATTTTGTGTGGTGCCTAAAAAGTCTAAAAAATTAATACTTGAACACAAATATAAGTAATATCTTCATCCAAGTCCATGTAGAATGCTTTAATATCTGCTCTGCTTGTCATGATAATGAGTGCTATTGTTATAGGTTAAAATGTTGCTTTTGGGATCAGTAGTATTTTATTATATAATACAGCGTCTGGTAAGCTACAGTATATGGTTGGAAAAAGCAAAATAAATTCAACTTTTTACTAGTTATATGCAAATTCATATTAACCATTTGTTGTTATGCCAGGCAGATTTTGATTTATGTTCAGAGTGTTTCAGTGCCGAGAAGTTTGGAGCAGGCATGGCATCAACAGATTTTATACTTATGGAACCTATGACTGAGAGAGCAGGTGTTAGTGGTGGTAGTTGGACAGACCAGGAGACTTTGCTTCTTCTTGAAGCTTTAGAACTTTATGGTGACAATTGGAATGAGATTGCTGAACATGTGGCTACAAAATCCAAAGCTCAGTGTATATTACATTTTATAAGGCTTCCAATTGAAGATCCTTTTTTGGAGGATAAGGACATGCCCGACACAATCATCCAGGGCAGCCTAGAAACAGTTTCAGGAAACAGAGATTTAACAATTGCTGCTCCTCAGAACAATTCAGAAAGCCCCATTGCTAAAAGTTCTAGCAGTGAGGAGCTACCTGGGGTTTCTAAGAATGATGATGCTAAGTCAAAACAGGTAGATGAAGGTCAACCTTCTGAAAAGATAGTTGAAAATGATGCAGTTAAAGCAGTGATAGCTGCTTTCCAGGCTGTTGGTGTATTATCTGGATCTGAGGAGTCACTGTCATTTGCAGAAGCTGGAAACCCTGTTATGGCGTTGGTAAGATGAAAAATTTGTTTCCACAGATTTCTTTCGCTCACCCAGGATATATTATTGCTATATTATGTACAGCCATATCCATCCTTCTGACCAATTTCTGGTTGTCTCTGGATGCCAGGGCATTTTTTTTGGCATTCTTATCTTACTAAATGAAAAGAAGCTCAGCTACTGTCTTGTTTGTAGGTGGCATTTCTTGCTGCCATGGTTGGACGAGAATTAGCTGCGGCTTCAGCTCAAAGTGCATTGAAGGCAATTCATGATAATACACCTGCCATGCAGCTTGCTGCAAAGCATTGTTTTAGGCTTGGAGATCCTTTAGATGATAGCAAGGATGAGAACACAAATTCAAGGTAGGTAATGTGTTAATAGACAATAACAAGTTTGATAAGAAGTACTGTATGCTTTATGATAACTTGATATCCATGGATGTAAGGTGAAGGAGTTGAAATGATAGCAGAGTTCTTGACGCCGTTGGCAGGCCGGATGCACAGGAACTGGAAAACGAATCTGTGTCTCTGGAGCATGGCAAAAGCCCAGATGAGGATCCCCCTAAGAAAGTAGATGAATCAGCTATATCGGATGCACTAAAAGAAACAGAAACTTTGGAAACATCAGCTTCCTTACAAGAGTCCCAAGTAGGACCTGGAAGTTCAAATTCAACAATGACAAATGGGGAAAATACAGGTTCTAATCTCCCATCTATACCAATACAGCTACTATATATGTGTGGACTTAACTTCATCTATATGGTATGGCTATTCCTAACGATTGACAGCGAAATTGTTTTTCTTATGGTATTACTTGCATTGCAGGAAAAGTTGATCCTGAACAAGCATGTAGTGCAAGTGGAGAAAAGACTGGTACTGGTCAATTAACTTTAATAGCTTATGCAATATAGCATATGTGATGTGGATCATGAATTTCTTTATGTTATTTTCTGACAATGAATGGTATTTTTGTATGACTTTTTAACAGATAAAGTTGATCTTGAACAAATTTGTAGCCCAAATGAAAAGAAATATCCCGAGGATTCAATTGAGGTTGAAGATTCTCATTCCATGGACACAGAGAAAAATGCAAATGAGAAAAAAAGTCCTGAAGATTTAGTAGTTGTGGAAGATTCTCACTCTTTAGATAATCTGAAGTCAAAAACTGAGGAAAAATGTGTTGAGGATTCAACTGACGTGGAAGATGCCGATCACTTAGACAAGATGAAGCGTGCTGCTATTACTGTGCTTTCTGGAGCTGCAGTGAAGGCGAAACTTCTTGCAGACCAGGAGGAGGAACATATACAACAGCTTGTGACTGAAGTCATCAATAATGAGGTATTGGCTGTGATTATTTATTTATAGATCTTTATTTTGAAGGTTTCTGTCATATTCATACTCCCGATTTCATGCAGTTGAAAAAATTGGATATCAAATTGAGACACTTTCGGGAGCTTGAGAGTGCACTTGGGAAGGCACGGGAGCAGATTGAAAGGGAAAAACATAGGTTGCTTATGGAACAAGCAAATCTTGTGGCTGCTCGTTTTGGTTTATCCGCAGCACAACCAAGATCCAGTTCCCTGCCTTCAGCAATCGGCAATTCACCTACAGTTGCATTAAGCCGATTTCCCTTGGGAGGGGGTTTGAGGTCTATTGCAAATACTAATGCTGGGACAGCAAAGCCACCTTTATTTACTTCCCCAGTGACCCAGATTAGAAATGTTGCTCCTCCACCAGTTCCATCATCTAGTGCACCTGCAACAAGTTCTGCTGCTGGAGGTACCAGTCAAACTTCAGACCCTCGAGAGGCTATGCCACCACAGGGTGCAAATTTACATTCTGGGTTCCAGTGACAGTCTTAATCATGTGAATTGCCTTCCAGTGAGAGTATTTGCTGAAGGAAATTTCATAATGAGTGAGTCCCTGCTGTGACTAAGCAGTTTTTGCAGAGCTCAGTTCGCTTTGTATAAAAAATGTTAATATAATTTATCATTTTATTCTGATACATACTATGTCATGCCTGAATGTCAGTTTATTTGTTTTATTTGCAGGTGATGGTGTGGCATGATCGTATTATATTGGAAGTACAATCTGTACTGAATATAATGCTGCTCTACACATGAATGGATTTTAAGTAATTATTGAGCCTCACATCTTTTCCAATGCTATATTGCCTTGTTCCTGTAATTCAACTCAATTTCTCATGAATATCTGCTTTCTATTCCTGGGGATTTACCAGTTGATTAGAGCATTAGATATTCTAAATCTCTTGATTGAAATGTATGTATTTTGAGGATACACAAATATTGTGATAAGTGCATGGTTACTGAGACGAATGAAAGGAATAGGTGAAGTTTTTTGATTCTCCAGCATTATGGAATAGTAAGTGTTGGCCATTTATACTTAGGACCGAGTTCCAGTAGGGAGCAATATGTAAAAAAATGAATCCTTTGATATGGTGGAGATTTCAAGAGGGAGATCAGAGACTGCAATTACGTGTAACATTATTTAACATTTTGTAGACAACAAGAACTGCTGTAACAAGGATTGTTGATGATTTCCCATTGTTAGGTTTATTGGCTTAATTTTCTCAGACCTTCTTTTGTATATGCAGCTGCAATGACTCTTTGCACCTGGAAGTAGTCACTTATATGAAGGGTACCATAACTAACCTGAACTCTCAGAGGGCTGCAGAGGGATTGATTTCCTTTTTGTCAGGTTCTTCTGCTGATGGATCTTGGGCCTATTGGGTATACCCAGCTCAAATGCTAATGAAATTGGAAGTACTTTTATCATTTATGGATTAGATATTGGCATGCACTTCAAGTAATCATAAGGTTTGTGTTTTTCTTGATATAAGTGCATTCCTCTTGTCATGAGAAAGAACGCATATTTGATAATGCTTCCCTAAAAATACCATGATCAAGACTGTTGCAAATACTCAACTCCCCTGTTCATTGCAGATGGGACAGAAGCTGAAATTGCATTTTCATGAATAATTCCTCCAGCTGTCACAGATTCAACTCTGTTGGCAATGTTTAGCTTCGTGTAATAAACTTATTGGTACAGGTTACCATATTCAAAAGTACAAGCAAGTCTTGTAATGATTATTACTATTTAGTTGATCTCATATTGTTTTTGTTATCTGCTGATTCCCTTCACTTGCATATATGCTTCCTTAGCATTACTGGTGGCGATGTACGTTGCAAGCATCAATAACCCTCCATGTTCTTTTTTGATAAAAGCTCAGCTGCATTATAATCAGTGTCTGGCTCAGCTGCATTATAATCAGTCTGTGAGTTTTCAGCATGTGGATACATGGGGACAAGGTTTTGGATATGGAAAAAAGTTTCCCAAGTTATGGGGACAGCAGTTAATGGTTACTAAAATAACTTTATTATTGCGGTGATAATTCTCCCGCTTTAGGATTTTAGCATTTTTTTCTTGAAAAGCTAACCTCTTCAAGTTTTTACACACCAAATGGAGAACATCCTCTCTGAGTCACCGAGACCCTGGGACATCATAGACAAATGGGTATGCTTCCCCATGGAAACACTGATTAAAATAAAAAAAATGTGAAACACATTTTATAAAAATTCCTGTCGTATGATTTCGAATTTTGTTTAAACATTGTTGGATTGTATCAGATCATTATTATGTATCAGCAATGACCATTACAAAACATAGGACCCAAATCACGTAGAAAATCAAAGGTATTCACTTAAGAAATCTATCCTCTAAAACTGCAACAATTAGTTGAAAGATCTGAAAGCTGCCTTATTATCCTTGTGGGATGAGCCTATAGTATGATGAATGACTTTTTCAGACTCACCAGTTTTGATTTGCTCCTTTCCGTGACCTCTTTTATCCTAACACCCCCAAATCAACAAAGCTTGTTCGGAGTCACTATTTATCACTCTTGCATGTAGTGTGTCGTTCTTTCCTTTGCGCCTACTTATGCTTGTCTAGTCTCTCCCTTGTGGTAAGTACGTTCACACAGTTTTTGACATCTTGTATGTGCATAAGTCTGTTGAATTCGTTTGGGTTGTTATTCACGATAATATCTGCCCTACTGTTTATCACAAGTTACATGGATGCCTTGTGTCACTTTCCATCTAGTTGAAGATTAAAGTAGTCAGGTGCATGCTTTTGATTCTTCAATTTCACCATTATTGAGTTGAAGGTTTTATGAAACACCATCAGTAATTGCCCAAATATTTATTAAACCTAGAATGATAGTGGCTGAGGTGGCTTACGAGCTTCGTATTGGTGTTACTACTAAGAAAACATGCTTCCTTGTTCCCTTAATACCCGAAGACCTTAATTTGGTTTTGTATGACACCTATTAGGCATTGAGAACTTAATTTGAATATCTTCCCCGAAGACCAAAAAACCCATTTATTATGGCCACTCCTCTATTTAAAAAAGATCATTCTAGCTTTTAATTTTGTTTGATAAGGATATGATAAAGAAGCTAAAACTAGCTGTTGGGTATGATATAATACCTCATATTATATAACAAGAAGCCGGGGCAGAGTTTGAAATGAGAGATGAAAGGCAAGTCGAGGTAAGAAACGTTGCAAAAGCTTTAGAATCCTTATCACTTAGTCAAATTTCCGTTGATAAGTTGAGAGTAACTTGGTGTCTAAAGGTAAAGGTTTGGCAAACTAAAAAATGAGTCCAAGCAAGGCATAGTCATTGACAATGTGTAAACTCATTCTTAGGGGCATAACGGTTGATTAATTGGATTTTGAATTCCCACCAATCTAGGAAATTGGTCATTTAGTTTCAAACGTACTGTCCAAGTGGCATCAATTTCAATGGCACTTGTATTGCAAATATCTTGTTCTATTCTCATGTTTGATTCTCCTATTTTATTAAATATAGTGTAATCTATATCTTCATAGATTAATCTAGTTTTGGTTTTCTTGGGGTCATATTTTCTTTAGTTCTTAATATTTCAAGTAGTCTTCCATCCCCGTCTAATATTACAATCCTCGCAAGCTCAAAGACGAATGCATTTGGCTTCATCGAAGGGTTTGGTGAATATATACACAACTTGTTTTGTTGTCAAACAATAGTGTAAATTAATGGTTTACTCTAAAATCAACACCTTGAGAAAATGCACATGGATCTCGATGTGGCCTATTGATGATAGACCAAACTCTTTAAGATTTTTGGATGACCCTTTAGTTGTTAGAGTGGATGATTGATGGATTTTGAAAAAGTGATGCCAAGTTTGGTGAAGATATTTTTAGGCTAAATAGCCTTAGTGGTGGCAATAGAAAACCTCCAATACATAGCGTTAATCAAAGAGAGCGATTGAATGCTACTTCTTACCCTATGAGCAAATAGAATCAAGATCAAGGTGAAAATTGTAGCTAGAGGTGACTTGCAATCAAAATCATCAAGTCGGTTAGAGTTTGTGTATCCAATCATGTGAACCTTTACTTGTTACATATAGAAAGTTGTGTGGGAGTGCCTAACCGACTTTGTGTATCCAATCATGTGAACCTTTACTTGTTACATATAGAAAGTTGTGTGGGAGTGCCTTCTATGTAGTGTAGAATGCACTTGATCACTTTTCAATGTGATGTAGAACGAAAAATCAAGAACTCTAAAATGGAGTGTTGATCTTCATAGCAACAAAGCAACTAATAATTTTTTCACAAGAATAAATGCCTATGGGCAGCCAAGTAAGATATAAAAAAAGAAATTTCATTTCATATTCTCACAAAATTTATGCTGAAAAGTTTGTTCACATAACTTTTTTGAAAATAAATTCGAATAGGCAAAATAAGACTCTTTTCTTCAAAATATTGCATAAAATACTCATCTATAAGAAAACACTAAATAAAAATAAAAATACAATACTCATCTATAAGAAAACACTAAATAAAAATAAAAATCTGCAACCACCTATATTATTTCATGCCAAGATCTTCAAGAAATCTTCTTTTAACAACTCACTATTTTCTCCACATCCCGTACTCCTGCAACCAAGCATTTTGTTCTCTTTTTCTTTATACTTTGAAAATAAATTACCTAAAATAGGGGCATGGGATTTGTAATTACTCTTTAGATTTTGACAACTCCTTTTTATAACTCCTCAATTTGGCACAACCATTCAAGGGTGTTGGATTTTTCAAAGTATTTGAATTGTGAGAAATGACAATCACAAAAAGTTAGGTGTTGGATTTTAAAATTTTGAACAATTATTTAATGTGCACATTAATAATCTACTTTACAAATCAGCAATGACATGGTTTGAGAACCACATAAATAAAATAACATTGCATAGGCTGAACTCCTTATTTCATCTCATTATTTGATACTTTGAACATTACATTCCCTAAACAAATTGAATTTTCAAATTAAATTGCCTCACTTATGAATCATGGATTTAATGCAACAAACAAAATCCAATGAAACAAACAAAACATAAATTAAATGAAATAATCTTTTTTGCTTGATGCAAGATTACCATACACCCTTGGATGCTCCTACATCAACATCTAAAGTAAGAAAATTTTGTGAGATTGGGCTCAAAAAAATGGAGTCAGGTGATAGTAACACTCAATTAGAGAATTTGATGACCACCCTTGCTTGTCATATGAAGATTTATGACGGCTTTATCATTTCAATGCTTTTCATTTTACGTTTTAAGAAAAATATTAGTTGTGAAAAATATACATGAAAAGAATGTGAAATTTGAAAATAATGATAAATTAATTATATATATGAAAATCGTAAATTTACCAAGTTTCTAAATTCATATGAAAAATATTCAAAGTAATCTTGCCAACAATTATATATTATTTGGGAGAGATTTTAATTTAATAAATATTCATAATAAACATTATAGAATCATATATATTACATATTAACATTAAATGATAATCATTAAGAATTGTTAATAATAAATGTCTAAATATCAAATTTTATCTATTATGACAAGTTTCTAAATTCATATAAAATAGAAACTACTCTAAAAATTCATATTAAAATATTTTAAAAATTAGAAATAGTTATACCTTATCTTTTCAAAATATTCTAAATCAATTTCTATTTTATAATAAATACTATAAAATAATATATTATTAAAAATTAAAATACTATATAATATTTACCTATAACAAATTTTAACGGTTTAATAATAACTTAGTGTCATATATATGATTTTATGAAAATATAGCATTTCAATCCATACAGTCTAATACTTTTTTAAGTCGTTATATATAGTTCAAAAGTGAAAAATGGCCATATAGGCGATCAAATTCCAACCTGGTACCAGCTTTCTAAATCGTGAAAAATGGCAATAACCAAAAGTTGGGTGTTGGATTTCAAGATTTTAACAACTATTTAATGTGCATATTAATCATTCACATTACAAATTAGCACTAACATGGTTTGTAAATAAAATAAAATAACATTGCATAGGCTTGACTCCTTATTTTACCTCATGATTTGAAATTCAAAATATTACGTTCCCCAACCAAATTGAACTTTGGAATCAAATTGCCTTGTGAGTGTTGAAAGTTAAGAATTAGAGACTTGCCTACTATAAACACAATCAAACAAAACCAACAAAATGGAAATGAACTAAAATCATATTTTGAGTGACGCAATATTATAATACACCTCAAGATCCTCTTATATTAGACACCTAAAATAAAAATAATAATTGAACTTGAGTTCACAAAATGGAGTTGAATGATAGTACCACCTTTCTAGATTGTATACAACATACAAAAAACTCCATTATGGCATTGAGATAACTTTTTCATCTCCTCTTCCAGTAAGTGATTGCTCCAATATCCTTCTTTCTCCACTAAAATGCATCTATTTTATTTCTTATAACATTTGCACACACTCTATCATTACAAGTATAAAAAATCTTTGTTTCTTTCTCCTCATCCATTTCTTCCTCACTTTCCTCTTCCTATAAATAAACAAAGTCAACAAAGTCTTTCTATTGTCTCTTATTGTTGCACCTTTCTATGTCTTCTTCACATCCATTCGCCATTTTATTTGAAGAAAAATTATCCTTAACATCTTTGAAAAATATAAAAAAATATATCCTTTCCTTTGTTTACTTCTTTTCCTCTAATGCTATAACTTTCTTTTTTGCACATGCAATCTTCCTATTCTCCACATTTATGCCTCCATTAAAACATTATCGTCTACAACTTCATATTTAACCTCCTCCATGCCTTGAAAAGACATGCTTCAACTATGACCTCGTTCTTCTCTTCTTTTTCTCTTGCATGAGGATCTTTTCTTCTTCTCCAACTGCTACAACTTCAATTTTCTTTCTTTTTAATCTCTTTGTTAAGACAAATTATTGTCATATCTGTTTTGGATCACGAGTCAATTCAAAACCTACTTCTTTATTTTTCATTTCTTTTACAAATTGTTTTTTTGAAATCATACATATCCATGCATTGCTTTCTACCTAGACTCTTGCTTGTCCTTCAATAAATTCAAAGTAAACTTTCTCTCATCTTTTACTATGTTGTAGGTATTTGCTTAACTATTATGCATAGTTTTTTAGTTAAATTGTCATAGTCAGGGCAATAGGACATGACTAGTATCTATGGGCATCACATCACATACAACTTCAGTTATGTAATTATCTATTTGAAAATTCAAGAAATTGTATTCACTAATGAAGGGTACTCCCCTTACAAACCCAAACATACAACAACAATAGAGAAATAACTAGAAAATGCAAGAAAGAAACACATGCCTTATATTATCTCAAGGAAATGAAATACCACGTTAAAAAAATAATGTGCTTCATCCACATTGGCTTTCTTATTACATAAATTTGCAAGCTAGACCCACAATCTGCACTATGGGGATTTGTCCTCTATAACCCTTGTTCACCCCCTTATATAACTGCCTTAAAATGTTCTAGAAAGTGCAACTTTTCTTCTCTTTGACCCCAAACGATTCATCGGTTCATTTTTCCCGCCAAGGTGGAATTTCATTGAAACTTGAGTTTTGGTGGCACAACCTCTAGGAGCCATAACTTTTGACTTGGGTGTCCAATTCACTATTATAACATATAATTGGGAAGATTGCGAAGAGATCTATAACACCAAATTTATCAAAGATCTATTTGTCTAGATTTCAAAACTTTAAGGTCTTCAATTTTGAGTTTTAAGCTTCCTTGGAGAAATTGCTTGGGAGGAAAACTTTGATATCTTTCAAACCATACATGATATTGAGATGATTCTTTCACCAATCATCTTATTTTGTCAATTTCCCTCCTTGGGACCCTTTTTATGTCCATATGACCCCAAATGAGCAAAAGTCCTGAAAATGACCTGTGACTATTTTTGGCTATTTTTAGCTTCTATACCTCTTATATAGTGCATCTATCATAATGGTCTCCAAGAAAACTAAAGAAAAACCACAAAACAAAAGGAAAATCCAATATTTCTTTTTGGGTGATGCAAGATTACTCCTACATTAAACACTCGAGGTAATCTAAGAAGTGACCTTGTCACATCTCAAGTGTTCAAAGGAAAGCCAAGGCGGTCAACCTCTGCTTTAGACAACCATGATGAATCTTCAACATGCCTTCCTTTCCACTTGACCAAATATTCCTCATACTACCTATTTCCTTTGCTTCTACCCACATGGCTATCCAAGATGTCTTCTATCTCCTCCTTCTATGAAGTAGTTATTGGAATATTCCACTGTACTTCTGCTATTTCATCTTCAATACTACCTTCATGATACTCTTATCAAATCAAAAATATTAAAAACAAGTGAAATGTTAAGTCCACTTGGCAACTCTACGTCATAAGCATTTCCTAAATCATGCTTCTTCAAGATTTTGCATGACCCAAATTTCTTCATCTTCAACTTATTAAGTGTTCCCATTGGAAATCTCTCTTTACTCAAATGAACCATGAATTCTTCTTCAATTTGAAATTCCTTATATCTCCTTTTATAATCCGTCTTAGCCTTGTACTAAATATTCATCTTATTAACATGCTTTCTCACTTGTTCATGCAAATTCTTTAGGTGCTCTGCAAAGTCTTCGGCTCTAACACTACTCTTTTCTCCTTTGTCCATCTTCCTTAATTCTGAAGCATTTCTAGGACTACTTCCATATACAATCTAAAATGGTGATTAACCAATACTCCTACTGACAAAACTATTGTATGCAAACTTTGCTTGTGGTAAAATGAAACCCCATCCCTTGGGCTTATCTCCTACTAATCATTTTAGCAAGTTACCCAAACTCCTATTCACCACTTTGGTCTGCCCATCAATCTATGGATGGTGTGTTGAACTAAACTTCAAATCTTTCTTTAATTTTTTCCACAATGTCCTCCAAAAGTACCCAACAAATTTGGTGTCTCGATCTAAAACTAAACTCTTTGGTAGACCATGTAGTTTCACCACTTCTCTGGAAAATAGCTCTGCCATATAAACATCATTAGTATTCTTACATGGAATAAAATGTGCTATCTTTGAGAACCTATCCATGGCCACAAAAATGGAATCATGTCCTCTTCGACTCCTCGGTAAACCAAGAACAAAATCTATATTAATATCCTCCTATGGCTTCTCTGGTACAAGTAATGGCTGATAGAACCTTATAATTTGCCTGGTGCCTTTTTCCATCTAACATACTCTACAACTTTGCACAAACTTCTTAACATCTTGCTGCAATTTTGGCCAATAATAATGCTAACTGACAAGAGCAATGGTCTTATCTCGAAAAAAGTGTCCAACCAATTCTCCACTATGCTTCTCCTTAATTAGGTTCTCTCTCATGGAACTCTTTGGAATGCACAACTAGCTACCTCTTAATAAAATCTCATCTTGGATTATAAAATCCAACAACTTAGTCTTGTCTAAAGTAACAAGCTCCATGCAAGCTTGCCAAGCCTCTCCAAAATCAGGATATTCTGGATACCACGGGGCTTCACCCACTAGGCAATATGATATCATGTGCATTCATATTGGGGGGTTTAATATCCCAAAGTCCAAAGTAATATATTGCAAATATACTAAGGACGACGGGGTTTTATAAATTGCTATCCCGAATACGAATATTCAAAGGTATTTTTTATTCGTCAAATGTCAGAAGTAGGGGTTGGACATAAGACATCCACATGTGTCATCATCGGTGGATCACAAGAGTCAAAACTTGAAAAGCATTAGATATAACTTGATTTTATCGATGGTCATCCCTTCTGATGTGTGCCTCCACATATACATTGTCAAGTCAGCAAGATGAGATTTGAACTTTGCTAGAACTCAGAATTTCACTGCCGAGTTTCATTTTGTTGAGTATATTTCACTCAGAAGTAGGTGCAAAAAGAGAGAACAATTTGAACATAGCCACAAAGGACAAGTTGGATGCAATAAAGGCATTTTTGAATTTAAATGATATTTATTTTGAGTCAAACAATGTTCATTTAGAAGGAGGGAAGTAAACCTCATAGAAACCTGCAACTTCAAGCCCTTATCAAGATTTATAGTCAAAGAGGAACGAGGAAAAATATTTAATCAGGTATTTAGAAAAAATCTTGTCACCTCCATTTAACTATTATTCTCTTTCATCTGTTTTCGCTCAGTAATGTCAACCATGGAAAGCACTATTACGTCTCTGAAAATAATTAGTGAACTAGGGTGAAGAACACATGAAGAACCATCATTTGATCTATAACTAAGAGCTAGTGAATACTGATTATAGTTTACAATATTTACCAATACCAATAGAAAAACACTAGAAAAAATGCCCATGAGCAAGTATGGAGATCTCAAATAGAGAAAAATGAACTGTAACAACAACATAATATATTAGAAAACTATAAAGTTTTTTTTTTACATAATACTGCCATAAGGGGGCAACTCCCATATTTAAAAAAATAGAAAACAAGTACATAGATATTAAGAGGGGGGACACTACGGGGACATAGGGGGGATCATTGATAAGAGAAGGGACACAGGGGTGATCAGTGATACAGATAACCAATCCTCTTTCCAATCACTTTTAACCTTTCTACAATCTCTGTAGGGAACATATTGCCACTAGCATTCATAAATGCCTCAAACTCATCCAAGTTGTATTTCTGGCCTACCCCAACTTTGAATAACTTCCATGCTTTAGCCATTTTGGTCTTTTAGCCTTCTGCATTAAGATAAAAAAAACCAAGCATGATTTTTTACTGTGGCACAATCTCAAGGGTCACTAGCGTAGTCTTCACACCTTGAGCATTCTCCTCCTTCACTGTGTGATGTACAATACCATAGGCGTCAAGGGCATATCCCAAAATTTGGATGATGGGGGAGAACATGTTCTCATAAACAATTCCATCATGTACATGCCCGTTAGCCCAGATATTCATCCCTAAGATGTTTATCACAAATATCTTCTCCTCATCATTCCCTTTGTTGAATAGGTGGACAATCTACTCCTCTGGGGATTCTCTGAGATTTTTCGTGCATACACACAAACACTTAACACCAAAGGAAGTCACCATTTTTTTTACACAATCTTTGATGAAGGGATCACTGCTTTATAGCCTTCACAACCTTCATATCCTACGATAGAAACAAATCTCAAAACAAAGATTTTTGGGATTTGTTTCCAAAATTATTACCCAGATCTTTAGTTTGTTGTAGATCGTCATCGTTTTGTTAAAAAGGATGAGACCCTTTCATTCATTTACCACCTATTATGTTCAAACTTGCATTTTGTACCTTTGACTGCAAAAATATATATGATTGGATAATTAATACTTTTCAATTCTGACAGAAAATCAACTCATCGAGTTTCAATGTAATCTTTGTTTTATTATTTATGTGGCCTCACAGATTGCAGACTCTACCACCAAAATGGAGATTCACAATCTTACAGAATGTAATTGTAGTTCCATGTGAAGCCATGTCATTCTGTCTGAGTAACAAATGTTGATTTACACTAATCTGAAACTAAGAGATCTCATAAATCATGCCTCGGTAATCCTGATTGGAATAGCAAGGAAAATAAATAGTTCCTTGGGGCAACTACCAAGGAAAACAAATGCCTTCATTGACTCTTAATTTTCCCATTTCTAAATTAACCTCTTCATTTGTAAATTTGAATTTCTTTTTTCATTTAGTTATGTATGCGCCAAGATGAAAATACACATCAATTCATAGCAATATTATAACCAAACTTCTCAAATTTTTATTATAATTTCATAGATTACTTGATCAACCGATAGGTACATGTGGAAAATAATACGATGGATCCAATTATAGATATGGAATATGTAATTGTTACCAATGAAGAATTTTTTGTTGTTGGCACAATCATTTGTCGAAAAGGTTGTACACTTGCTGACAACCGTCATGAAATTGTGGATGATGAACTCAATGAATATCCTTTCGATTTTATCAGTGGGCTTGGGCATCCTTTAAATATAAAGCAAGAAGTAAAAGGGAAAGCTACAACAACACTTATAGGAATTAAGAGGAAACATGACACAATATATATATATATATATATATATATATATATATATATATATATATATATATATATATATATATATATATATATATATATATATATATATATATATATATATATATATATATATATTGTGTCATGTTTCCTCTTAATTCCTATAAGTGTTGTTGTAGCTTTCCCTTTTACTTCTTGCTTTATATTTAAAGGATGCTTTATATATATATATATGTGTGTGTGTGTGTGTGTGTGTGTGTGTGTGTGTGTGTGTGTGTGTGTGTGTGTGTGTGTGTGTGGTTGAGTCAAAAATAGTGGAAAGTACACCAAACCCTCAACACAATAGAGAGATTGTGGAGGTAGGTATGCATAAACAACCAAGAGTTGGAGATGTGTCTGAGTCAGTGGAACAAACATAGTTGTTGATCCTAATGTATTGGCATCTTGGAATCAGAAAATGAATAGTTTAATGGAAGAATTTGTCAATGAGAAACTTACTCTCAAAGTATTTAAAAAAAAGGGAGAACCTAAAATAAAGATCTGTTGTGAAAGTTGTGGCATTGATTATGGAACATGAGAAGTATCCATAATAGCACAAATAGTTCATAACTTTTGAAACAATCATATGAACACAATGTCCCATCAATGTCACATTTTAATGGAGGGAAATGGTGAAATTTTTTTAGGTAGCATAGAAAAGCAGACAACAATGGTTAGAGCTCGATTTGAGATTGTTCAAGCAATTAACTTTCTAGATAATTTCAACAAGACAAAAGGGCCTAGTTTGTTCAAGGTGGTGGAAGAAACACTTGCAGGCTATGAGGATAAGAAAAAAATAAGAGTGGAATGTACATGATGCAATAAATGATTTTGTTTGGTGCAAGCAAGTGGTAATATTGTCAGTTTTCAAAATGAACAAATGAAATGAAAGAAGCACACCATTGCTATAGATGAGGATTCACATGATACAATTGTTTTAAGGAGTGGTGTGAGAGTTGAGAAACACAACACCACAGGAGCCTAAAGATCTCTACAAGCTGAATAACCTGTTACAAGGAGAAGCAAGGAAGCAAATAACAGAAAAAACAATACACATAAAATATGCTCAAAAAGATGAGAGCTCAATATTCACAAAATGTGTAATGTGATAATAATAGAAGGAAAAGAAAAATAACCTCTAATAGGTCAAGAAACCCTAAAAGGGAAAACCTAGGCTTGCACATAATAATTAATAAAAGAATTAATTATTATGCACCTAATGTTAGCTTACATGTAAAAAGAGATAATAGGGAACTTAAAAAATTCAACAAATATTGTTTAATTAATCAAGTAAAGACCCGATAACTCTAACACCCCCCCCTTAAGCTAGACTTAGGGAGAAGCTAAAACCTAGAACAAATACTGAAAGCAGGAAAGATGGGTCCCAACAACAATGCCTGATCAGGTACCCAAATATAATGAAATCTCTATGAAACAGAGAAAAAGGAGAAAACCTAGTGGGAAAAAACTCCTCTCCAAAAAGAGATAAGAGAACATGTTGAAAGAAGAAGGAAGGAAGGCCTCATAAAGACCCCCCAAGGACAACTTCCGTCACCCCAAGCATAGAGCGCAACTGAAGATAGCACGACGATGCAAAAGGTTTCGTGAAGATGTCTGCAACTTGCTCAACAGTGGGAATGTACTTCAGAATGAGAGAACCATCCTGAATCAACTGGCGGATAAAATGCATGTGAAGCTCAATGTCCTTCGTCTGCTGATGCTCTACTGGGTTGCAGGAAATATGAATAACACTCTGATTGTCACACCAAATAACAGTGGGACTATCAGGAGGAAAACCAAACTCAGTCATCAACTGTTGAAGCCATAAGATCTCCTGACTAGCGAGCACAACAGCTCGGTACTCAGGCTCTATAGATGATAATGCATGAGAAGTCTGCTTCTTGCAAGACCATGTGATAGGACCAGAGCCAAGATAGAAAACAAAGCCAGAAGTAGACTTCCGATCAATGACATCACCAACCCAATATGAGTCAGTGTAGCCAACAATGTGAGGTTCCCCTGATGTGTAGTGAATGCCATGAGAAATAGAGCCCTAAATGTATCACAAAATACGTTTGGCAGCTTGCCAATGAATCTCATGAGGATCATGGGAGAATCTAGAGACAAGGCCAACTGCAAAGGAAAGATCAAGACGGGTGTGAGTCAAGTATAACAAACTGCCAACCAACTGGATGTAAAGTGTAGAATCTACTGAAGGAGTGGGACAAGTAGTAATCAAAACAACCCCTGACTGAAAAGGAGTGGGAGTAGGCTTGCAATCAAGCATACCAAAGTACCAAAGCATGTCAAGAGCATACTTCTGCTAGTAAATGTAGATCCCATCAGAAGACTGAATCACCTGAAGACCAAAGAAATAGTGCAGAAGACTGAGATCTGTCATCTCAAACTGGTCCATCAAGGCTCGCTAAGTATGCTGAATCATAGAGGATGAGCTACCTATGATGAGGAGATCATGAACATAGAGTACAGGAATCAAGATCTCACCCTCAATAAGATGAATATACACTGTGTGATCAAAATGACTGCAGGTGAAACTAGTGGAGAGCAAGAAAGAATCCATCTTCTCATACCAAGCCCAAGGGGCTTGTTTGAGACCATACAATGAACGTCGAAGTCTGCAAACCAAAGAACTATCCTACACAAGTCCCTGAGGCTGCTCCATGTAGATTTCCTCCAATAGGTTCCCATGTAAGAAGGCACTCTTCACATCCATCTGAAAAACGGGTCATCTCCGATAAGCTGCAAGAGATAGTACAAAGTGAATAGAGTTCATCTTGGCGACAGGGGCAAAGGTCTCAGAGTAATCAATACCCTCAACTTGGGAGAAACCCTTCGCAACAAGACGTGCTTTGTACTTATCAATGGAACCATCAGCAACATACTTAGTGCGATCCAACCAGCGACACCTAACCATCTTTCTACCCTTATGAAGAGGACAAAGATCCCAAGTATGATTCCTCATCAAAGAAGAATACTCCTCCTCCATAGCACAATCCCATTTAGGGTGTCCTGTAGCCTCTGAAAACTTTTGAGGATCATCTAAAATGGCATGACTCAAAAGACTAGAACCCACAGTATGAGAACAGGTGCGACGAGTATCTAAAGGATCACCGGCCATAGAACCTGCTGCCTCAACAGTAAAGCGAGCCCACTTGGGCATCTGAGGTGGAGCAGGTGGAGGTGGGGATGGTGGATCATCAACACCATCATTAGAATCATCCTCAAAATAATCCTGAAGAGATGCAGTGGGAGGAGTACGCAGAGGAGTAGACACTAGAGTCAGGGTATCCATTGTGGGAAGGCTCTCATCAAAATGAACATCTCGTCGAATCAGGACCTCTCTGGAATCAAGATCAAACTGTACGCCTTAACATCCCCACAGTAGCCAACAAAAATGAGGGGTCAGCTCTTTCGCTCCATGGCTTTCCCCTGTGCATTAGGAATAAAAGCCCATGCCTCACTACCAAACATTCAGAAAAAAGAAACATCAGGCTTGTCATGAGACCAAGCCTCCTCAGGAGTCATATGTCGAATCGCCTTGTGAGGCATCCGATTCTGAATATAGTTGGCACAATTGACTGCCTCAGCCCAAAAAGATGAATCCATGGACCTGGACTGAATCATATAATTCGCCATGTCCCATAAAGTTGTGTTCTTGCGCTCAACGACACCATTCTGTTGAGGGGTGTAGGGAACAGTAAACTAATGTTGCAAACCATGCTCAGTGCAAAAATCTCTGAAAGTCTGATTCACATACTTCCTCCCATTATCTGTACGTATCTGCCAAATAGAACAACCAGACTGCTTCTCTACAAATGTCTTGAAGATTCGAAATGAATCAAAGACATCACAGTTGTACTTAAGAAAGTACACCCATGTGCATCTGGAGAAGTCATCAATAAAAGTGAGTACATACTTGGCCCCAGAAAAAGGAGTGGGAAATGACATGAGATCACTGTGAATCAACTCCAAGGGTGTCAAAGCATGAGGGGCTCTTCCCTTTGGAAAGGGATCTCTGTGATGCTTGCCAAGTGCACAACCATGACAAACACCATCAGTGCAAGAAATCTATGGGAGCCCAAGAACAAGTGCATGTGTACTCATCTGCTAAAGATATATGTAACTGACATGGCCCAAGCACTCATGCCAAAGATTACTCATTGAATCTGCATGTGCTATAAGAGATGAACCTCCACCTGCAGAGAGCTCAAATCCATCAAATCTGTACAGACGAGATGCAGTATCAACACTCCTAGTAGCCACAACCAAATCAGAGTCATGGAGGTCTCAAATAACCACATCATGTGGTGATAACTCAACTGTTTTACCAGAGCCATAATGGAAAATCTAATAAATGGATAGGAGGTTCGTCGAGATGTCAGGGGCAACCAGAACATCCTGCAGAGTACCCCCATCCAAAAAGACAGAACCTGAACCCAAGACTGAAAGTTGAACTGAGTCATCCACTGCAATCTATGAAGTACCACAAGAGGCAAGAGAAGTAACCAACTGCTGAGTGTGAGTCATATGGTGAGAAGCACCAGAATCTAGTATCCATGTGGACCCATAGGTCGAAGCTAGAGCAGTGAAAGCATGACCTTTCCCTGTGGAAGGAGAAGATGCCTAAGGTGAGGAGATGTGATGTTGCTGCATGGCTTCCTCTAAAGCCTCTAAGCATTTCCAACATCTGGAAATTGGATGTCCTTCCTTGCCACAAAAACTGCAAGTGTCTCTTGATTTCTTCTTAGTCTTGGAGGAAGACTCACCAGACTGTGAAGATTTACCATGTTTTGGAGGAAATCGTGGTTTAGAATCAAACTTAGGAGGAGGCTTGGAGGAATGCTCACTACCTGCATAATTCTTCTTTGGCTTGGGTTTATGCTTTTGCTTCTCCTTAGAGGACTGAGCAACCAATGCTTTGTTCTTGGACCCTGAAAGCATATCCAGCTGAGAAAGATGAGACTGCTCACGAGACAAATGCTCACAAAAGACATCAAAGGTAGGCATGGTGAAACAAGCACCCAAGCCATCCATGGTGGAGTAGAAAGCAGAGGCAAAAAATTGAAAATGACCCCGAATCTTCAAAAGAATCAAGTGAATGCACTCTGTGTCTGTCTTGATCTTTCCACATCCTTGAAGAACAGATTTGGTAGTCTTTAACTTGTTCAAAAAATCCTCAATGGTGGGAAAGGAATCAAGTGACAAGGAAACCAACTCTTCCTCAATCTATAAGCCTAAATCTCATTAACCCTCCTAAAGAGAGACTCAAAGTTCAACCACATAGCATGAGGAGTGAGCAACTCATCAAGGTGAAACAGAAGACTGTCAGAGACATGTAAAGAGAGCAAACCCATGGCCTCATCCATCTTGTTTCTATGCTAAAGAATCTCATAAGGACGCTGCAATAGAGGCTCAACCTCATCCAAACAAGACCACAACCCTCGTGCCTGGAAAAGCCTCATGATGTGGGGCTTCTAGGTGTGATAGTTGTCTGATGTCAAAAACTCAACTGAAGGATCTGCAATGAAAACTCGACACTTGCACCTTCTTGTTGGTTTTTTTTTATTATGTGATCTTTCAGAATAGACAGAAGATGCAGTAGGGTTTATTTGTATTGAGAGTTTTTGTGTTCTTTATTTCTAATATAAATGATAGAAAGCGAGGAAAAAACACCCCCCATAATAGATAAACCCAAACCCTAGTACATACTGATGAGAAGGAAGCAATGCATAAGCAAAAAAAATTCAAAGTAAAATATCATGTATCTAATGAAAATTATAAGAAACAAGATCACATATCTAAATAGAGCACGCTGAGAGCTTTCCAACACCTATTCGTTTTCAAAAAATGAAGTCCGTTTGTCCATTCTACGGCCCCAGAAGTGCAGAAAAGAGTCCTAACTTTGACTGGAAAAGAGTACAGTCAAACAGAAAAATTGAGAAAAAATTCTAACACCACGAGGTCCATCTCGGAACCAGCTTTCCGACACCTATTTTTTTTCGAAAAAATGACATCGGATGCTCAAGATATGGCCAAAAACTGAACCCCCCCTTAAAAGACAAGAGGGTGGAGATCTGGGGGCAAGGGCCTGACAGTGGTGGTGCTCCGGGGAGGAGTGATGGAGGGGCCGAGAGGGAGCGGCAGTGGCAGGGAGAAGAGCTCTGGTGGGCTGAGCAGCAGGCGGCGACAGCAGGGAAGTGTGCGCCGACGACGGGGGTAGTGCTTCGACGGGCGGCAGTGGCAGGTTGAGTGGGTGCCGATGACGGGAAGGGGAAGCCGGTGGCGAGGCAGCAACCGGTGGGGGCCAGCAAGTCGAGGCCAACATTGACAAGTCTAGTCAGTCGGACTGTCAGCGGTACGGAGTACCCTCCGAACCCTGCAAAAATGATTTTTCAAAAAACCTTTTTTTTTCTTCGCCTTTTGCCAAAGCTTTTGATTTTTGATTTTTTTTAAAATAAAAAATTCGGCTTGCATGCCGTAAAAAGGTAAAAATTATTTTTTTTTGAAATTTTTTCTCAAACCGCGTGCCAGGGCAGTACGAACTGGTACTGAAGAAAAATTACCCCCAGATGCTCAGGAGTCAAAACTAGGCACGTTATATATGACTATAGGGGTTTTCGGGCCTTTTGAGCATGATGGTGAGGTTCATTTAGGACCAAAGTGCTCAGAAAAAAGGTATATCCCTAATTACATTAAAAAAACTTCCTAAAACCATAGATCTGCCTCCATTGCAAAAATTCTCATAACAAGAACATATAGCCGCAGATATGAAGCTCTGATACCATGTGTGAGTTGAGAAACACAACACCATAAGAGCCTAAAGATCTCTGCAAGTTGAATAATATGTTACAAGGAGAAGCAAGGAAGCAAATAACATAAAAGTAATACACATAAAATATGCTCAAAAAGATGAGAGCTCAATATTCACAAAATGTGTAATGTGATAATAATACAAGGAAGAGAAAAATAGCCTCTAATAGGTCAAGAAACCCTAAAAGGGAAAACCTAGGCTTGCACATAATAATTAATAAAAGAAATAATTATTATGCACCTAATGTCACCTTAAGTGTAAAAAGAGATAATAGGGAACTTAAAGAATTAAACAAATATTGTTTAATTAATCAAGTAAAGACCCGATTACTCTAACAAGTGGCACATCCAGGAGACACAAGAATCCTACCAATAATAAGTCCCAACAAAGTTTGACTGGGTTCTTGATCCCATCATCACCATTTGTATTACATAGGGGTTCTACAAGTGCATATCCTTCTACTTCAGGTGTGTTAACTACCCAAGTTCAAATTTATTTTGAATATGATCTATTTGTAATTTGTACATTTTTTGTTTTATCATCTTATTAAAGGTCATTCATCACCATCGATGCTACCATGTTGGGGCTATTGGTATTCCCATATTAATAGAAATGGAGAGAGATTAGACACAAAGGTCCTAATGGATGATCAAAGTGGTGGAAAATTATGGGTCATAGAGAAGCATACCAAGATGGTGCTAAGTTATTGTAGTGTCCTAAATTGTGCCTAGTGCATTTATGACACTTACACATGCCACTTGGTGCATTAATGGCAGAACCATGATCAAAATTTCATCATTTTGACATCAAGGGCCATGAAGACAAAGTGCCTCTGTTTGCCCTAAAACCCCATTTGGGCTTATCTTTGGCAACATGTGAGTGCACCGCACAAATGTTCACGCACTGCGCTTACATCCTGATAAGTTCACAGAATCTCGTGTGTCATAGCTAATCAGGAACCTTCTAATGCGTGTCCCTAAGCTTTCTTTTGGCTATAATTTCTCTCCACGCTTCTTTTCAGGTTTAAAAACCTTTCTTTTCTCATTTTGAGGGGTTCCCTTTTGGGTTCTTATCTCATCTCTCTCTCTCGGTGGCTCTCTTGGCTCTCATATTGATCTCTTAATGCTCTCTTGAATGCCTTACCAAAATTATCAAGCTATTTCTATCTATATCTATAACGATCTTGCATTTATCTTGCAACGAGCATGCATCTCGAGCTTCATCACGCTCGCATTACAAAAAGGGGGTTTGGTTGCACGCCTTGTCTTCTATTTATCATTTATCTACATTTTATCATTGCATGCAATATATATCTATCATATCTTTGAATGTATATATTATCTAGGTGCATTTAACTTACTTTTTATCACTTTATCTTTTTGTAATAGGGGTTTGCTTCCATTAAGCAGGGCATAGTTTCTATTTGCATATTTACCAATTATCTTTTATTCCAATCTATCTATCTGGCTGTCCGTGGCGATGGAAACACCTAAGTGAGGGTCTGATTGAGGCAGGCCCCTATACAACCCCAACATTTTCCTTGTCTTCATGTGTGTAGGTGACAAATAGATTCCATGCAATTTAGAGAAGTTGATGTCAGCTCTTAGGGCGACTCAGTATCTTCTGGTCATACATAATACAACATGCCACACTGGTGTCCATGCGCCACGCTGGAGTCCAAAACCTGAGACCCTCCCAACGTTCTGGTATAATCTACTTTAGACTTTGCATCGTTATGCTAATTTAGATTTTTGTATTTCATTACTTCTGCACTTTAATCATTCAATTATTTCTCTTTAGCATATTCATTTGTTTTGTTATCCCTTGGCTAACCCTTAGCGCTAGTTTAAGTGAGGTAGCGACGAATTGATTTTCTCTCTAGGATTCATCATCTTAGAGGTATAAAATCCCCTCCTCTACATTTTGGTGAACTCGATGTGAAGCACCTAATGTCAGATCTTTTTCTATTAGAGTTTGATTCTTTTGATAAGGAATTCTCTAAGGATGACTTCGATATGTTGGATAAAGTTTTAGATGATTTTTTTAGAGGCATCTCTTTCCAAAAGAGATGTAAAAGAAGAGTTGTCCTCCACGACATCCTCAATCGAAAACAAAAAAATCTGTGAATGTTATTGTAGTCTCTATGGCTCCTAAAAGGCCATTCATGTAACTGTAACAAGTCCTTCTCCAAAGACAGTTAAAGCCATTAATGGAAAACCTTTTAAAGGAGAAACTTCTGACTTAAATACTAGGTTTATGAAATCCAAACAATCATCTTACATTATCATTTATAACACATATAACACTCGAAGGAATAAACAAACTTTTGATCAACCACAAGTTTCTTTACCACCTTCTCAACCAAGTCTTCCTAAGGCACTTTTATTGACAAATAAGCAACCCGGTGACTATGATCTTATCGAGCAACTTAAGGTTACTCTTGCTAAGATCTCACTATGGGATTTTCTCCAAACTACTTCAATGTATCAAGGTATGCTATAGGAAGCCTTGCAAAAGATCTTGCACCTTCTTCTACAAATCTAGTGGATGTGAATGCTTTGATGGATCATATTCGTGCAGATTCGTCGAATATTAAATTCTATCCCCATGAACTTCCGCCTCCAGAAGTGAGAAATTTGGCAAATCCTGTAATGATAATTGTTCATGTGAATGGTGTTGGTATTAGACAAACACTTGTTGATATAGGCTTTGCACTTAATGTTTGTGGCCTAGATTTGTTACCAAAAATCAAGGTGGACCCAAATTCTTTGGCAGTCTCTTCCCTGTTTATCTGAGGATTTAACAACAATGGTAAAACCGTTGTAGGGGCCATCATATTATCCTTGAATGTTGGACCTATTACTATACCAACCCTTGTGCATGTGATGCCAGGTCCTCTATCTTATAATCTTCTTTTGGGTAGACCATGGCTTCATGCTTTGGGAGCTGTATCATTGACACTTCATGGATCTGTGAAGTTCATATCTAATAACCAAGTTTTGACAATCGAGGCCGGCCCAAAAGCTATGCGCCTTTGTCTAATAGCAGTAGTGGGTCAAGCCTTGGTTGCGCCTTCTTTTTAAAATTATATACCCACCTTGTCCTCTTCGGTGATGATTCCTACCTCTGTTTCCTTCCCTAAAAAGGAAGAGAAGAAGAAGAAGGAAGTCCCAAGGAAACGAGATCTCGTGGAGGAAAAATTGCCCTAGGGAGTAGGATTCTCTAAAATAAGACTCCCCAAAAATAGATGTCCCCAAGGTACAAGCCTTGGAGTCTACTCATATTAAGATTTTCACGACTAAATTGCCGTCTTTATCAAAGACAAATGTATGCTTGGGTAATGATTGGGGTTCCTTAGATTTCACCGATTCTCATGTTGGTGAATATAAGGTTGACCATGTCCATTTGAAATTTCCTAAAATTTCGTTCACTTCAGCTACAAAAGATGATTATGCATCCATAAATCCAGGAGAAGCTTATCATGTTGATATTTTTTTCTACACAAAACCTTCTTCATTTAAGGAATTGCATGATATATATGGTCTTGGATATAAGCTCATATCACAACTTGGCTATGATGGGAAATATTGTGGACCGAATGAAAAAGGTTTTCGAATTCCTTTGGAAGTCGAACCTCATGACCACAACACCAAATTAGGTTATCACCATACGAGTCAAAGGACGAAGCCATGGTTAACTGTTAACGTGATTTCAGCCGACCCTCTTCCTCTTAAGTTTATTCATCTGAAACTCATTGATAGCACTGCGCCACCTAATGAAATTCCCTTGGACCTCTTTCCTTCAAAACAATCCTTGAATTAATTTCTAGGTGCATATGATGATTTGCCCTCTTATCACCTGAAATGTCGGTTCCCTTATTGTTTAAATACCTAGGCATATTGGGGGAATCTGTTGAGAAGGGGACACCCTTATCTTGCAATAAAGAGCATATACCCACATCTAATCCAGAAGACCATAGTATGCTCCTTAATGGAGAAACTATGATGTCATTATGAGTGATAAAACTCTTGACGAAACCATCAAGGTCGGGAAGTGTTTATCTTCTGAGGAGTTTAAGGAATATTTCGATTTGCTGCATCAATTCCCTAACATGTTTGCTTGTTCTTATGAAGAAATACCAGGCATAGATGAGTCAATTGTGATACATAATATTATACTTAGTCCCAACACAAAACCGGTGAAACAATAGATTCAAAAAATGAATCCTAAGGTGGCCTTATTAGTCGATACAGAGATAGAAAAGCTTTTAAAAGCTAGTTTTATTCGTCCCATTGGCTACTCGCCTTGGATCTCGAACATTGTTCATGTTAGCAAACCTGATGGTCGAATTTGCATCCACATTGATTTTTCGGGACTTGAATAAGGCTTCCCTCAAGGATGAATTTCCACTCCCGAACATTGACATGATTGTAGATTCGACCATGGGTTATGTGTTGCTCTCTTTCATGGACGGTTTCTCGGGATATAACTAGATTCGTATTAACTCTGAAGATTGGTATAAAACTACCTTCATGACTCCTTGGGGAACTTTCTGCTATGTTGTCATGTCATTTGGGTTGAAAAATGCTGGGGCAACCTATCAACGAGATATGACCTTGATATTCCATTATTTCATCCATAAGATCTTGGAAGATTATGTCAATGATATCTTGGTAAAATCTATCACTCATTAAATACATATTGAAAACCTTCAACTGGTCTTCGAAAGGCTTCGATTACACAAGATTAGACTGAACCCCCTTAAGTGAGTTTTTGGTGTCGGTGCTGAGAAACTCTTGGGATTCATTGTCTCTCATCGAGGAATTGAGATAGATACTGGTAAAATCGACGCAATTGTAAATATGCCTCCACCTAGCCTCATAGTTTGCAAGGGAAGGTTCAACCCATTCACAAATTCATGGTGCAATTGGCTGATCGTACCCTTCCTTTCACGCAGTTGTTGAAGAAAGATGTTAATTTCAAATGGAATGAGGAATGCCAAGAAGATTTCAATTCTATTAAGAATTACTTGGCTAATCCTCTTATTCTAAATCCGGCTATGTCTGATAGACCCTTCTTTTTTTTAGGTCTTTGCCTCGTCTCACGCTCTAGCAACCTTGTTAGCCCAACATGATTATGAAGGTCGAGAGAGAGCAGTCTATTAAATTAGTTGCACTTTGATAGAATATGAGACTCGATATTCTATTATGGAAAAGCAATGTCTATCTCTCGTCTTTGCGACGCAAAAGTTAAGGCATTACATTCTCCATGTAGAAACACAAGTTATAGCTAAGAATGGTATCCTTAAGTATCTCTTTTCAAAGTTTGATCTTTTAGGAAGGTTGGCTAAATGGGTAATGTTGCATTCTGAGTTTGATCTAAAGTTCATAACTTAGAAGTCAATCAAAGGCTAGGTCATTGCTGATCAATTGGTTGATCCCCATTTGAAAAATATTTTTCGACCTTAGATCTTTTTCCTGATGAAGATGAATTAACCACTGATCACGAATCCATATGGGACATGTATTTTGACGGATCAAGATGTCAGACTAGTTCAGGAGTAGCTATGCTATCTGTCTCACCTGAAGGAGAACCAGTCCCTCTCTCATTTCGTTTAGAATTTCCCTGCACAAGAACATCACCGAGTACGAATCCTTAATTGTTGGGTTGTGTGCCACGATTGCTATGGGTGTTAAAAACATCTGTATCCATGGAGACTCTAAGCTTATCGTAAATTAGGTTACAAGCACATATTGCGTTAAGCAGCTAAAGTTATCTCAGTATAAGGATTTAGTTACAACCATACTAACTTTTTTTTATTACTTATACGATTGATAGTATTTTAGAGAGAGAAAATCATCATGTGGATGCAATGGCAAGCACTGCTTCCCTTTAGGCATATACTTTTGTTAGGACGAGTATCGTCTTGTGGTACAAGTCCTTCACTCTTCAGCTGTGACTAATCAAGCCCAATTTGATAGTTTCTTGTGTGATCATATCAATTCGGGAGAATGGTTTGCACACTTCTATGATTACCTCAAAACTGAAAGCTTTCCTGATGATGCCAGCAAGAGCTTACATATGTGCATTCAAAAATTGGTCGCCCACTCTATTCTCTTATCTAATATTCTTTATTGAAGATCATATAATGACCTTCTTTTATGTTTTTTGACAAAAGCTGAGATACCCCTTGCCCTCCAATAAGGCCATTCAAGCTCTAGAGGTGGTCACTTTGGGGGAAAACCTTTGATTGAGAAATTGATTCATATGGGGTATTACTGGCAAACAATGGAACAAGGTTCCTTTTCCTTTGTCAAGAAATGCCCCCAATGTTAGCAACATGGTAATTTAATTCGGGCCCCCACACAGGAGCTCCGAACTCAAGCTTCTCCATGGCCTTTTCAAACATGGGCGCTAGATATCATTGGCAAGATATCTCCCCCTTCTTCTAAGGGTCATGTCTTTATCATCATTGGTACAAATTATTTCACAAAGTGGGTCGAAGCTATACCATGAAGATATACCACTGCTGACATGATTTGTGACTTCATCATGGATAATATCATTTCTTGTTTTGGCTTACCTGCTACCCTTGTTTCTGTTAATGGTAAACCATTTAAGAACAAAGAGGTTAAATAGTTCCTCGAGAAATTTCACATCCAACATCACTTTTCTACACCTTATTATCCCCAATCTAATGGTCAAGCGAAAGCGTCTAATAAGACTATTGAGAAGATCTTACGTAAGATCATTACCAAACATGGTAAATATTGGCATATTCAGCTAGTATATTCATTATGGGCCTATCACACAAGCATACGTACAACTACGGGGACAACGTCTTACAACTTCGTGCATGGTGCTGACGTTATCATGCCCCTTGAGTTGGAGATTTCATCATTGCTTGTCTCCCTAAAAGGAGTTATCAACGATGATTCTTATGGTAGTCTTCATCTCAACCAACTTGAATTACTGGATGAGCATCGTTTGAAGGCCCTTCAACACCTCCAAGCTTATAAAAAAGGTTTATCTAAGCAATACAACCAAAGTGTGCTACCTCGAGCCTTTAAGATAGGTGAATTGGTTCTTTGTGAGAATCAGAGAAATGTCAATATGCCACTTGATAAAAGAGGTAAATCTAGCCTGAATTGGTTGTGTCATTACATCATCACCTCTGTTTATGGTCCGGGTTCCTATGGTTTATCTTACATGGATGGTACATTGCTCAAAGAACCTGTCAATGCCATGCACTTGCGTCGATATTATGCATAGAAGGCAAGTTGTATGTATCATGTTCTTAATGATATATATGACATTCACTTATTTCTGTGTTATTAAGTGACTGTGCATATTTACGTCTATGTGTGTATGTGAGTGTGTATACATGTTCTATCTATATCTTAAAAACATCTATATATTGATCATTATAGAATTTAATCATGCATATATACAATAATATGTAAATTAAATCATGATGTACGTCTACTCTAAACCTTCCATCACATGAGCATATATAATGAGCATGTAAAATAAAAAGTATATCCATCCATAATAACACAAGATAGGATTGAAACAATGAATCTCATATATGTATGTGTGTGAATAATGTTAGTATCAATGTACATGTATCGCATCACTACAAAAATAGGCGATGCCGACATATGTGTCTCTAAGCTAAAAAAATACATCCATATATATATCAAAAGAATGCTATACATCTGATAAGATAAAAAATGAATTCATCTGTACAAGTTTGAAGATTTCATGACCCCTAAGGAGGACAAGTCTGTGAAGTCACGGGCTCCAGGGATCCTGGTCTCAGCGTGGGGGATGTCTCATTGAGGTGGACTGCGACCTTGCCGTAGTGGTGCTCCATGATCACAAGCCCCTCAAATCTCCCTATAGCTCTACCAAAATCTCCCTCTGCATCATAAGTTCCTATCGAAGTGCGGCCTCCCTTTGGTGTGCCTCCTCCAGGTCTGTCATCAATTGGTGCACTCGAGAGCGATCAAAGTGACCCGCTGTGCCTTGTTGGGCGACATCCACTTGTCGTCAGAGGTCATAAAATTGGCTCTACAAAGCATAACATGCCCTCTCAATGCCAAGGATATATCCTTTTAGGCAACAATGTTCATAAATCCAAGCTAAAGAGGCATTACTCTTATAAACAAGGAAAAGATTGTTGAAAAAGAGATATCTTGCAACAAGTGTAAAGGGGATCCTTGGAGGAGAAGACATCTTTGCTCAAAATACATCTACCTCTAAGAGGAGTTCTTGAACAAAAATATCATCAACCAAAAGAGAGGAAGGAGAACAAGAATAAATACCTTCCTCTCATTGCTAAGTTAAAGGGATTCTTGATAAAGGATGACATACTTTTTACCCAAAGTGAAGGGTTTATTTATAATATATTCACATGGCCAAGTGTAGAAGAAGTTGTAGTCAAGGATGCACACATCTTGTATAAGAGAGAATCCTTGAGCAAACAAATAACTTCACACAAGGAATAACAATGTATTATAACCAAACACCACTCAACAAAGGAAAAGTGGATACTTAGAAAGGGTAGGAAATATCAATGCCCCCCAAGCATAAGGACAATGAGAAGGATTACACAACCTCTAAGGAGAGATTTATTCATAAGAGATGTACCATTTCAAGCAAGGAATAGGTCCTACCCTAGTAACACACATGTACTCACATGAAAGATAATTCTATGCAAGAAAGGACACCATGTTATGCAAAATGCAACTCTAAAGAAGAGGTAATATTTGCAAAGGAGAGATTGAATTGAGTTTAATATACCATCCTTCACCCCCAAGCAAGGAAAAAAGGAATAATTATGTTGCTTCCCCAAGATGATTGTTATTGAAAAAGCATCACCACTCATGACAAAGACCCCCAATGAAGTTAACTACTAGAGTGATAGGGTGAGGACCAACATGATAAGGTGAATGGAGTGATAATGCAATACCTCCCCACCAAGAAAAAGTGCAAGATCAGTTGTAAGATCTATGTGAGCTCATTTGTATTGGTCTTGAACAAATTCTTTAAAAAAATACAATTTCCAAGAGAATGAGAATAACTACAATGAAAAAGACAACGTTTATCCCCTTCTTTAGTCATATAATTATAAGTAAGTCTTATGAAGGAAAAAAAAAATTCTTATCATACTTAAATCTCCAAAAAGATTCTTGTAGCTAATTTTTCTTGTTTGTTAATAGGGCTAGGTCTTATCTCTTGAGATGTAGGATAACATTTGCTAGAAGGAGGAAGATTGTCTTCTATGATTTTGATAGTACATTATTAATGAGATCTTGTATTTCCTTTTGAAAATTAGTACAATCGTTGGCATGATGATCATGGGTTTCATTATGTGAGCAAAAATGATTATTTAAGGAGGAAGCACCTTTAGATGGACAGTAATTTCTATGTCTTGCAAGATACTCCTTAAACCTTTGAATTTTAAGAAGATCATCCATAGGTGAATGATGAGGATGTCCTTGCCCTTTGGTGATATCTTGTGAAGGAGGGTTTATAGGGACTTTGATTCATTGTTCATATTTTCCAATACCTTGTCCACAATAACGTTGTTTTGAGATTATTTTATAACTACTCCATAAGAGGTTTTTAATTATGAAGAAGAAGGACAATTATCATGAATTTCTTTAAAATTTGTAGTATAAGGGCACATGGAAGGATCAAAGGGAGAATTATATGAATAAGGAATATCCTTTGTAGGGAAATTATCCTTATTATCACCATTATTCACGTCCTCTTTCATAGGTTGTGAGGGAAGGTCCTTATCATCTAGGGCTTCATCTTTGCTTAATGTTATGTTATGAGATAGGTCTTGAATAAAATTCTTAACATCATCTTCCCTACAAACATTTTGATCTTGCCCCCCTTGCACTAGAGTACTCCTATGAGAAGAGGATGGTATCATGTTGCTCTTCAATGCCTTCTCTCCATTAGAGAGATCATTGATAGGAGTATTGAATTTTTCCTCATTCACATTAGATGTCTTAAGAGAGGTACAAGTGTTAGATTTTCCAATGCCATATTTAGGGTTATCATTGTCTACAACATCTTCTATGTGATCTACAAATGTCATCATAACACAACACATAACATTGATAAAATATTTGAGATATGATTTTCAAGTAGGAAATATCTTGGAAACCTTAAAAATGCAATATGCAAGAGTAGTATGAATGAAAAGAAGTAATGTAAAATGAAAGAAGCCATTATCCAACACATGATTGTGATAAATGTAACTAAAAAGCAATGTAATCATATGTGAAATAGAAAATAAATTAGATTTAATAAACTCCATTATGGGTGCCTAAAATCATATCTCAAAATATAAGTGAAAATTTATGCAACCCACAAGTCAAAATTAGCAAAATAAATTAGGATTTTTATGAAACTAACCACGAAATTTATGTAATCATGATCTATGATGGAGAATTTATTTTTCAAATGCCTAAAAATCATATCTAAGATGACAAATCAGAAATAAGCATGCAAGGAGTTGGGATCACCAAAAAGTAATGTGGTAAAAATTAGGAATTAGAGTTTTACTAAGTAAATCCGCTAAATAGTCCAATTAATTAACCAAATTACATTGAAAGAAGGGGGTAAATCCAATAGATATAGCCACAACTTGATTAGGAAAAGGGCTGAGAATATTGATCAAATTTATCAATTGTGTGTGGGGTGTAACTCTCTGCCTTTCTAAGTTGAATTGTAATGTAATTAATGAAATTAGGTTAAAATGAATAATTATTGAGCACTTGATCTGATAGAAACAATAAGCTATAGATGTCCCACAAAGCCCTAAACTTGGATTTGGGCAATAGGATATGTTTAAAAACTATCCTTCGAAGTTTGCCCTAATTTTTTGGGACTAGGTACACAGATCTATCCGAGTCCTTCAAATTTTTTGTCGTCGAAAGCTAACATGTTCATCACTATTGACTCTGTCGGATTTCGCAAGTATAACTCTGCACCTACTTACTACACATAGAAAGAAAGGGAAATATGTTGGGAATAGGGTTTTGCCTTAGGTCAAACCTCGGTTTTAGAATCAACCATGAATAAAATAATACAAATACTAAAATAAATGTTTGGGAAATATACCTCAGGTTTGCAATTATTGATGATGATGCAATGCTCATTTAATGTAATCATAAATGTTGAATGTAATGACAAGATAAACACGCGGACATGAAAAAAAATAATCACACACATACTCACATGAAGATTGATGTAACTTTACTCCACAATACTTGAATGATGAATATGCAACCTTGAATCTCTGAATATGCTTGATGATGAATGCTTCACAGATGTATAAATGATCTAATTGATGTTCTCCTAGATCTAAATTAATTGATAGGATGTCTTTATATAGGGTCTCTTGGGTAATTTATCAATAAGGCCAACCTCCAACAGTCATGTGAAGTCTCGAGAATCAAATGTTATCAGGGAGATATAGCACCTACTCCATTTCAAATTGGGGCCCTTTTGAGAGGGACTAGGGTATTTTGGGGCACCCCAGTCTTTCCACAAACAAAACTAGAATAAGTAGCTAGGGGGGGAGGATATCTTATGGTAGAACCCACCAAAAGGTGTACATGACATCAAAGTTGGATAATTGACCCTGAACATACCTAGAGAGAGGATGAGGATAGGACATGCTAAAGTGGGAGCACAAACATGAGGTGTAATTTGGATTAGTGACAATTTACGATGCTACATATACATAAATATAAATATATATATATATATATATATACACATATATATAAATGTATAGACACACAGAGACATCTCCCTCTCCCTCTCCCTCTACCTCCTTCCTAAAGTATTATGCCTCCACAACCCAAAACCGAGGAAGAATCCTCACACAAGCATAATGGATCCTTTGACCAAGGAAGTGAGCATCCTCCTTCGCTTGCTCCCATTGACCTCCTCTTTCTAATTGAAGATTTTGTCCTCCCTCTCTATCCATAAAAATAAAATAAAATTTGACATCCTTTAACAACACATTAACATTCTTTAACAACACATTAATAGATATAACTATCATCTGCATGTTTGTCATCACATGCACGAGCTCCCCAAAATACTTTCTATTTCAGTATCCTCTTTTTTAAAAAAAATTCTATTGATGCATACATTTTGTTTTTCAAGTGTAGGCTAATATTAGAGGGAGTTGGTGGTTCCAATTCTCCTGAACTTAAGATTCTAACTTCCACTTAATCTTTAACTGTTTTAATCCACCATGCAATAATGATTGAGTGTAACTGAAGATTTTAAAAGAGATTCCCCAACTTCAATTTCAAATGCAATCATTTAAGTAACTTAAAATCAATAAATTCATTTTTGATGCTTTATATATATCATTTAATTTGTTTAAATAAATTATTAAATAATAAAAATTACATAAATGAGGGTCATGACATGTTGTAGCCATGAAATTTTGTATGGATTGGGATGTTTTACTCTCCTCAAATTGAACTTTTCATGATTTTGTATGCCACGAAATTATTTGTACTAATATTGTGTACAATCAATTTGTGACAGTTTCTTCCGTTTTTGCAAATGCTTTTGAACAAACTTATTCTTTGTGTGGGTTCTCGTTGTTATTTTTTTGGCTCTAAAAGTATTATTTTGATTATTAAAGACCATCCTTTCTTTGGTTCCACATTCTCTTCCTTTTTCTCTTCTTCAACCTCTATAATATTGCTTCTTCTAACATTATTATTTTCACCTCCTTGTTGTATTTGTGTGCATTGAAAGGCCTTTGGCTACATTCTCGACAATTGTAGCATGTGCTTAAAATCCCTCTTCCTTTTCCATAATTTACTCTTCCTCATAAAGGGTTTCCTTCTCCTCTTTCTCATTGTCCAAATTCTTTATTTAAGTTGGGTTTGGTTTCTTCTTCATTGACTTGTTTCCCCTTGTTGTTGCTTCTTTGTTCCTTATATGCTATAAATATTCCATGATTTTTGAATTATTCTTCTGCCTTCATAGTATATTCTCTTTTTCCTTTAATGCATATTGGTATGCCTCTTTAGTGTGTTTATCTTTCATATTTTCCTATCCATCTAGTGTTGTCCCAATCTTGTCACTAGTTTGTAAAACCCCTCTATGTGATCTTCTATTTTGTCTTTGTGTTTAAAATTTTATATCTTCATAAATAAATTTAATTCATAAACTTGTGGTATGAATTTTTCCTTCAAGCCAACCATCATTTGACTCCACCTTGTTATTTTTCAAATCACTATTTACAACCCTCTCTTTCTAAAATTTCCTCTACCACAGTGCAACATGTCATTTTAGTTTTATCTATGCTAATTTAAATCTCTATAGATATTTAATCTCCTTCAAATCAAATTACTCCTCCAACTCACCTATCCAATCCATCAATTCATCAACATTTAATATACCTAAAAAATTAGGGACTTCCATATATTATTTTCACTAATTTTTGTAAGGGCTCTCAAGAATCATTCTTTCCAAGCATCTATTGGATGTTCATATATTTATTTCATTCATCTATTTCATTTTTTTCTTCATTGATGTGGTCTTGAATATTGTCAACAATTAAGTTCCTCATTTCATTTCTCATTTCCACATAAAATTATTCAAAAAACTCCTCTAATATGTGATTTCTTCTTTAGGGAGATGTCTTTAATACGTTCTTTTATGAAAATAAACACTATCTCAACTTTCAATACCTTCCCAACAAGAGAAACTTATCTCTAATACCAACTGATGTCAAATGCAAAAATCAATAAACAAAGTGTGAATTTGAAAATAAATTCAATTGGTAAAATAAGACTTCCTCCAAAATCGTAGAAACAAAGAATCAATATTCATCTATAGGAAAACACTTTAAAAAAATTTAAAACCAATAACCACCTACATTATTTCACACCAAAATATCCAAGAAATCTTGTTTTGGGCACTGGGAATGCACAAAAAAAAACTATAAAACTCCAACTCTCACGATTTTCTTCACATCATGTGCTCCTGCAACCAAGGGTTTGGTTCTCTTTTTCTTCCTATCTTGAAAATAAATTACCTAATACCCAAAATAGGGGTATGGGATTCCTCCGAGGACACTTGCCAACATTTTGGAAATATAACTCCTACTAAAATTCAGTTTTGCACCTCTTCTTGATATTTTCCTAACTCCTCAATTTGACACCCAAGAAAGAGGTACAACTATTCACAGTAGATGGATTTTTTGAAGCATTTAAATTCTAAGAAATAACAATCACCAAAAGCTGGGTATTATATTTCTAGTTTTCAGTAACTATTTAATGTGTATATTAATAATGCACTTTACAAATCAGCAATAACATGTGGTTTGAGAGCCATATAAATAAAATAAGATTGCATAGGTCCAACTCTTATTTTCACCCCATGATTTGACATTTGGAACATTACATTGTTCAACCAAATTGGATTTTGGAATGAAATTCTCACAAATGTTGAAGTTCAAGAATTAGATCTACTTTCCTATAAAAAAAACAATCAATTTAGAAATTAAATGAAATCATATTTTTGGGTGATGCAAGATTAGCACACACCTCTGGATGCCCCTACATCACAATGTAACTTATGTGGCTTTGTCATGAAGTGTGAAACTATGCCCATTGCGAATGAAATGTTAGAGCAAGTGTAAGTCAAGTGGATGAGGTTACCAATAAGTTTACAAAACAAGGTTTCATCAAGTGGAGTTGAGCACTTTGCCTCAAGCTTGATTCTAGATAGAAAGGGGGTTGATGTAGGCTTATAATTGGTTGTATCAAATTGAGCTAACCTATCAAGAGGCTACACGGATTGTGAAAGTGTGATCCTGAAAGAAGATTCAATGATATCGATCCTAAAAATTAGTGCAAGAGACCCAAGTTGGTTATATTAAACTCGATCTTAGTAATGATGGATGAAAATACTTCCTGCAATGATCAAATCATGAACATAGAGAACCAAAAACATAAATGGATATATAATTTGTTTGAATATAAAAATTTGGTTTTTAAAATTTCCAAATAGGAAAGGACAACAATTTGAAACAAAAAATATATTCTTTCCAAGCCCTTTGTATTGGAATAAGATATTTTCCAAAATCCATAAGAAAATCACAATTTTATTGAAAGACACTAGCACTTGATTGTACCGTTCTCACACCCAACATACAAAATTTTTTCATTATTATGTTTTCTTATTGTAAATACATTTAATAAGTTGATACAATATAAGATGGATAAAAATGATAATAGCTACAAGTAACAAAGACTTACTTACATTCCACACCCAAAAGTTAAAGCCAAATATCACTACAAACTACCCAATCAAAACACAAATGACGTTGCATCAAGAAAACACCAAAATGGTTATGCTTCCATACATGGAATATTTTTGGAAGTGCAAATGAATAGAATTTTTTTTCAACAACAAAAAATCACATCAAAAACTCAAAATCCAAACTCTAGCTTCAAATCTCACCCACAACCTATCAAAATCTCACATAGATCTCTCCAAACTTGCATCAAATGGGATGTGGCACTTGAGAAGAGGGCAGAACAACACACAAAATCTATAGTGAATCACTATAGAAAACACAACTACAACACCAAAACTCAAACCCTCAAAACTCTGGAAATTGCACAATGAACCCTACAAGCCAAAACAATCAAAATTGTTAAAATCCCAAGCTCATTCTACACAATTGTAATCTTTGGATGAGATAATTATTTGTAATTTAATGCTTTACATCATCAAACCACCTGGAACTCATGTGCATCTTGTCCACAAGCTTATTTCTCCAATGGGTTTGCATCCAGTAAAGGTATCAATAACGTATAGTTTGAGGAGAGAAAAATGAAAGATGTACCAATTTTCCCAAACGTTTTTTAATTTAATATGCAATATGTCTAAATTGAACATCCAAAAAATCTAACACCATGATTTGGGAGGGAAAACCAATTCAAATTGATAAATTGGTCTCACCTTGTAACCAACGGTCTAACTTAATAATTTATTCACTTCTCAAAGATGCTCTAAAAAACGTCAAATTAACTCAATTGTCTCCAAGAGAATCCCACAACCCACCTATGCTAGCAGCCCTAAAATATAATGAATTTAATACTAATTTTTTTGAAGGATGTAAATTGTACCTAAGGAATATAAATATTAAACAAATAACTTTTTCCTTTGTGTCCTGTCTCCTCTAGCTTACTATCTTTGGACATTGAAAACTTACTATTTTTAGTAAGTGCTATTTTTGGAAAAAGGGTTGTGACAAGTCCCCCCCTCAATTTATTCTCCTTAAGAAATTAGAAATATGATGCTCCAAGATCCTAATACCAAAATGATCAATCATGTAAAATTACATAGAAACCTTGATATTGTACTTGTGAGATGGTGCATCTTCCTTTCAAGCATCTCGAAAAATGTCAAAGAAGTGTACTTGTGTGGTGTAATATTATTACAAAAATATTCAATAGGCAACCACATATTCCATATTACATGTGGGTTTGTTTTTGCATCTTCTTTAATCAACAACCTATGTTTTAAAAGTTTTCTCTAACTTTGTATGTGCATTATCACAAGGGAAGTTAAACCAAAAACTCTTGCAAATTTTTATAGTGATACAAATTTGATTTATGCAACATAATAGACAGTAATATTAGTTAATATATCCTTCATAAGAGCAAATATATATGTTAGAAAAAAATTATTTTTCCATCATTATTGAAATGCATAATACAAAAATTTATCGTAACAAACTCATACATTACCCTAACTTATGAAATACTATCTTCAAATTCAAAGTACATTAATAGAGTAACCATTAACAACTTTAAGTATCAAATTTTGTTCCACCCAACTTTGGATATTGAATTCATATGCTTGATAATTCCCTCATAGCACTTCCAAGAAAATATATCTTCTATTTACATGGGTTGCTCTAGATGGACAATAAAAATTGTGTTAGGAGTCATCCTCAAAATCATTCTTTTCATCTTAAGTTCAAGGAAAAGGATACTCCCTATCCATATGAAAATTGAATTCATATTTCTCCTCTAACTATCATCTTGAAACTTTTGTCAAAAATAATCATGGAAACTACCATGCTCATCACCCACATCCATACATTCTCCATTGAATACTCTTATCATGAATATCATCCAAATCAAAGCTATGATTATTGGATTACTTAATAGTAACAATGATGAGCTTATTCTAACCTCACCATGCAAGAAAACTACCTCCAAGTGAAACAACCTACATCTATTCAAAATCAATAGAATACCAATAATGTAACAATTGTTAAAATTATCAACCTAAATAGAAACCATAAATTTGTCTCTTGTAAGATGGATGTGAAATTGTTTAAGGACCAAAAAATATCTATGACTCATCACAAACAAAAAAATATTCTTTTCCTTATTTGAAATTTTCATTGGAACATAAGGTACAATACTCATTATTGTGTTTATATCAACTCATATACACGTATACACAATTGCAATCAAACATTTGAAGTCATGAAATATTTATCCCCAACAACAATACTTAACACAACAATAGTAAGCTTCAATTAACCATACAATGATTGGGAATCCCTCCATTATCATTTGTATAAGTCTATCAAAACAGTTTAAAATATGCAACCTTTTGAAGATCATTACACAAATTATGGAGTGCTAATGTTATGTCAAACTAAAAATCTTCTAGAAGTTTCCTTGTGGCATCACTTATTTTCTCAGTAGTGCAAAAAATTTCAACATATCTTTTTTTTCGAAGCATCACATTATTGAGTACTAATGTCTTGACCCAAGCAGTCTTTATCAATATCCTAAGAAGATGTTTTACAAAAAATTCTTATTGTTGAAATACACCCTAGCTATATCCAAGTATTCTGAAGCATCAACCCATGTTGGAGATCAAAATATCATCAACATAAATGAAATCAAAATTTGTCACTTGATTTAATTTGAATTTGAAATTAAATCATAAAGGCAAGAACTACTTTGTGTGCTCCTTACAAATAGATATTTGAGAGTAGCTTGATGTCGAATCAAAATGTGAGACTCGACTGATGTATTCACAACCAATGGCATGTTGAAATCTCCTCTCTAAAGATGATTCAAAAAACAATTTTTTGAACACCCTCCTTTATTGATTTGGATAATATAACTTTCATACTCTTTACCACCAAAAAAATTGTTGTCTAATTAGCTTCTCTTGAAACACCATACTCTTCTATGAATGGATGTGAAAATTTAGAAATGTAAAATGTAAAACATGCATTGGTTACCTCCATAGGCTTTTCAAATGTCTCAAGTATTTCATTCTCTTTCTTATCAAGAGTACTGATGATATTGCTCTATTATGGAAGATTTGTAATCTTGGAGTCGTAAAGATATTCCTTTGTAGCTAGATTCTTTTTCTTTTCATCCACCACTTTTGTAGCTTCTAAATTCTCCTTTAACAATTTCACTTGTTTGAGTGTGAGCTCATCTTTCTTACATTTTTTAATTTGAATTAACTCATCAATGGAGTGCATTGATCCTTTAACCTTGGAATTTATGAAGATGAAAGCAATAATATTTCCAATTACCAAGTTTCTTGCTTTCCAAGTTACATACACTTGAAAGGATCATGCGACGATCTTTCCCTTCATAATTGCTTTATTTTCAATAATGAAATGTTTCTTTAAAATTATAGAAATTGAGCTTCAATATCATTGTTGATTCTCATGATATTGACCTCAAACCATACCTTATTCTTGGTGAAGTTTATATTAAGCTTTCTACTTATCCAAGTGTATGGAATGGATATTCTATCTGTAACTATGATATTTAACCCATCAAATATTTTCGCCTTCAAATGTATTTGAATGTTTCCCTCTATGAATCTTTGGAAAAAGAGAAAAGGTCTCATACTCTCATGCATGAATAAGCTATAACTATAGAAAAATGATCTACCCTTTTTGCATTCTTCTTGAGTAGAATTTCACCTACATCTCATATGTAAAAATAATCTTTGATTTTGAATGAATGAATATGCATGATTTACTCTTGCAATTTTTTATCTTTATCCCTATCTCCCTTCTTAGGACAATTTTTATGATGACAACATTCTTGTAGAGACATATTAAGAAAGATTAAATTTGAATGATCTACATACCTTGGGTTAGAATCAACACGATCATCCACCTTTTTCATAAGAGATGTTGTTGAGATAACCTCAATGCATTCATTTTCATGACTCAAAACTCCCAACTTAGGGATGACATAATCATTCTCCTTTGCTTCATTTTAAAAATCAACAAGCTCCTCAACCAAAGCCTCTAAAGTGACTGTTTGGTAGTCTTCATCTTGTTGTTGCTCAATGATGTCCTGGACTCCATCTTTAACTGCTACTCTCACTCCAATATTTCTCTACCCTATTTAAATTGTTATTGTTCCTATCTTCTTCTTATATAACACTTGTGAAAAGGTACTTTAAATCTAAAATCTTCATATTTTCCTTGAAAATCCTCAAATATGTAGATAATATCTCCTTCTTAAGGCATAACTCTTGTTGTAATCTCTACATATTTATAAAATGTTAGGGATGCCTTAAAATCTTTAGATTTCTCTATATATCCATCATGCAATTTATCCATTTTGGAGGTTAAAATATCATTGTCCCAACTCTTGAATAGAGATTTGAAGAAACGTCCAATGAAAAAAAATTGACACTATACAAATAGGCAAGATCTTTGCTGAGATACCATTGTAATGTCTTGAATATAGAAATATAATATTTGCCTTTCTAATTAGAAAAAAAAAACAAAATATATATTATTTTCAAGAATTTTTTGATAGAATAACATAATTTTCAAAATCCATAAGAAATTCATAATTTTATTGATTGACGCTAGCACTCAATTGCACCTTTCTAAACAACCAACATATGAAAACTTTTTATTATGTTTTTTTCCCTGTTGTAAATATATTAAATGGATTTATACAATAGAAAATGAATATAAATAATAGCAACTACAAATAATAAAGACTTGCTTCCAATCCACACCCTAATATTGAAACAAAATATTACTACAAACTATTTGAACAAAACACAAGTGGCATCACACAAGAAAACACCAAAATGGTTATTCTCCCACACATGGAACAAAAATGGAAGTAAAAATGAATAATAAAATTGCTGATCAACAATAGAAAACCACTAAGGATTACTGTTAAAAGTAAAAAATTTAAATTGTCCCAGTCCTCTTTTGATATGATCCTTCGATCCCATAAGGGTAGGTCAAATTCTTGATCTTTCCTGGTTGGGGTAGGGCTGTTGGTTTTTGGCAACTTGTTGGTTTTTGGGTGGGGGTTAATGTTGTTCCCCTTCTTTTGATTGGCTGGGCCAATTCTCTCGTGTTCTGTTTCTTTGAGTGGTATTTCAAGTTTATCTTTTGGTTCGGGTTGCAGGTCCTTCTAAAACCTGTCTTATATAGGGTTTTTGGTCCCTTTAAAACTTGCTTTTACTTAATCAAAAACAATAGAAAACCACCAAAAAAGCTCCAAAATCCAATTTACAACTTAAAATCTTCACTTGCAATCTATTAAAAACTTACAGAGACTTCTCCAAACTTATACCAAATGAGATGTGGTGCTTGAGAAGAGGGAATAATACACAAGTAACACACTTGCAACATCAAAATTCAAAATTGGAAACTCTAGAAGTTGCACAATCAACCCCGTAGATAAAAAACAATGAAAATTATTAAAATTCCAAACACGTTCTACATAATTGTAATCTTTAGATGAGATTAATCTTTGCAATATAATCCATCCTATTTGTATAGCTCTTCAAACTCATGGTGATCTCATCTAGAATCCTCTTACTCTAATGGGTTTTTGTCCACTAAAGGTATCACAAGCATATAACTTGATGAGAGAAAATGAAAGATGTACCAATAATCCCAAATAAAAGAACTTTTACTTTTATATGTAGTATGTCCAAATTCGACACCCAAAAAACCCCAAGCCATGATTTGGGAGAGAAAACCAATTTGAATGGAGGAATTGGTCCCACTTTGTAACCGACAATCTAACTTGGTAATTTGTTTGTTTCTTGAAGATGCTCTCAAAAATGTCAAAACTCCAATTACTTGTAAGAGAATCGCATGCCCCACATGTGCTAGCACCACAAAAATATAATAAATTTATTATATATTTATTCAGAGGGTGTAAATTGTACCCAGAAAATCTAATACTAAATAAATTTTTTTTTTCCAATGTGTCATATTACCTTCATCTTATTATTTTTAGTGAGTGTTATTTTTTAGAAAAAGAGCATGACAACATTGTATTGTATAATGATTTAAATATTAAAATCTATGTGGCATCTTGAAAACTCAAGAAAAAGAAGAAAGGAGTCCATCTTGGCATCCCAAGCCCATGGGGCTTGATTGAGACCATATAGAGACTTCCTTAGTCTACATTCTAGTGAATAATCCTAAATGAATACTGGAAGCTACTCTATGTAAATATATTCTTGTGCATCCTTGCCAACAAGTGCACTCTTCACATCCATTTGATGTATAACCCAACCATGATCTACAAAAATGACAAGAGAGGTAAATAGAGTACTTTTTAGTGACGAGAAAATATCTTAACATAGTCAACACCATAAACTTGCAAAAATGTTTATTCATAATTCATTTATCCATAATTCAAGATTTGAACTCATTATCAATCTCATCTATTATGAAATTGGCTTGATAAATCTGCTTACATTAAATTGGTTTTCTTCTCTTAGGAAGTAAAATAATCTCTCAAGTGTTGTTCATCATCAAAGAGTTGCACTCTTCCTCCATGGCTAAATCCCAATCAACAATACCTAATTATTCATGACATGGTTGTGGATTTAAAGTTTTGATGATGCACAAATATTGATATCTTTATATTGTGACCAATTTTGCAAAGTTTCCAAAGGATCCCAACAAGAGTTTTTACAAACTCAAGTGTTTGTTAAGCCCAATGGGGCATGGAAGAGGAAGGGGGTGGAAGATAATCCTTTTCCTTTAAATGTGAATTTGGTCAAGGGAAAGGTTTGTCCTTATAGTTATCCCTTTAAATCAAGGATGCTACAAAAAAATCTTCTATGTTGTCATCATTTGAGTCATTTGGGGAGCAAAGAAGCATGTGAGGATGAATTGGGAGAGCTTTCCTCAAATGCACACTTTACTCAATGAAGAGCTCACATGTCTCAAAATATAAGATTTGATATCCTTTGACACCATAAAGTATCCAATAGATATGCAAAGTCAACTTTGAGGTTATCAAGACCAATGTTTCTTTGAAGAAATGTGTGTCAATGTGCAGGGCCTAAAAACTCTATAGAGTCGATCGAACAAATAAGTTGAATGATGGCTCTATGTTTGTGTGGGTGTCATGCTACAGTTGATGTGCCCTAGCCTGTGTCCTGTGCTTTGCTTGCTTCATTCTAGGGGGCAGGTTTCTTTCTTGCGGGGGGTCAATTTTTGCTTGCTTGTGGTTGGGTTTTCTGGGCTGCTGCAGAGTTTATTTGCAACCCTTTTCTATTTCTTCTACTTTGGGTTACCATTGGGGGTGTGTGGGGTTTTGGGGTTGGGTTTTCCGTCCCTCTTCTTTTTCTTCTTTTGATATTCTCTCTGGGTCCATGGAGAATAGAGGATTATCCTCTTCTCAGATGATCTTTGGAGATCTGGATATGGCGGATCCGTCTCATTTGATGCATGCATGTGGAAAGAAACACATTAGTCATTCCCAATCAAGGTTAGGCATCTCTTCTTCGAAAGAGCCTTTTTGCATGAAAAAGGTGAATGGTTGTTAGGAGAGATCCCAAGATCGTCCAGTTTTGGTTATTCAACCTAAGCAAATTTTGGAGGATGTTGACTATTGGTGTAATCATTCTCTCATATACAAATTTATCGGTCTTCACCTCTCTATACCTATTTTAGAGTCTTGGGCATGCCATTTCTAGAATCTTGAAGGAGACATGGAGCTACTTATGGTAGCCAATAACTATTTTCTGGTTATTTTTTCCAACTTGGCAGACAGGAACAAGGCTTTTGAGGGTGGACCTTATTTTGTCAACCAGGTGGGACTCTTTATCATACCTTGGCATATTGGATATAACTCTACTAAGGAGCTTCCCTCTTGTGTGCCCATGTGGGTCCAATTGTCGAGGCTTCCGTTAGAATTCTGGAGAGAAGATATTCTTCACTCAATCTCACTGCTTCTTGGTAAACTTGTGGGTTCGGCTTCACAAACTCAAGATCGAAAGGCAATTTCCTACACTCGTATATGTGTAGAAGTTGGTTTAAATAATCCTTTGCTAAACTCTATGGAAATCTATTTGGGGACATCTTCTTAGATCCAACAATAGGACTATGAGACCCTGTCATTTAGATGCAAAATTTATCATGAATATGGTCATTTACAACGGAGATGTCCAAGAAATAAATCTTCTAAATTGGTTGTTTTTTATCCTCCTCACTCTGTTCAAGGGGAAGATGAGGGGAAAGCCCCTATGCCTAATGGTCCTGCTAACAAAGATGGCTTCATTCTTGTCAAACCTCAGAATAAAGACAAAGGACAGAAGAGAACCTGGCTGGATAGGCAAAATAATGTCACCCTAAATAGGTTTGATGTTCTAGAGGATTTGGTCCAAGAGGAAGGAGTTCCAATTGAAATGTCCTTGGGTGCCCAATTTCAGCATGAGGTGCTGGATGGGGATTCCAAGAAAGAGGGTCGAGCCCTATATTTGGAGAATCAATGGGATGTTCAAATGGTTATGGATTTACCTTCCCATGTTCAGGATAATAGAGATCTTAGTGGATCACAGGTCCTTGAAGGTGTAGTGTTCATGGTGTCTACTCCTCCTTCCACTATAGTGGCCTCAAATTCTCTGAAGAGTAACAAAGCCCCACCTATTTTAGGCTTGCAACAGAAGACCCTCAAAAAGGGTTCTTTAGACAAACCTTTAAGGAGTGGATGTTAGTGGATGGTTTGGCTAGTTGTGCTTTGCGTGTCTGGCCCCAGGGCCTTTGGCAGGGAGTGAGCTCTCATGGCAGTTCAGGGGGGGTTTCTTTCTTCTAGAACCCAAGGAAAGTTTCCCCTTTGTGGTGGTTTTCTAGCAGGTCTTCCATTTCTATGGTCGCTTCAAGTTTTGAGACTGGAGAAAGATGCCTCTTCTCTAATATTTATGCTCCTAATAATCTTGTGGGTAAGTCACATCTTTGGACTCACATCAATCTTGTCCAAGCTCAAGATCCTTTTCTCCCCTAGATTTTGGCTAGAGATTTTAATGTCATTACTAGTTTGGAGGAAAAGCGAGGTGGGTTATGTAGGCTTGATCCTTCCTCAAATTTACTTAGAGATAATATTGGTCTCTTGAATCCCATTGATGTGAAGCCAATTAATGTTGTCTTTACATAGAATAATAGGAGGAGTGGTGTTGAGGGTATCTCTGAAAGTCTTGATAGATTTTTGGTTTCCTGCTATTGGGTGCATGATAGGTGGTCCACCAGTTTAGAAATTCTTGATTGGAGGGGTTTTGATCATTGGCCTATTAAGCTTTCTATTACATCTTTTAGAACCTCCAAAAATCCCTCTTTCAAATTTTAATTGATGTGGCTTCGTGATTAGTTGTTGAGGGATCTTATGTTTGATTGGTGGTATGAAGGGGTGCCTAGCCACGATCGGGCTATGTACACCTTTGGGAAGATATTACAACATATGAAATACAGGTTGAAGAGGTGGAATAAACAATGTTTTGGGAATCTACATAGACACAAGATGGCATCTTAATCCAAGATGGATGAGGTTATGCGTCAAATTAGGGATCAAGGGATCAATATGGAGCTCAGTATGGACAAGTCCCTTGCTCTAAAGGACTTAGAAGAGTGGAAGTTGCATGAGGAGATTTTCTAGAAACAAAAGTCTCATGTGGATTGGCTCCAAGAAGGTGATAGAAACATTGCTTTTTTTCATAATTATGTTAAGGCTTGGAGGTATGGTATCTCTATTACCCTTCTCATATCTTTAGAAGGGGTTCATCTTTCATCTATAGAAAAAATTGCTATGGAAGTTGTCAGTTTTTTTTCTCATTTGTTTACCAAAGAGGATCCTGAAGCTCTGGTGGAAGAAAGGGCCATCTTGAATTGTATTCCCCCTCTTGCCTCTGTTGAAATGAATGATGCTCTATTGTGCCCCATTTTGTTGTCTGAACTTGAGGGGGTTGTGTTTCAAATGAAAAAAGGCAAGGCTCCTGGCCCCGATGGGTTTCCTATTAAGAATTTCGGGAGATTATAAAGTATGATCTTCTAGATGTGGTTCAGAAATCTCATAGGAATAAACAAATGCTCAAATCTATGAATTCTACCTTCTTGGCTCTTGTTCCTAAGGAGGAGGGGGCCAATAGCTTGGATCAGTACAGGCCTATTGCTTTATGTAATGTTGTCTACAAGATAATCACTAAATTGATTATTGAATGACTCAAACCTCTCCTCTGCACTTCAGTTTCTAAGGAGCAAGGTGGTTTCATTGATGGAAGACAAATCCTTGATGGAGTTGTGATAGCAATGGAGGCTATTCATTCAATGGCTTCCTCTAAGGAGAAGGCTATGTTTATTAAACTTGACATGGCCAAAGCTTATGATAGGGTGAGTTGGGATTTCTTATAGAAGATCCTTTTGGCTTTTGGTTTTGGAGAAGAGTGGGTGAATTGGGTTCTTAGTTGTGTGACTTCTACCTCTTTCTTAGTTCTTATTAATGGGTAACCCTCAGAATAGTTTAGCACTTCGCAGGGGCTTCAACAAGGGGACCCTTTATCTCCCTATTTATTTATTCTCATGGCTAAAGATCTTGGCAGATTTCTCACTTCCCAGGTGAGACATGGTCTTATTCAGAGCTGGAGTTGGAGTAATGTTCTACCTCCCTACTCTCATCTTCAGTTTATGGATGACACGGGTTTGATGGGTAGGGTCTGAATCAATGAGGCAGTGAATTTCAGGAGAGCTTTGGATATATATTGCAAAGCCTCAAGTCAAAAAATTAATAAAGATAAATCATCCATATATTTCTTTAATACCCCTCAGCTTATTTAGAATAGGATTGCCAGGATCCTCAGATTTTAGAGGGAGTGCCTTCCTTTGTTGTACCTTAGGATTCCTTTAGATTTGGGGGTTCAGTGCGGAGATTTTTGGCAAGGAATTTTGGATAAATTTCATTGCAAGGTTAAGCATTGGACTTATAGGTGGTTATCCTCTGTTGGAAGAGTGATTCTTCTGAAGACTGTGGTGCAAGCACTTCCCATTTATAGGTGTTTTGTGCGAGATCCCCCCTCCATCTTTGTGACAGAGTTCAATGCTCTTTCCTGTCAATTTATTTGGTTTGGTAGTTTTCTTTCTTCTAAGTGGAGTTTAGTTAAATGGGACTTTGTTTGTAGACTGAGACATGTTGGGGGTCTTGGCCTCAGATCTATTGCTTTGGTTAGCAAGGCCTTGGCAACTAAGCTATATTGGAGGTGGTGTAACAGTCAGGATCAGGACTAGGCCAAGATTTTAACCCACAAGTATCTCCCTGGTGCTAATGATCATGAGGTACCTCGTCTTAGTTTAGTGGGCAGGGGCTCTTATATTTGGGATACTCTTAAAAAAGGTGCCCAACTTATTAAAGATGGTATTTTTTGGATTTATAATATAGACTCTGAAGCTCTTTTTTGGCAGGACTCTTAGGATGGTCACCCTCCTATTCTGTCTAGTTATCCACAGCTTCAGCCTCTTTGCAACATTTTCACTGATGTTGGATGGATTAAGGTGGAGAATTTTAAAATGGTTTGACGCATTGGACAAGTTGAGGTGACTTGTTGGAAGGATCCTCTTGAATGGCCCTTGGGTGGCTCAGATGAAGATCTCGTGGTGTTGGTTAATATCATGGAGGGTAGGTTATGTAGTTCGCTCAAGGAGAGAGATATTTTGGCTTGGGTTCCTAACCCAAAAGGCAAGTTTTCTATTGCTAAAGGTTATGCTCAGCTTGATAGGCAATTGCATGGCTCGACAAATGTTCCTTGGTGGAAGAAGGTTTGGAATAGATTCTCTTGGTCGAAATGTTTTTTCTTATGGTTGGTTGCTCAGAGGAAATGCCTCACTTGGGAGAATCTTCTTAAGAGAGGCTTCCAGGGACCATCTATCTGTTATCTTTGTATGCATAATGAGGAAGACTGCTCCCACTTCTTTTTTCTATGCCCTTTCTCTAGGGAGATTTGGCAGAAGTGGTGGGAGGCTTGGCAACATGCTTGTTTTCATGCTACCTCCTTAATTGACTTTTGGGATAGCTTGGGCAGACCCCTAGCAAAGACCTCTTTTCTTCAAATGGCCTGGGCTATTGGGCCAACCCTTATTATCTGGAATTTGTGGCTGGAAAAGAATCAGAGGGTCTTTTGTGATTCACATATAGGGAGTCCTTAGTTGTAGCAGAAGATAGTTAATGGGCTTCAGGAGACAATCTTGGCTAAGTGCAATTTGTCTGAAAATGTTGATCTGGGTGATTATAAGGAATCTGTAATTGGAAAACATTAAAATGGACTATGTTGCTAGAAATAGATCTTGACATGCGAAGCAACGGATAAGTAGAGATGGAAGGTGGATTCCCCCTCCTGTGGGAATCTTTAAAATTAATACGGATGGCTCTTCCCGTGGGAATCCTAGACATGTAGATATTGGAGGTATAGGTAGAGGTGATGGTGGTTGTGCAGTTTTTTCTTCTCTATTTACATTGGGCAACACTCTAACAATCTTATGGAGGCCCTAGCTATTAAGATTGTTGTTGAGCGGGGTTGTTCTTTAGGATGGAGGAAGATTATTTGTGAGTCAGATTCTTAGATTGTTGTGGACATGTTGAACAAAAAAAAATTGAATGATGTGAGTTGGCAATTAGCTTTTGTGGTCAGACAGATTTTATAACTGTGTAATACATTGGAATTTGTCTCCTTTTGTCATATTCCTAGGGAGTGGCTGATTGTTTGGCCAAGTGGGCTTCAGAGCATGTTGATGGTTGGGATTTTAGTGGAAGGGATGGTCTATCTCCTCATTATCTTGAAACTTTAGACAGGTTAATGCTAGAAGACAAGATGATGCAAGAGAACCTAGTGGTGTAGGATCAATTTCCCTTTTATGTTTGTTTCTTTTTCATTGTCATTTTTTAGGCCCTTCGAGGCTCCGGATGAGCCTAGTTTTTGGTGTAATTCCAAATTAATTGGTCTTACGTCATCTTTCTGAGGGCTTTTCGAAAAAGTATTATCATTGGAAATTCGATAGTCAAATCTAATGCTATGGTCACTAGACTTTGTAGTGGTGGTGCTGGTGGTTCTTTTTGGTTCCTTTTAGTTTTTGTTGCTGTCTTGGTGGGCCTAAGGCTTGTTCTTTGTAATTCTATGATTTCTGAATAAATCTTTACCTTTTTTCAAAGAATGATTTATTGGGAACCCTGTTTTGAATGTGAGCAACATAATTTTTTTCTTGAACTGAATACTTAGGTGTAAGGGGGCATTTGTAGATCATGCAACTAGATTTCAAAGGGGGTGATTCCCTTCAATGCCTAATGAGGAACCCTATTTTAAATACAAGCAACACATTTGATGGTATGAAATCAATAGTCTAATGTAAGGGAGCATGCATGGATTGTACAAATATCCATATATTTTAAGGATGTATTTTTCCTTTTTGCAAACTATTTTTTGAGGTATGCAAGCAATAGTATGCTGAAAATAAATCTTTTCAAGAGTGTAGAATTGTTCAAAGAGTTGGCTTAGATATTCTCTACCATTGTCAATGTGGAGAATTTTGATAGACTTTCCATTTTTTTTTGGACACAAGCCTTAAAATCCTAAAATATATTTTGTTGAAGAACACCCATATATCTAGAATAGTAATCAATGAAGGTGTGAAAGTTGTGTCTCTTGTTGAAAGATAAGGATGAAAATTGACCCAATTAGTCACTATGAACTTGCTGAAAATTATGAAATTGTCCAAGTATTCTCTTTGTCTAATTTTTCTCGGGTGCTTTCTCAAGGCACAAATTGAAAAAAACCATCTAGAAAATTAATCTAAGGAAGACTTATAACCATGTTCCTGTATGCTTAGCTACTAAAGATGGTTATGATTGAGATGACCAAACTACTCACGTTATAAATTTATCACTAAATTTGAATGGTGAGAAGTGTAGTAGTGGGGGCATCAAGTACAAAATGAGAGAAAATGTAGAGTAGAGAAATGTGGTTAGCCTTTCCCATTGCAAGGAAGCACTATCTTGGAGATCCCTAATGACAATAGAATTTGGAGTAAAATCAACTTTTTTATAGATAGGTGATTTGGTAGATAAAAGGAATGTTGGAAAACAAGTTAAGCACACATTGAAAATCCTCAAATATGCCAATGTCAACATCAATTGTACCTTTCCCAATAACATCTACAAAAGAATCATTGTTAATAATAATTTGAGGCACAAAAGAAGGCTCCAATAAACCATTTTTTCTCTATTAGAACCCATATGGTACAAAGCACCTAATTCAATAAGCCACTATCTTCTAGAAGAGTGTGCCAAAGAAATAATAGTAGTTATTTTTTGTTTGCCTAATTTGAAACGAGTATAGGATTTTTGTGCAACAAAGGAGGGTAAATTAATGTTATTTTTTGAAATATGTTTTAGGTCATTGATCTACTTCCCATGACATGAATGTTCCTATGAACAACTTTTCTAAATAGGCACACGTTGTCAATTCCTTCTTTTGAGAATTCCCCATGGATGAAAAAGACACAATGTCTATTTTAGAGGAGTATGCTTGATATTTATGTGGCTTCTTCTTGGACCTCTTCTATTTCCTAATGGATTATACTCTCTTTCTATCCCTTTAGTTTACCAACCAATAAGGCCCAAGAAATTATTGTGGCTTTAGGGGAACCATAGAAAGTTGCTTCATATATTCATGCATCAACATCCTAGAGAAGCATGCTAATGAGGGCATGATATATGTGAATATTATAATTAAATATTGAGTGTGAAAATAGAAACAAATCTTGTATATTAAAGGCCATGTTTGTTGAGGTCACTAAATATCAATTGAATGTCCCTTGTATCAATGCCACATTCTTTACATTGAGCTCTAAAGTTAGTGAACTTTATGATGTAATACTAGATGTTGTTAAGCATTTTCAATCTAGGCTCATCAAACTAGTGTTGATATGATAGTCTCAAAGTTTCATCAGTTTTACCATAAGGAGTTTTATTTTTTCTTGAACTTCATATGGATTTGTACACACTTCAAAATTAAATAAGAGAATAAAAATAAAGCACAAACATAAATATATGAATAAGAGAAAAACACATGCCAAAAGAACCCTTCAAATTCATTCAATCAAATAATTCTCTTAATAAAAAATGTGGCTCTTATAACTTTTTTTAAATGTTACACACATTTATACATGGATGTTAATTAAATAAAATCAATAAAAAATACATATGAGGTTTTAAATGTTTACTATTTGAAGAGGAAATATATGAGTGCCTTTATCTAGTTGGGAAATAAAGTCTTGGGTTTTATAAAGTAAAATATATAGTGATTATAATTCACTCTAGGATTTGTTGAGAAAGATACTAATGAATACAAAATATAATTCTACATATATGTTGGATTTATATGTGTGAATAAGAAGATAAATAGTTTTGCAAAACATCCACATGAACATAACTTAGTTATCCATGAATTGAGCCATACCTTTCTTGTTTTATTTTGATAAAATACCTTATAAAATATTTATAAAGGATTTTACTATCATCCAAATGGAAGTCTAGTCAAAACTAACACTCAAATCATCAAACAAGATTAAGAAGCTAAATTAGATATTTATGGAACTACACAATATTGAAGGAGACACTTAAAGCATGTTGGATCTACCATTGAGCTTATTGTTCTAGGATTATAATGTTGTATTACACCTTTGGGATAAAACCTATAAAATAATGATACAAAATGTCCTCAACTCTTTACTAGATAGAAAACCCTAATGAATTTGGAACCCTTTTTCTCTTGTTTATATATTTAACCCCCTTTTATCATCCCCTTTAACCTAATTTTTTTACAAATATGTATTTCTCAACATCATCAAGGCACTTTACAAAAATAACCATAAATTTTGCTTAGTGCAAAAGTTTCCCATGCTTGCTTGCATCATTTCCATATAGCCCTACTCTGAGAACTAAGAATTTAACATTAACAACCCTAAGTTTATGCAGTGTCATAAATTGTAACCCCTCACATATTCACACTTATTGGCTATTGCTTCAGTGTGCTCTCTCTTCTATCATTTCATGCTTATTTGGGTGTTGGAGATTGTGATGTATTGTGGTGTTGTCATTGATGTCAACCCTCAATATTGTGGAGATTGATGGAGATGGTTGTCATTAATGTCTCTTGTGTAGTTATAGTGTTTTCCATTAATGTCATATGTTTAGTGGTGTGTTATCATTAATGTAGAATGCAAATGTGTGCTAAGGAGATGGTGTAGAGATTGTAGATTGTTGATAATTGTTCTATCAGGTGTGTATTGAAATTGATGTTCATGGTTGGATGTCTACCCTCAAGGTGTTATATCCAGTATGATGTTGGTGATGATGTGATGATGTGTTAGGAAAGTGATGATAATGGAGTTCATCATTGGGTATTATGTCTTGTTTGTTGTCAGCGAAGCTATTATCATGATGGTGATAATGTATTGATCATGTCACACAATGTTGTTTTATCTCTCTTGGTGTTCCTTAGTAGGCATATCGTGCTACAATGATGATTCTTGGTTTCTAAAGGTTTATGAAGTGTGTAAATGTCGAAAGGTGGTTGAAGAATGTTTGATAGAATTCTTTGCATTCCTTTGCACTTGGTGCTATGGTCTTGTAGTTCTGGAGCTAACATGTATACCTTGTTGATGTTGCATTCCTACTCTTTTAGGTTATCGGTGTTGCCACAAAGGGTGTCTAGTGAGTACACTATGTTGGTAGTTTAATAAGTTGTTAGGATTAGTCAAGAAGGTGCTTCACATTGATGTTTTTTCTCCTACTACTTGAAGGAATTTTTTTATTGCTTGTGCAGTATCTCAGTTTATATTTTAGTTGATCATGTGTACCACAAGTATGAATGTTAATGTTCAATTTTATGACCATGTTGTATGGGCATATAGGTATAAATAGCTCTATATCAATTTTCTTGTGTCAACTTGTTTTTGTTGACAGTGTGAAAGAAGTATTTGGTAATGTTGTTGGATGTTCATGGAACACCTCTATGTGTTCTACATTATAATGATTGATCTTTTCGGTGCTACATTTGGTCTAGAGCTAGTTTTCAGGGTGATTTGTTATCTTCTATGTAGTTGGGCTTATTATTTTCCTTGCACTATGCAATTGGGGATCTACGCTAGCATTTAATATTATGGTGAGTTGTATTTGGGTCCTACTAAGCCTTGTGGTGATCTACATTGAGTGAATTCATTTGGAAGATGTGTTTTTGGGCCGATTGGTTATGTGCTACAGGTTACCATGTTGCTAACTTGGGAGGATGTGCGCTAGCATGTGTGATGTCAAGGTTTTCATTAAAAGGTGTAATAAGTTGTTTTAGGTCCTTTCTATCTCTTGGATTGGATCGCTTCTACCATAATTCATATTTGTGGTCGACTTCATGGGACATTCATTGTCCCATATTTTAGCCAACCTAATTAAAGTTTTGTGATGTTGTGGATGGTATATATAGAAGATCAAATCAGTTGCAAGAGTGTGGATTTGAGTTGGATTGTGAAAGATGCAAGTTTGAGGCAATATAAGTGTGTGGTTAGATTTTTGGAGTTGAATTATTTATTGTTTCTTACCTACATTCTAAGGAGACTATGGTAGGCTATGATGATAAAGGATTATTCATTGTAACTCAAATATTCATGTATTATGCTTTGAGATATTGAATCTTTTTAGTAGGTCCTTTGTATCTTGCTTGGATATAATGAAATTCCCCAGCAATTCCTTTTTGGGAGTGTGTACTTCCTAAGATAGTGAGCCTTGAAACAAATTTTGTAATCTTGTTCATATATTGTGAGATAGCTCCCATTGTGGTTTTTTCCTTGGGTTTTCCACATAAATATGGTCTCTTGTGCATTAATTTTGATTACTTTATCTTTAATTTTTGTTGATTAAATTAAGGTTTGTTAAATTTGAATTGTGATAAAAAGTTTAAGTTTTGTTGAAGATTGATTCACCCCTCCCTCTCAATCTTGGGGTGAGTTCAACAGTTGGTATTAGAGCCAAGGTCCTCTAAAGCAATATTAAATGCTTGAGGAAGGTCCAATATGACACAAAATGGATCTTGCAAGGTGTCAAAGTTTGATGGCACATACTACACCTTTTAGAAAGTAAGAATGGAAGCTCATTTGTCCTCTTTAGGGTTGTTGCAAGGTGTGTGTCCTTGGTCTCCTTGTGTTTTGCAATGTAACGCTTGAGTTTATGACATGGCTTAACCACCTCCTATGGATTCTATAAGTCTATTGGTTGTATCGGGCATTAATGGGTCGATCTTTTGGTGTAATGACAACCACACTTGTAACAAGTGGTATCAGAGCTTGGTCAGAAGTTGAAACCCCTCACTTGTGCTAGGGGGGATTATTGCAAGGTGTGTGCCCTTGGTCTCCTTGTGTTGTGTAGTGCAACGCTCAGGTTTATAACATGGCTTAACCACCTCCTGTGGATTCTATAAGTCTAGTGACTATATCGGGCATTAATAGGTCGATCTTTTGGTGCAACGACAACTGCACTTGTAACAAGGGTTTGGAGTTTGGAACTTAGTTAGATATGATTATAACCCTCTTAATAATCCTCCAATATATTTGGCACCAATTAGGTTATATTAAAACAATGGAAAAGCAAGGAATGCAATCTTGAGTGGGTTGGCATATTTAGAAATTGTGAAGGTGATGGTGTAGGAGCACCCTAGCAGCGCGCTTGTGCTTACAATAGTCAAAGTTGGTTTTTTATTTCATTTTGTGTTGTTTCATATTAATAAGGCCATTTTGGGCCATTATTTTTCATTTGGACCCATTTATGCAAGTTTGGGGTCAATTGGTTCAAAATTGTAAAAGTTGTCAAAAATTGTCAAACTTGTCTTGACAACTTTTTGCATTTTCTTGTCAACTTTTCAAAAAGTTGTTAAATGGTAGTTGGAGTTAGTTTGGATGATGAAAATTGGTTGTATGGCATAAATAGGCCTACATTTTATGGCCCAAGAGTGGATGTTTTGCATTTTGAAGTTTTGAGCAATCAAAACAATTTAATTTATGCAGTTTTCCATTTTTTTCACTTCTCTCTTGCATGGTATGTATCTGTAAAACTTGGTATAGTCCTAAGGTTGATTGGGATTGATAGAGGGACGAATCAAATTTCATTTTCAATTGGTTTGGTGGTTTTCCATTTAGTTTGGAGAAAGTTATGGTCATTTTACCATAGACAGCCCTATAAGATTTTTTTTTTTTGAAGTTGCAGGCTATTGTAGTAAATGTATAGATTGTACGTTGCATTAAATGATCTGAGACCAATTGGGAATGAAATACCATTGAATCTAATTTTTTTTGGTCTCATTCAATTTTATTAAGAAATAAGCAAGTTATAGTACTTTCTTGTCAGACTAGTATATACCCTACCTAGGGTAACCAATGAACAAGAAAAATGCATATCTTTGCCATCCACCAATAGAAAATCCTAAAACTTGGTGGAATGGCTTATTTCTATGTGTAATTTAATTTTCTATACTTGTAGGGATAAAGGGGGAATTTTTCACGTGTGATGATTCCATGAAGGGTCTGATATATTCATCTATTAGACAGAGAAGGACAACAAAGTTAAAGAATTTGCCTTGTAAAGACTAAGTTAATGACAACAGTGTGTGAGGGCCCTACTTACCCAATTGAAGTGTTTTTTTATCATCCTATTGAGTGATAAACATTGTAGTGATGGTTGTTCCAAGAGGGTAGCCTGTCATAATTTGTCTTACCAGTGCAATGTGCAACAAGTCACATTCCAAATGGGAAGTTTTGGTGTTGTAAGTCTAAAGGACTGGTCATAAGCCTTTTGTAGGGTCCTCCAAAACAAATTGAGAGAGTTTTGTGTAGAGAGACATTGATTTATCCTTTGACCATCAATGTTTGTCAATCCTAGTTGTGAAAGCCAAGTGGTCATCAACTTTGGGAAGTGTAGTATAGCTAAGAGACAACACTTTAGTGTTAACCCTGGTTCCACAAGAAAAGGCCATGTTGTTTTGAATGTCCTCTTAATGCTGGTTCAAACCCTCATTAAATGTGTAAGCCTAGAAACCAAGTAATGCATCCAAGGGTATCTAGAAGGATGGAGTAAATGATCATTGTCTTTGTATGTTGAAACCATTGTACATGCTCCTACCTCTGCATTAGGTGACACACTACATAACTGCTTAGGAGGCTTGGTAAAATCTTAGCAACATTTATGAAAGAGATCATCAAGTAATGTGGATCAAGATGTAGAACTTCCAGTGAAAATTTGAGTATTTGATGATGTCAAAAGATGAAGACATTGTCGGCTACATGCTCTGGGTAACTGAAGTGGTTAAATGGAATTAAAGGTATTGGTGGAGAAATGAAAGAAGATGATGTTATGAAAAAGGTACTTAGATCTCTCCCTAAATCTTATAGTCATAAATTATTTGTTATGAAAGAATGTAAAGACATGGATGTAGAGTAGAAAATTGCACACCCCTTTACAATTCCACCTACACTTTTGTAGCCACTTTAGTGTTCATTCCCCTAGCATTTGAGTAGGCTCATTTTAGCCCTTGCATCAACCTTTTTCCCTCTCAAGATGCTCAGGACACCTTTTCAATAGCTATCCTTTAGCTTTTGTTTCATGTTAGTCGTGTGTTTCTCTTTTCACTTGTCATTTTTGGGTGTGATTTGTTTGGACACTAGTGTGTTGCATGGATGTCCGCACATCTCACATTCGTCATGCAACATCTTAACACTCAAATGTCAGTTATGTGCATTTTGACACTTGTCACCTATCTTGGTCAATGGAAACCGCTTAGAATCTCCTAAACGTCTCGCTAGCCTCTTCTTTCCCTCCTATTCTCTCATTTTAAATCCATCTTTTCTCTCTCTCTCTCTCTCTCTCTCTCTCTCTCAGTTCTTCAAGAAATCTCTCTTGACTCCCTCTCACTTACTTCAACAGTCTCTAGTTTACTACAACACTCTCAAGCTCTTACAATAATCTTTTGCAACTCTCTTGGATTTCTTACTATCATTCTATCTAGCTCATCTTTGAGCATCTTGGGATTTATCACATCTCCTATATATTTGATCATTTTATCATTCTAGTTATTTATCTTTTGATATATATATCTATCTGGGTTGTCCATGGAGGTGGAAACACCAAAACGAGGGTGTGACTAAGGAAGGCCTCTAAACACAACAACCAACATTTTTCCTCTTCTTCATGTGTACAGGTTTATTACAAATATTCGAACACACGAGGGTTTTCTTGTGTTTTATTTATTTCATCCATATTCATTTCAATTTATATTTATTATCTTCTATTTGTTATCACGTTTCTAACTTCTGATTTTTTTAGGTTATCTAAAGAATACAGAGTTGAGTTTTTGTGTTTCTAAGTTTTTTTTTGTTTGCGGTCCGTACGAGACTACAACGCATCGCGTAGACGTATGTGTGTTGCACTGGTGTCCTTGACTTAGATGCTTAGACATAGAATGAATACTCTTTGTGTCTGCTCTTCCAATTTCTCTAATTAGATATCTTAACTAGTTTCACTAGTTGGAGATATTTGAATGTATGTTGTGAAATTGGCTCTCAAGGGAACGTAGTTCTTCCCTTTGTAGGGTCACTTTCGCACCATTATAATGAATAAATATTCAATGGATCAATTATATGGTGCTCTAACAATATTTGCGATGGGAGAGTGACAAAGATGCTCCGCGTAAGGAAGCAACATTCAAATTTAGCAAAAAGGTAGAGGATGGTGTTACCTACTAGCTTGATGAATTTCATGAGGTTGAAGCAAAATTTGTGAGAATATTGAAGAAGGGAATCATCATTTATAAAGGTAAGTTACTTTTCAAATGTACCCATAAGGAGTTATAATTCAAAATAAGTATTTCTTCCAATGAGGACAACTATTTCTTAGAAGATGAGGACCCTGGTCATGATTATTCAAATGATGAAACACTCCTCACGACCTTGAAAGTAGGTGATGAAAAGGATGATGTTGAAAAATATAAGAAATCATGTACCTTACAGACTAACAAAAATAATGAAAAATCAATGATTGTGTGCACTTCCTTCCTTGCTAAAGAAGAAGCAAATGATTGGGTGATTGAGAGTGGATGTTCTAATCACATGATCGGTGATAGAATAAAGTTATTAATCTTAACAAGTGGAATGGAGGATATGTCAAGTTTGGAGATGATGGGTTAGCATAAATTTGCAGAAAAGGTGCAATAATTATTGATGGAAACATAAGATAAATGATGTCCTCTATATTGAAGGACTAGAAAATAATCTTATTGGTGTTAGTTAGATGTGAAGCAAAGGATATAATCTTACATTTCATGACAAGGGTTGTGAAATCAAGAAAGTAGGCTCTAGAAGATTTGCAGCAAAAGGATCTAGGACTAGAAGAAATGTCTATCGCCTAAAGGAGGCCAATCCCTACATAACTCTTAATGTAATAGTTGAGAAAGATCCCATACTTAAACACATGGGAATTGAAGTAGTACTTAAAGATGTAATTTATCCTGAATAAGATTTAGAGGCCGTGGAACCTCAAGATTGGGACATTGATCCAAATGATTGTGAAGTAGATCTTGAAGGAGAAATTCAGTCTACTCGTGAGGACATTAAAATTGCAAGGGTGAAGTGTGAAGAATACAAGATTATATTCAATAAATTAAAGAAGAAAATTGTTAAGCTAAAAATTGAGATTGAACGAAGTAAAGAATGTGAAGACAAACTCAAGAAGATAGAAGATGAAATTGTCAACCTAAAATTTCAAGTTGAAGAAGGTAAGAAGATTGTAGATTGTTTCAGTCCAAGCTTCATGAAATTTTTTTGAATGCACCAAGCTTAAGGAATATTTTGTCACTTTGAGAAGAGAATTAGAAAATGCAAAGGAGTAGATCGAGAAAAGATTAAAACTCAAAGGTGGTAATGACATCCTTGATGAGATACTTAGTTGTCAAAAATGACAAAGAACAAGGGTGGTCTTGGTAACAAATATGCCCAAAGACAAGACTAAGAAAAAAGAAGAAAAGATAGAAAATGAATCTAAGAAGACAAAAGGAAGGAAGGATAAATTCGCACAAGTTTGGAACAAGAAGAATAACTCTAGAAAGTTTGCCCCTAAACAAACTGATTGTACCAGGTACTCTCAATATTTTAATGGTAATTGGTATTCTTGTAATAAGGATGGTTATAAGGCTATTGATTATAGAAGCAATATGAGTTTGAATTCATTCAGACTTCCAAGATAAAAATCTATGAATTCTCAACCATTTCATGGTCATTGTTATGCTCACAATAAATTTGGTCATAAGACTAATGAATGTAGAAGTAAGATGATGAATAATTACATGAGGATGAGCAATACTGTGACTTTTGAATCCTTCTATGGTTGTTTCTACACATGCAAAAAGTTTGTTCATAGGGATATTGATTGTAGATATAATATGAGAAGAAGTGGTTATGATCCACAACATGGTATCACTTGCTATAAATAGAACAAAATGGGACACATGGAAAAGTTTTACAAGGGGAAGAATGTAAGACCTTATTCTCCACAAAATAAGGTTAATCTAGTTCAGTAAAAGGAGATGGATAAGATATGGAAATATAAGGAAGAGAATGAGATGAAGAATGGTTCTATATCTCTACCTAGTATAGAGAAATCCTCCAAAAATCAAAGGAAAGTATCAAGTTAGGAGGGATTATTCATTGCATATATTTCATCCCTCAAAGTTTTGATGCTTTTTTTTAGCTAACAAGTCAAAATGTATTTAAGATATGCATATCTACATTGAGGTGATGATGAAAACAAGGAGTGCATTTTATTTTTCCTTCTAAAGTTAATGTTGAATATCAGTAAGTCTATTTGAGAGAGTCTACTTTTGAATGCTTAAGAATGATGAGGAGATGGGTGAATATGTTTAACTATGTCATCAAGTTGTTCTCAATAGTACTTGTTAGTATTATGTATTACATATAGTGGCATGTTCTAAAGATTTGTCTAAGGCATAAATAAGTTATATTCTAAGATAGAGGTCCACTGTGTATTAGTCTACAATCCTCAGCATAGGAAGATATTATCTTATGGATCAAAAGTAAAGGTTGTTTCAAATGACTCCTTCTACAAAGAAAGTTAAAGGGGGTTGTGTACTTGATTGGGTTAAGGATGTGTGAACTAGTTCACAAGGTAGGTTTCTGAATGGAACAAAAAGAGAGAATGATTTAGGTGATGATGCAAATGTTAGAGTGGGTAGGAAATAATTTAGACACTAAAAGATATCAATATGGTATGTGTGATAATGCAAGTGCTATAAACATTTCAAAGAATCTAGCGATAAATTTAAGGACCAAGCATATTTTTATCAGATTTCTCATTTTGAGAGAGAAGGTTGAATAGAAAGAAGTTAGACTAGAGTATGTTCCTACAAAGGATTAGATTGCAAACATTTTCACAAAGGCTCTTTCAAAAGATACATTTGTGTATCTTAGGGAGAATCTAGGAGTCATTGCCTATCCTTCTAACTAGATGCATAAGATGGTGCATCTATCCATGGGGAGAAACTCAAAGCATATCTTTTTCTCCTAGATTGATGTGGGATACTCCTCAGGGGGAGTAGATAGTTTATTGGTAATTGCTAACATGTGGAGTAGGAACAAATTAGAATGCATGACTGAGAATGAAGTCCTTCAATATTTGTCCTTAATGTAAAGGGGGAAGAGAGTGTAGATAAACGATAAGAAAGAGGGAGAGAGAAGATTTTTGTAAAGGAGAGAGTGCAAATGATTGATTAGATCAGTTATTTTTACCATCAATGACAGAGGGGAGATTGTTAGAGACTGTGATATACTGTGGTGTTGTCATTGATGTCAACCTTCAGTGTTGTGGAGATTGATGGTAATAGTTGTCATTAATGTCTCTTATGTAATTATGGTGTTGTATATTGATGGTTTATGTTCAATTGTTTATTGGCATTAATGTAGAATACATATGTGTGCTAAGGAGATGGCACAAAGATTGCAAATGGTTGATATTTCTTCTATTAGATTGTATTGATATTGATGTTCATGGTTGGATGTCCACCCTCATAGTGTTGATGTTGATGATGTGTTAGGATAATTATGATGATGGAGTTCATGATTGGGTACCATGCCTTATTTTTTGCTAGCATAAATATTCTTATGATGATATCATATTAAGATGAGGATTAGAAGCATCAATTTGAAGAATAAAAGTATTAAGATGACGATTAGAGGTATGGTGATGAAGTGGATATGATGTTGATGTCATGTGCATGCCACAAGATGTTGTTTTATCTCTATTTCTATTCTTCAGTGAGCAAATGGAGCTACAATGACGATTCTTGGTTTCTAGAGGTTGATGAAGTGTGTAAATGTGGGAAGGTGGTTGAAGACTATCTGAGAGAATGCTTTGCATTCATCCAAACTTGGTGCTATTGTATTGCAGTTCTAGAGATAAAATGTATTTTCTATGGATATTGCACTCCTACTCTTTCAGGTCCCTAATGTTATCGTATATGGTGTCTGGCGAATATAATATGTTGGTAATTTGAGAGGTTGTCAAGACTAGTCTAAAAAGTGTTATGCTTTTGTTGAAATTTTAGATAATTAATGTGTTGGCCTTGACATTGTAGAAGTTGGTCTCAACTTTTGTATATGATTGTGTGAAGTCAGCCTAAATGAAAAAATACCTTGAGAACCCTATATAAGACATCATCTCTAATTTATTTGATCATAGTTTACCATTCATAATCTAGCAATTTTATCATTCAAATCCAAGAGTGGATCTGATCACAAGGAGTATCAGGATACACCAAGTTGTCTTCAAGTATATTTTCATGATGGATTTTGTCTTGATTCGACATGTTATTAAATATCAACACTCGTAGGATTTATCTAATAGTTTCATATTATCGTTGTTGTCAATTCAACATTTCATTCAAAAAATAGCCTCTTCCCTACCAAGGATAAACTATCTTTTTGAATCAATCATAGTCGTTGTGGAGGTTAGCACGTACCCAAGGTTTTACTTAGGCAAGCTCCTATGCAACACAACCATTTTACTCCTCTTTGTGCATTTTTAAGTTGATACATGGGTTATATATCAAATATGAAGATACATGAACACCAAACATACAAAGACATAGGTTCACATAAAAAATCAAGAGAAAATGCTTAGAATATGTCACTTAGTGGCATATATTCAAAACTTTGGGAGAATGCAATTTAAGGGTTTTTGAGACCAAATCTAATATTCATTTTCACTTGGACACTTGTCTGGACTATGGAACCTAGTTCTAGTGACCAACCATTATGAGTTTTGATTGCTATCATGGGTTCCTTTGTACACCTCATTTCCAGTCTTGTACATATCAATTGACTTTAAGTTCTATATATATATATATATGTTTATGCTAATTATTGTTAATTTTGCATCCTTTTACCTTGTTCTTACAATTTCACATCTACATCAAATATAATCATCAATATACAAAAGGGAATAATTAGTCATAGTGCTCAACTCTCCTATAGGACTGAAGTTGTGCCTAATTGGTTGTTCCCCAATTAAAGAGTTTGGAAATGGTTCCTAGTTTGCATTCATAGGGTAGACTTTGTTTCCCTACATTTCATTTTGACAAACCTAACATGTCTTACACTTGCATGGTTTTTTATTTTCATTTTTTAAATTTGGTTTGTATGCATTTAATGGGTTCATATTTTCTATCATTTATGAAATATATCACTTATGCACTCAAATCACGTCTCAAAAATGTTTCTAGATGTTTTTCTTTCGTATTTTTCACATTCACCTTCATAAAAGCTTTGAAATATGTCTTTTATTTTACACCTTTTTTTAAAAGATGTCTTATGTTTCACATTCACTTTCTTAAAAACTTTGAAAGAGGTTTTATATTTTATAGTTACTTTCTTAAGATCCTTGATGCATATCTTATGTTTCACATTAATGTTCTTAAAAAAACATTTTTGAATGTTTTAAATTTTTTGATATATGGCCTAGCGAGTGCTTTTACAAATTGTGACTTATGCTTTATGTTGGACCTTTAAGGTCAATGACAGGACCCCTCCCCCAATTTTTTTCTTACCAATGAGGACAATTTGGTGCAATAAGAGGTTATTAACACCTATTTCAATAATCACCCTCTCAAAGGATGAATATTTGAATAATGATGTTACTCCTCTTAAAATGAACCTCCCTTATAAAGATAATTTGGTACAAGCAGATGATATCATTAGTACCTTTCCTAGTGATACCTTAGCTTCTATTCACTTTGATGACCCCTCTTTTAGAGATGAAGCATTGATGAATAATACACTTCCCTCTCCCAAAAGTTATCCTACCCATGAGGATACTTTGGTGCAAGAGGATGATATCACTATTAATGTTTTCAATGCTCTTTATCCCAAAGATGAAGCTTCAGTGAATAAAGAGCCTAATCTAAGGCATGTAAATAAAATTCATGTTTCCAATCACACAAATGAATATGAGAAACCCAGGATTGTTGTTAGAGGTGGCAAGAGGCAAAATAGACCTCCTAATTACTTCTTAAACTATGCAAAATAAATCACCCAAAGGGATAAGATGAATCAATTAAAACCTAGTTATCATGCAATAACTCACATATAACTATCAAAAGACTATTTTTCCTACTTCTACCCCCATATTACATAACACGTTGTAAGGGAGCATAATCTTGCTAAGTAGATTCATTCTACTCTAGATAAGATCTCCCTTTGGGATTTGATTCAAAATTCCCATACATACTATAGGTTGATCCAAGAAGCCTTACGAAAGGTAGTTACCACTCCTTCTGCTAGACCAAATGATGTAGCAATCTCCTTTAAGTGTATGCATGGAACAAAGATGGATAATGTGTTCTAACAAGATGAATTTCCTTCTTTAGAAGTTTTAAATGAACATGATCCCCTCATGATCATGTCTTGTATTAATGAGCATAAGATAAAGTGTACCTTAATTGATAATGGATCGGGTCTTAATGTTTTGTAGCATAAAAGTGTTACATAAGATAGTTTTGGGTACCTCCCTCCTTCAATCGAATTTTCTCTGTATTTGTGGCTTTGATAATGTTGGTAGATGTTTATTAGGTATAATCATATTAGCTATTATGGTAAGACCTATGACTTTACCCATGCCTATCCATTTCATTCTTGATACTCACATACAATCTTCTTTTAGGAAGATCATGGATTCATGCTATGCATGTAGTCTCTTCTACCATTCATCACATAATAAAATTCATACACAACAATTAACTTTACACAATCAAGCTTGATCCTAATCCTTACAATGTTATTCAAGAGGAAGTAGGATACATATCATTCTTAAACACTATGATTCTATTTTACAACACAATATAAAGCCTCAAAAGAGCCTTGTGTTTCACTTCTCTATTATTTTTCTAGAACTATTCCAACTTATTTTGATGATGTTTGGGGCTATTTATAATTTAACCTGATCAAAACTAAGAGTGAATCCTCTTTTCCTAACAATTCAACACCCACATTTGATTATAAAAATGTATGCAATGGACATGGTTTAGGATGTATGGAACAAAGTATTTAGGCCCATGAGAAATATACATCACACTTTTCTAAAGAGGGTTTATGTTTCCAACCTCCTCCTTTGTCAACATGACCTCCATAATTGTCTAAAACATCCATGTCTTTCCCTCCTAACTTTTTATCTAAACAAGAGAGTGTTTTTGTTATATCTTCTACAAGCCGATTTGATTACTCTCTCTTTGCCTAAATGAAGAAGAAAAATAAACCAAATCTTAAAAATTATTCCATTTGTGTCTATCATTGAATTTATGACCATTCCACTAATGAATGCCATGCTTTGGAGTGTAAAATTCAACAATTAATTGATTTTGGAATCATTCAAATGTCAAGTGACAATGAGTGGAACCTTTGTCATGTCTTTTCTAAATAGCATTTGTTTCCAATTATGTTGATACTCTCTTTATGATACTTGTAGCTTACCTCTTGGGGGCTCATTTTCATTCATGGTGGTACAATTTTATGCTAAATCATGCTTGGGTGGCAAAATAATAGCCTATTTATTCTTGTCTCATTCATTTTTCCTAAAGATCCAATTTTCGTTTGTTGAGCTACATATTTTATAAGGATATCTTTTCTAGCATAGAATTGTGTGTCCTTCATGAGGATTTTATCCTTGCTTGGAGGTGTGTATCCTTGATTAAGATCTCTTTATTTCTTGAAAGTGTATTTTTTTATAAATGATCTCTCCTCAATGATTGAAAATGTGCAATCCTTCATCAAGTATCCCTCTCCTAGAAATAGGGAAAGCGAGTATTCTTGTTCTCCTTCCCCTTTTTAGTTGAAGATGTCATATTTATTAAAGATCCCCTATCTTTTCAGAGGTAGATGTCTTTAAGAAAATATCTCTTTTTCCCCCTTTTAAAAGTTATGTATCTTTCGTAAGGATCCTTTTACACTTGTTGCAAGAGATCTCATTTACAACTATCTCTTCATTGCTTAAAGAATTATGTCCTTTGATAGATCATCTTCCTATGTTGGAAGACACATTTTTGTTAAGGATTTTTGCTTGGTGTTGAATGTGTTTATCCTTTATGTGGATCTATGTGTTCCTTAGGATATCAACATGTAAGTATGTTGACATCTTAAGAAGGGGCATATAAGACCTCCTCGTTGTTTGTGATTGGTATAATTTCAATAACCATTTTGTAGTGTCATATCAAATTTGTGCTTGGTGCACACTATAGCACCCATTTTATAGTAGCATATCTTGGTGTATACCACAACACCCATTTTGTAGTTGTATTTTCAAATTATCTAGAAAATAGAGATTTTTTTTGTAATCTTCTTTAGCGTGATTCAACTAGAATAACTCATCATTCTAGATTTATTTGACTCTCTTTTCTCAGACATGGATCACATAACATAGTGGAATCCACACCTCTCTATCTAACACAGATGACATAGCATAACGCAACTTGATCACCAATAGAATCCATGATGTAATCTTGAGTCACCCAACATAACATACCCTATTGTCCAGTAGCATTCATGTGTTCTCCTCTCATAAATTAGTGTACATCCTTATTCTTTCTATAAGTTCACTTGTGCTCTTTCAATAACATGATTAAAATGATATTAGAGGTTGAGACATTGTTGACATCGAGGTCTCTTCAACTAGCCAACTTGGAACCTTTTGTCTACCCCCCTTTGATAGTTATGTATCCTTTATCAACTCCTTTTTCTAGCTTGGAACACACACATTTTTATTAATGATATCTCCTTGGTGTTGAAGGTGTTTATCCTTGATGTGGAAGTGTATGTTCCTTATGATATCAACGTGGAAGTATGTTGACATCTTAAGGGAATACATATAATACCTATTCTTTGTTTGTTCTTGGTGCCATTACAACAACCATTTTGCAGTCTCATATAAAAAATTTGCTTGGTGCACACTGTAGCACCCATTTTGCAGTAGCATATCTTGGTGTAGACTGCGACACCCATTTCGTAATTGTATTTTCATATTATCTAGCAATTGGAGATTTTTTTTTGCAATATTCCTTAGTGTGAGTGAACTAGCATAATGCATCTTGCTAGACTTATTGGACTCTCTTTTCTATAACACTTATCACACAAGATAAAAACACTTTATTGTCTGGTGGAATTTGAGCCTCTCCCTCTCTAACATGGATCACCTAGCATAACACAACTTTCTAGGAAGTAGAATCCATGATGCAATCATGAGTCACCCAACATAACACACCTATTGGCCAGTAGAATTTATGCCTTCTCATCTCGTCAATTGGTGTACATCCTTGTTCTTTCTATAAGTTCACTTGTGCTCTTGCAATAACATGATGAGAATGATATTAGTGGTGAGACATTTTTGACGCAGAGGTCTCTTTAACTAGATATATTGGAACCTTTTGTTTTCTTTAATACTAATGTTATTTTATTTGTGTAAATTTGAAGTTTTATTGCATAGATAGATATGATCTTATGTTTGGGGCTTGCACATCTCTCAAACTTAGTGTTATCCTATCCCTAGCTTGTCTTGCTCTTAGTTTCTCTATCCCTTTATTTACACTTTATCGTGATTATAAGCATAAATTTATACTCCTAGTAAAGTGGGAGCTAAATGTAGTGTCATAAATTGTAGCCTTCTAAAATTTCACAATCCTTTCTAGGCCCTTGCTTTAGTGTTCCCTCTTCAATGCCATTTCAAGCTTATTTGACTTCTATCCTATTTTAAAATTTCAAGGCATCTTATTCCACATTTTATTGTTATCAAACCAAAAATTATGTTCAAATCCAATATTAGGGCCCTAATCTCTCTTCCCACAAAATTGGGGTATATTTTGTCAGATTTCTATCAATCCACTCTAGTGATCGACATTTTTTGTCAAAAAATTGGGGGATTAACATTTCAGCCTTGACATTGTAGAATCTTCTCTCAATTTTTGTATATGACTATGGGAAGTTGACCTAAATAAAAAAATACCTTGAGAACCCTATATAAGACATCATTTTTAATTCTTTTGATCATATTTTACCATTCATAATCTAGCAAATCTATCATCCCAATCCAAGATCAGATTTGAATACAACGAGTATCAAGTTACAATAAGTTGTCTTCAAGTATGTGTTTGTGATAGATTTTGTTATGATTTATCATGTTATCACATCAACACTTGGGGGACTTATCTAAAGATAATTTCATCACCATTATTATCAATCCAAAGTTATAATCTTGTTAATTCAACATTTCATTTCAAATTTAGCCTCTCGCATGTTGGGGGTAAGATCTCTTTTCTAATCATAGTTGTAGTAGTGGTTAACACTTACCCAAGGTTTGACTTAGGAAAGCCCCTATACAACACATTGATTTTACTTCTCTTTTGTGCATTTGTAGGTTGAGGCACACTTTTTAGACTAAATCTAAAGGTATGAGAGAATTGAGCATACAAAGACAGAGATTCCCCAAAAATGCCTAGACTATGTTTGTTAGCACCATAGATCTCCCTATTTGACCTTGAAATTTTGGAGAAGGTAGTTTTATAGTTTATGGGACTAGATTTGACATTATTTTTGACCTAGACACTTGTCAGAATTATGACACCCATATACATTGACCAACCATTTTGATTTTTGTTTGTTGTCACATGTTCCTTTGTACACCTTATTTCTAGTCTTGTATATCTTAGTTGACTTTTAGTTTTGTATCTATTTGTTTGTGGTTATTAGTGTCAATTTTACATCATTTTACCTTGTTCTTGCATTTTCACATCTAAATCATATCCAATCATCAATATAAAAAGGGAACAATCAGTCACAATGCTCAACTCTCCTATAAGACTGAAGTTGAGCATAATTGGTTGTTCCCCAATGAAAGAGTTTGGAAATGGTTCATAATTTGCATTCTTAGGCTAGACTCCATTCCCTAAATTTCAGTTTAATACATCACTTAAGTTTCAAAAAGGTCCATAGGTATTAGATGTGTTAAATTCATCTTCGATCTATTCACATCTATTATTAGGTCAATAATGACATTATGGATCATATAGGGAGGCATGTAACTTTGTAACTACTTTGTTACAAAAGTATGACAAAGAAATGGACACTGTAACCTTGGCATGCAAGAAAAGGTGAAAATTCATATAATAGATGAAATATGCTATATAAAATAAGCATGAGATTCATTAAAAACTAAGTTTACTATTCATTTTAATACAAAATTGGATTTATTCATTGCCTACCATTAGACCTGTAAAATAATTCACATATTTGAGATGAACAATAGTGTTTTAGGAAAGTAATTCCTATTGGATTAGTTGTATGTGAAGGAACACAATGGACCACTGAGGGGGGTGAATCGATGGTAATAAAAAACTTTAACTTCTGGAAGATCTAAACTCTAATAAAAATAATCATAATGCTATAAGAAGAGATATAAAAACTATCATCACACATACATAAAGAGAGAAAACTCATAACACAAGAATATACGAGGAAAACCCATGGTGGGGTAAAACCTTAGTGAGAAATTTTTCTAGAGTCTACTGCTCCAATTCAACCTCACAAGTAAAATTGATTACAATGTTTAGGGCACCAACCCAAGGAGCACCAACCCCTGAAGTTTATGGGCACCAACCTAAAGGAGCACCAACCCAAAGGAGCACCAACCCCTAGCTCTGAGCACCCACTCAAATAAATACAAGGATACAAACAATTGATACAATGTAAAAACCTTGTTACAAATGAGTTTTGTAGCACACAAATATTCTTCTCTTGAGATTTATTTGACTCACTTATGTTCTCTTATCTTTAGGCCTCAATCTCATCTCTCTGGTCTCTATCCTCTGTCTTTTATCCTCTTCTCTTCTCTGCAACCAGCTCTCTACTTTCTGCTTGGCTCAATTCTCTTTCTCTGCCTCTCATAGTGTATATAACTCAATATGTTATCTGCCTCAGCTCTTCACACTTTTGGTCACTGGTCATTGGTCTCTATTGCTCTCCTCCTCTATTCTTCAAGCTCTCCATTGTCCACTCTCTTCTCAGACTCTCAGTTACTTTTTGTCTCCTCCACACATCTGAACATTTTGCATGCAGTCTCTTCTTATTGTGTTAGGTCTACACTGACATCCTATTATTGACACCTACATGAGCTGCTTCTCTGCAACCCTCTTCTCATTTCTTTTTTTTTCTTTTGTAATCTTTATTTTCCAGAGCTTCCACTCTTTCACACCTTCGACAATAACACACTCACTAAATGCACTTCATTTTTTTGATCGACATCCCCCTGCTTTTGTTTGCCAACTCAGCTTCCTCATCTGTACCTGTCAAATCTCATCACCTGTACACTTTTCTTGGTCATCTATGTACATGCAAGATTTCCCTCAAAAAATAGATCCACACCCTGATCTCCTTGACCTCTGACAGATTATGTCTGCATATTGATCATATTCTTTGTACCTATCACTCATACATATAACCACCCATAATAAATGCATTCCCTTTTGAAAACATATGTATTTAGATCATGCTATTAATATAGGATTGCTATAGTTAGCAAACTTCATCCTAGCAGATTTCCTCGAGCCTAAAAAAAACTCAACAACTCTCTCTACAACTAGATCATCATTTAATGCTACTACATTCTTCTCAGCCTGGTCTGTACTCGTATTAGTAACTTTAGTAATCATCTCTATCTAATGAGATCTGATCACCACTTTGTGAATCATCTCAAGTTGCACAACTGATCCTTTGCAGGTTCACCATTAATACAATATCCATCCTCTATCAACCTTCCCTAGGGAGATTGACAACAACCTCATTAAATTCTCTACAAGCACTGACTTTTGCATATCATATTTCATTCTCGACCACTTGGGAGCCAATTTTCTTCATTTTCAGCATCCACATCACCTAGTCAATGTCGGTCAGCTTCCATGTAGAACTTTGTGATTAGCGGCATGCACTCGTGGCATCAAATTTGTCATTCAACATTTTTGGTCAAACTTGGTTGACCACCACATGGATAACTGAGACTGTCGGCTTGCCAACGTGTTGTCCAAATTGCTCAGTCATCTTCGGTCAACTATCTGCATGAGGAGTTCATCTATCAGGCTACATATGTGGCACCAAAAGTCTTCTTAATCATCATCTAGGTCACTTGGTCAACCTTGGTCAAACACCATGTAGGCGACTATTATCCCACATCACCATCTGTGATCCCAACTTACCCATGCGGGATAAGTGTCTTCAAGTGTCTCCAGTCACTCTTGTTAGCCCGCACAACACATTGGATGAGTTTTGGACTCATGCAGAATAAGCATCTACAAGAGACTTTGTTTTGTTGTGTTATCACGCATGCCACTCAACATGACCTCTTAACCCATCTGAGATAAGGTCTTCCTTACATCTCCCGAGATCTTTTTATCCCGCATCACCATCGCTTCTACCTTTTCATCCCTGTGGGGTAGCATGCTTCCTCCTTATCCCGCATAGTTGTCACATCATTGTTTTTGAGTTATCCCGCAACACACATTACTCATGCTTTGGGCCTGTGCGGGGTAAGAATGCCTTTGTCATTTTGACATCTCATTATCTCACATTGTGCATTTGACTCTACCCTTGACCATGTAGGATAAATATTTTACTTTTTATTATGTATCTCCTTATCTCGCATGAGAAAACTTAACACTCTGAAGGTCGTACGGGGTAACATTTTCTTTTGACAAACCACAACTTCCACTATCCCACATGGCATAAAATCAAGGTCAGTAACTACTATAGGGTAACACCTTAGCGAGATGGCAATAGTTAATAACATTATGTGTTATGCACATCTCTTGCCTCCTATTAGCAGTATTGTGGATGCGATAACCTGCATGTTATTGATATCTTCTGTCGCAAGACCAACACAACTAACACATCGTGTTATTGACAACTGTAGTCACACATCCATCATGTTATTGACATTTGTAGCCATATATCCATCATGTTATTGGCAACTCAGTTATCTTCTACAGTTTCATAGAATGTGATAACTTGCGTGTTATACACAACTGCAACTTTACTCTTGTTGATTCAAACTAGCTTGCTCAATTGCCTTTACCACTTCATTGACCTTTGTCTTCTTCATCCAAATGTTTGTCCTAATAACACATTCCAATCTTTCCTTATGTATCTCCATGTGGGACTAACATGGCATGTTATATGACATGTCGTGTTATACAATGTTGCAGCAACACTTATGCTAACTTGGGACAACACCATGTCTGTCATTTTGATCTCTGCATGTCTTACCACTACATCATCTTATCTGTAACCTGCAAAGCTTTGCTGACCTGATGCAACACCATATCAGTCAATATTATCCTCTAGGGAATTCATCATTTTTGCATCACAATCCAGTGGGTGTCTATTACATGTCTATGTATCTATGACTAGTGGGAGTGAGGCTATCATTCTATCTAGCTACACTTGTTCTCTATGGCACTTCATCTCAACAGTTGACATCAATCAACTTAGTCATGCACACACACACACACACACACACACACACACACACACACACACACACACACACACACACACACATGTTGACATCAATGACAACCTTAATGCCAACAGTATGGTCAAATATGGCCATTAATGGCATACTAGGGGGGTCTCAGGAGTGGTTAAAGTGAATAAAAGAAAGTGTAATATTTTGATGTGGGATATGACATGGGAATAGGAACTAGATGTTCATGGTTTAGGTTGAACTTTACTTGAGAAGAAAATAGCTACCAAAGGCATTATGAAATATTTGAAGTGGAAGTGGGCATAATAAATAGACATTTGGTGGAATTCTAGATGTCCAATGAAAATATATAAGAAAATATCAAGGTAAAATGCAAGAAAAGGATAGGAGAATTGAAGGTCAAAAGAGTAGGTAGAACTGGGGGGAGTATAGATATGCAAAGGAGTTTTGTAAAGAGGGAAACAAATGATGAGGCAAAATATTATATAAATAAAGCTCAAGAGTGGATGAAATGGAAGGGGGATAATATGTTTGAATTCACTTTGAACATCCACAAAGGTGGGAAAAAATTAAATTCATAGGGAAGTAGGGACTAATGGAAGGACAAGATGTCTATCAACATAAAAAAAAAATAGGGAAAAGCAAGGGAAAGTGGAGTAAGAAAAGAATTGATGGATTGTGTAGGAGATTTAATATAGGAAATAAGTTGAGGACAGGATGTTAGACAAGTAGGAAATGTATAGTAGTCCATAGATAGTTTGAAACTCCATAAAAAATGAGAAAAAACCATCTAAGCACTACCAAACTTTAAATTATATTGGATTTTTGTAGCTCTTACATGTGGTGGAGATATAGAAGGGGATGCAAAACAACAAGTAGATATTATAGACCAAAAGAGACCTTTTTGAAATTTTATTTAATCAATAATAAAAGAAAAAAATGAGGCCTTAAAAGCATGAAGGAGACCTAAATTCAAATGATTTGGGTACAATCACATTAGGATCCAATAATTCTATATGATTATAATTAGGTAAAGGCATATATCATGATATTGTAACATCATATTTAATATCGATAAAAGGAATAATTGGACCACAAGTAGTGATATCCTTATTTTTAATTGCAACTTTATCTTTAGCTTCATATTGTTCTTGATGAGTTACATTTTGAGATGACCTTATACTCTACTACTTGAACTACCCACCTTTCAAGCTTCATAATTGATTATTGGTACCTATAATGGTGAAAAAGTGACCCCACAAAGGGAAGAAATATGTTCCCTTGAGAGTCAATTTCACAACAGCGTAGTGTGCAGATGTCTGTGTGGCGTGTTGTAGTCTCATATGAACTACGAATAGAAAATTTTAAAAAAAACATGAAAAGCCAAATCTATCCTTTAGATAACCTAAAAAACCTAGAAGTTAGAAATGTGATAAAGCATAAAAGATAATAAATATAAATAGAAATGAATATGAATGAAATAAATAAAGCATAGGAAAACCCTAATGTAGTTGAATTCTTCTAATAAACTTGCACACAAGAAGAAGAGAAAAAAAATGTTTGTGGTTGTTTGGAGACTTGCCTCAGTCAAGTCCCTATTTTGGTGTTTCCACCTCCACAATAGCTAGGTAGATAGATAGATCAAAATATAAATAGATAGAATGATAAAATGATTAAATAGATAGGGGATGTGATAAATCCCAAGATGCTCAAACACAAGATAACTAAAAAGATATTACCAGATAGGCTTGAGAAAGCCAAGATAGATAGGAAGATTATTGTGAGATCTTGAGAGTGTTGTACCAAACTAGAGACTGTTGTAGCAAGTGGGAGAGAGCAAGAGAAAGTTGTCAGAGCAAAGAGAGCAAGAGAGAGTCCAAAAAGATTGCTTGAAGAACCAATAGATATTGTGTCAAGAATCTAGAGAGATTGAATGGAGAGAAAAGATGGATTTAGAAGAGAGAAGAGGAGGTAAAAAGAGGGCTACTGAGTTGTTTCCACCAGCCAAGATAGGTGACAAGTATTGAAATGCACAAAACTGACATTTGAACATTAAGGATTCGTAGGATGAATGTGTGGTGTCTGAACATTCGTGCGACACGTTAGTGTTTATATGAATCACTCTCAAAAATGACAAGTGGTAAGAGAAACTCGTGGCTAACATGAAACTAAAGATGAAAGATAGGTGCTAGAAAAGGTGTCCTAAGCATCTTGAGAGGGAAAAGGCCGATGCAAGGGCCGAAATGAGCCTACTCAAATGCTCGGGCAATGAACACTATAGTGGCTACAAAAGTGTAGGTGCAATTATAAAGGGGTATGCAATTTTTGACACTACAATACCAATTTTTTGTTTTCTTTTAGACATGTGCCTCTAATGAGTCACTATCTTTTGAACAAAAGCACTCTTCTTCTTGATTGCCCTCTTTGAGGTGTCATTTTCTTTGTCATCGACACTTAACTTCTACTTGGGAATTTTTGCTTGTATGGTAGGATAATTGAGATTTATTATATATCACAAACCATGTGTCCTTTTTGCAAAAGTTAGCTTCTCAACTTGTAACTATAAAAGAGGTAAAATTATAATTTAGGTAAGATGTATTAGCAAAATGGTTTTTCATCGCACTAAACATTAGCATAGAGATTGGTTTTCTATAATTTAACAAATTAAATCTACAATCCAAAAAATAATTATAATGAAATATTTTTAATTGATTAAAGCATAGAAGAGTTGAATAAAATGTTATTTTAGAAAAGCAAAACAACTCTTGTATACTTGGGTGTGTGCAAGATCATGTGGGTCCAAACTAGGCCCTTAAGTGATGATGAAAATTCAAAAAATCAAAGTTAGGCAATTTGACATAAAAATTTAATTAGGTTATTAACATAATTTGAAAAATATGTAAGAATAGAATTTGTAGCATATTGAATCTAGTTTCTATTTTTGGAAAGATCTAAATTATTTGGTGATATATTAAAATTTCAATGTAGAAGTATTAAACTTCCAGGGAAAAAATAAAAAGTAGGTGAATGTCTATGAAACCTAATTACAAAAAAAACATAATATAATTTTTTTGAAACTTTCAATATAAGTAGAAGATGGATGCCCAAATGCACCACATTGTTTTATAATTTTTTGGTTAGTAAATTATTAATTATTTTTATTAAAACTTTTCAAAAAAAAAAAAAAACTTTGTATGTTTATGCACCATAATTTGGTAAAAAAATCCATGAAATTCAATTTTATTTTATTTTATAATAGAGGAAGCATGGAATGTGCAACATTTTTTGAATTAGAAAATGTGTAACCATTTTAAAGTTATAAATGTTTTTCAATTAGCCTATCAATTAGAACTTTACTCATAATGTATATAGAAAATCAATAATAATAATTTATCAAATTTAAAATAAGACAAAATTTATATTGGTAGAAATCTAACAGTTTTCTTAATGAACCCTTTTCGTTTCATTAAATTCAGATACAAAATGTCGTTAGCCACATGGGTGAAGTCTGGAAAACCAAGGAAAACATACGTTTTTTGCATTGACTTTCCAGGTTTGACACCCCCAAGCTAAATCCCAAAGCAGTCTTGAGGGAAAAATAGAGGGAAAAAAATTATGTCAAAAAAAGCAGATATCTGTTAGTAATGGATATCCACTTTTTAAATGTCAAAAAATGGATATTCGTCTCCTTGAGTTTTTTTTTTTCTTTCTAATTTTATATTTTCAAAATATCCATTTTGAAAATCCTAGAACACGTTTTAGTAACATGGGCACAACTTTTATGTTCCTTATCAAAAAAAATAAAAATGTATAGGCGTTGGAAAGGTGATTTAGAGCTCTACACAATGGAATAGGTAGTGTTTCTATATTATACATAAAAAATAATTATAATTAATTTGAATTCATCCTTAATTTTTAAAAAATCAAATGCTCACAGTTTTTGCATATGAATTCCCTCTTTCATGATTTTTTTTTAACAATCATCAAAAAATACTTGAAATGTATTGAATGAGTAATTAATAATTTTTTTTTTAGCTATTTTACTATGGAGTAATAAATATTGTTAGATCATCATATCTCCATTTTTTCCTCTCTCTACCTCTCCCTCTAAAGATCTAAACATATCTCTCTGATAACTTAATGATGAACGAATAGTACCAAACTGGTACTGGGGGGGGGGTGAATCAGTACAGGCAAAAACTCAACCTTAAACTGGTTTGTCATCTAACACTTATGCACTGACAGACAAACAGCAACATCGGTCCTTCAACAGAGTTCAACTGGCAAAACCCAGTGTAACTAATACAAGCAAAGACCGGTTGACACTTATCTTCTCATATAATCTAACTCTTCATTCCCATTTCACTCTAATGCATGAACATGCAATCTACCATCAAAGATGTACATATTACAACAAGATCAACATGCATCACCACTTAACATCACATGAAGAAAACATCACACATGACACACATATTTTTCACGTGGAAACCCAATTGGGAAAAACCACGGTGGGGATGAATACCCACAAGCTTGTTTTTGAACTCTTTGGAAGTCCACTCTGTTAGGAGCCTTGTCCAGTTAAAGACAGATACAATAGGTTCTATCAGGAACCGATCCTGTTAGGGATCACTCGGTTAAGGGACGGCTACAATACCCAGTTAAGGGTTAAACCCTGTTAAGGGTACCTTGATAGAGGATTTCAAGAACTCAATAGCTAAAGGATATCAATGTCTAAGTAGCTTCGAGTTACCCTGTTAAAGGATTTTCAACAAGCCGGTTAAGGCTACCCTATTAGGGGCTTTCACAACTGTTGAAGTAGTTAAATATCAACAGGTATATCAATGACCTGATAATAGCACTCAATGCCAATGTAGATCCGCTTAAGCTCCTCTTCACCTTCTGCACTTACACTTTGTAGATATGACTTCTCTCCTCTAGTCTGGCAAGAATCACGTATCTCTTCTCTTAGATACACACACACAACTTTTGCCAACAACCTCTGAAAGAATCACAACATCGACCTTATAGGACAACAAACAGGTTGGTAGCATAAACCCTAAACCCTAGACCTGTTAGGTTAAGGAATTCAAATGGTTCAATCCTGACCGTTGATCATATTGTATTGAATGCAACAGTCTTGATCCAATCTCAAGACATTATCCATCATTCATTTTCCACTGATTTCATGGCGGCTAATAACCCATCACACGTTATCACTATTTACAGACTTCGCACATTCATGAGGTAGATAGGAACACTCTTTTTTATGCAAGATCCTTCACATGCACAAGGCTTATGTGGCAACACTATATGTTCTTCGTTATCATGCTAACTTCATCACATAAAGATCACTGATTGAGTCACATAGGCTTGAGATACTCCAACCGGAAATCCTGAAGTGGAAACTACCTACCAACCAGTAGTCATACAATGCTTCCATGTGTCGGTTCTCATGACTACATGCCAGTTCACCTTGACATGTCGGTTCACCTTGAACAAATATACTGCTTTACTTTGGCATATATATACCGGTTCTCACATATGTTGGTTCTCTCGTCATATCACATATTGACATCAATGACAACATACAATATCATTATGTCCTCATACCGGTTCACATAATGCCAACAATCTCCCCCTTTGGCATTGATGGCAATATACAAAGATATATTTCTGCAAACTCATCTTCTCCCCAATTTCTGTAGATATATTATCCACTACACTTCTTCTCCCCCTTTGACAACAATGCCAAAGTGGAGGCACAAACATCCATGTTCCATTATGTTGCTCCCCTTGAGGAGTAGCATCCTTCAACACATCAATCAAAAAAAAATTTGACTATGCAATACCTGACTGATGTGGAACAAATACTTTTACTTTACCTCCTGAAGGGGCAGTACCCCCAATTCACCTCTTAAATACACAAATATAGTCTTTGGGAGAGGTTTGGTGAATATGTCTACTAACTAATCCTTACTGGAAACATGTTCCAGTGCAATCTCTTTATTCTGAACCTTTTCCCTCAAGAAATGATACTTAAGCTCAAAATGCTTGGTTCTAGAATGTAAAACTGGATTCTTTGAAATATTGATAGCACTTGTGTTATCACAGAATATACTTACCGGTTCAGATACAGGGATTTTGAAGCCATCTAATACATGCTTCATCCAAATTGTCTGAGTGCAGTTCATGAAAGCTGCAACATACTCCGCTTCTGCTGTAGACTGAGAGATATAGCTCTGCTTCTTACTCATCCATGAGACCAGTCTACCACCGAGAAAGAATGCACCACCGGTTGTTCTTTTCTGATCATCCACATTACCTTCCCAATCAGCATCTATGAATACTTTCAGGTTGAAATCATTGTTGTATGGGTACCATAATCCATAGTCAACTGTTCCCTTTAAATACCTAAGAATCTGCTTGACTGCAACCAAGTGGGATTCTCTTGGACTTTTCTAAAACCTTGCAATAATTCCAACTGCATGTGCAATATCTGGTCTGCCATGCACTACATAATGCAACTTACCAATCATTGATCGGTATTCCTTCTCATCAACCAATGTGGAATCATCCTCTTTTGATAATTTGCAACCAGTCACGATCGGTGTACCAACCAGTTTGCTATCTTTCATGCCAAAGGTCTTCAACACCTCTTTGACATATTTGGACAGAGTGATAAAGATTCCATCTTTCATCTATTGGATCTGCAGTCCAATGAAGAACTCAATCTCCCTGGTGAGTGACATCTCAAACTCTTCCTTCATCTCATATGCAAACTCATGACTCATCTTGTCATCTCCACCAAAGATAATGTCATCAACAAAAACTTCACAGATCAGGATCTGATCTCCTTGAGATTTCAAGTAGATATTGCTATCTTCACTTGTTCTCTCAAATCCAATCTTCACAAGATGGGAATGTAGACGTTCATACCATGCTCTAGGTGCCTGCTTTAGACCATATAAGGCTTTATGTAGCCTGCACACCATATCACTGTCTTCAAATAGGGAAAACCCATTTGGTTGCTCTATATACACCTCCTCTCCAAGTACACCATTTAGGAATGTATATTTTACATCCATTTGATATACCTTGAATCCTTTAAAAGCTGCATATGCAAGAAGCATACGAACTCCTTCCAATCTGGCTACAGGAGCAAAGGTTTCTCCATACTCTTCTCCTTCTTCTTGAGCATATCCTTTGCACACCAATCTGGCTTTGTTCCTGAACACTGTGCCATCCTCATTCAGCTTGTTTCTAAACACCCATTTGGTGCCAATGACATTTTTATGTTTCGGTCTAAGTAACAAGGACCATGTACCATTTTTCTCTATCTGGTCAAGTTCCTCTTCCATTGCCTTGATCCAGTCTTCATCTTTATGAGCCTCTTTGAATGGCTTAGGCTCAAATTCAGAGATCAAACATGAGTTTTCTCTGATCTTTCTTCTTGTAAGGATTCCTGCATCCTTAACTCCTATTATATGCTTAGGATCATGATTCAGCTTGACATACCAAGGAATAGTCTTAACTGGTTCTTCTTGCTTTTCCTCTTCATCCTCATCTTCATCAGTATCAACATTCACCGATTTAGGAACACTGTTACTGGTACTTGGTTGATTGACAACTGATTCCCAAAAGGTTGCAACCAGTTCATTTACAACTTGCTCACTATCTGTTTCCTCTAGTTTCTCAGAGGTTTCATCAACTCTCACATTGATACTTTCCATAATTCTCTAAGTCCTATTGTTGAAACACTTGAGAGCTTTACTCTTGGTGGAATATCCTAGGAAAATTCGCTCATCACATTTAGCTTCAAACTTGCCTTGATGTCCACTCCTCTTGATGTAACATTTTCTACCAAATACCCTAAAGTAGCTAACCACAAGTGTCTTACCAGTCCAATACTCATAAGGAGTTTTATCCTTACCTTTCTTGATGAGTACCCGGTTCATTGTGTAGACTGCAGTGCTTACCATTTCTCTCCAAAAGGTGTGAGCTACTTTTCCTTGAATGAACATGGTTCTAGCTGCTTCAACCACAGTCTGGTTATTCCTCTCTGCTAGGCCATTCTGCTATGGAGTCTGGGGGGCAGACAGTTGCCTCTTGATGCCAAATTCTTCACAATACTTGTTGAATTCACCGGAAGTGAATTCCCCTCCTTGATCAGTTCTAAGACACTTGATCCTTTTACCGCTTTCCTTCTCCACTAATGCTCTGAAAGCTTTGAACTTCACAAAGGCTTTAAACTTGTCTTTCAAGAATGTGACCCACATCATTCTTGAGCAGTCATCAGTGAGAATCATGAAGTACCTATCACCCTGCACACTTCTAGTTTTCATAGGACCACACAAATCAGTATGCACAAGATCAAGCAAGTTGTCTGTAGAGAAAGATTTACCTTTAAAGGTTGAGGAAGACATTTTCCCCAATTGACACTCTTTGCACAAGGTATTATCCAGTTTTCTTAGCACCGACAACCCTCTAACTGCCTTGATCTTACTAGCCTTCACAATGTTATCAAACTTTACATGGCAGAGTCTCCTATGCCATATCCAGTTATCATCAAACTTAGCCATAAGACATGTACTTATATTTGCATTCAAATGAAATAGGTTACCTTTGGTCTGCATGTCGGTGGCCACCAATTCACCATCTTTTCCTTTGATTCTGCAGATTCCATTCTTGAATTCCAGAGTGAGGCCACTGTCATTCAGCTGGGAAACACATAGAAGGTTGTGTCTGATACTATCAACCCAATACACATTGTTAGTACTACTCTTTCCATTCAGAGAGATGGACCCTTTTCCTTTAACCATACATGGTGCCTCATTGCCAAAATGAACCACACCACCATCATACTCTTCCAAGGATAGAAACTTGCTCCGGTCACTAGCCATATGGTGTGAGCAACCACTGTCAATAATCCACTCATTAGAATTGTCAAAGCGGCAGACAAGAGCCTTCTTGTTTGACACATCTTCCTTTACAACAACAAACACAATGTCTTCATTCTCTTCGTCTTCTGATTCCTCATCTGTGACACCTTCATTAACTGCAACAAAATAGTTTGTCCAGTTTCCTCCTTTGAATTTCCTGAATCTTTCCGGTTTATCCTTGTTGTCACTATTAGGATAGTTCATAGCAATATGTCCTATCAAGTTACATGAAAAATATTTCAAAGGGAGCTTACCCCTGTATTTACCGGTTCCTTTTGGAAATTTCCTGGCAAGAAGAGCTTCAAATTCCATCAGAAACTCGTCATCATCCATTACTCTGCTCTATCTTGGTTCACCACTAGTGCTTGCTTCTTTTCCTTTCCCAGATGGTACAGCAGAAGCTCTAAAAGCTGATTCAGTCTTTTGAACACTGCCATCAAAGCTATTTAGCTCATAGGCTATCAACTTTGCTATGATGGAGTCCAAGGATACCTTAGTCTTGTCTATTGATCTCGGCTCCTGAATAGCAGCAACCCTTATTGCATAGACCGGTAATAGTGATCTCAGGACTTTGCTTACCACAATGGAATCTTCCATTTTACCACCTGCACTCTTGATATCTCCAACAACAGTTTTGATTCTAATACCATACTATTGAATGGTTTCACCTTCAACCATTCGCATGTCTTCAAACTTTCCTCTAAGGCTTTCTTCCTTAGCTTGTTTTACATGCTCATCACCTCCATAGATATTTTCAAGAGCATCCCATACCTCTTTGGGATTTACCTTATCTTGGACATCAATAAACTCAATATCAAATAAACTACTGATTAGGGCTTCCATGACTTGCCCATTCTCCTGTATCTCTCTTTTTTGATCTTCGGTGAGAGTACCGATAGTGGCAACATAGGTGTTGGTGTAAATAATTATTCATCTTGGATATTATTACATTTACTTAAGTTTACTTAGGAAATTCATTTCATAGTAGTTTGGGTATGAGACACTTGGGTGTTTGTGCCAACATTGGGATAGTGTGTGTAGGAGAATTTCCACCTTTTATGGTGTTGATCTTGTTGTTACACTCCACATTCAGTGGGTGATCCACCTCATGTGGACTATTATATTATTTCTCCTACCTACCCACACCTATTTCCTACCTACCCTTGTTTCTTATTGAGCCATATGTCATGTTTGTATGCTCACATATCCATATAGCCTTGCCTATATAAGCAGGCTCATATTCATTATATGTAACGATTGATGATCCAGTTGATCAGTATTTCCTCTTGATAGAATACAGTTTATTCCTATCATATTTTTTGTCTCTCTTATTTGTACTTTCCATTGCCTCTTGATCTTGGCAAAATCTCACATGGTATAAGAGCTGGTCCATGTCTCACTTGGTATCAGAGCCATTAGAGTGTCATTGGTTTGCTAATTGAGAGAAATTTGATGTTATTTGGGGTTTGCATTTTGAAGTTTTCTATTACAGGTTATTATTCAAGCTTGATGGGTCAAATCTAAGGTTACCATTGGATTGAGAAGGTCCAAGAAAGTTAGTTTTGCCTTTTGTTTCATCAAAATCGGACTTCGGAGGCCAAATCTAGAGGCATTTGAAGTTTGACGATGCGGCGGAAATTTTTCAGAAATTATAATTTTGCAGGCAATTTTCAAATAGCGATATCTCACTCATCCGGACTCGTTTTTTCAAGCATTTTTTTTTGTTTTGGGGTAGAATTCCATGATCTATACAGTGGTGTATAATTTTTCTAATTTTTGGATCTAGGTTTTTTGGAAATCATGAAATCCCAATTTTTACAACTTTGGAGGCTTCGTTTGAGCTCATATGGACTCTTTTTTAGGTGCCAATTTTTTTGAAAGTGCATATTTTTTCATCTACTTTCATAATCTGCCATTTGTTTGCAGTGATTTTAAGTAGAAATTGTACTTTCAATATTTGACCATTTTTGGCATATTTGGTACTTGCATTTTGCTTGGATCTTAGTTTAGATCACTAGCAGAATTTGTTGAATTCTCTTGGATCTCATTTTGAGAAGTTGTAAATTGAAATCAGAAGTCCACTTTGTCTTGTTTTGCAAGTGTCCCATTGTATATGCACTAAGTATAAATTGGCAAAATCACCATTTTGGGGGGGATTTCTTGATTGAGTATTTTGGGGGGGTGTCTTGTGTGATTGTGCCTCTCTCTATCTTGTGTTTTTTTTATTTTGGTGTTATGGGTTCTCCTAAATTTTCACTTTTAACTCCTCATAATTATGCATCATGGAAAATTAAGGCATGGAGTAAACTAATGGAAAAATGACTCATTCATTATGTAAATGAAACTATTACAGCACCACCTGATCCTAAGGTTGATCCTAATGCTCAAATTGAATGGCTTACTAAGAATGCTATGGCACTTGGAACTCTTAGAAAGTATGTATCAGATGACCTCATTTTTCACATTGATAAGTGCACAACAATTAAAGAGGCTTGGGATATTTTTAAGAAATTGTATGGTCAAGTTGATGAGATTAAGGGCTACAAGCTTGATAGTGAACTCACAACTTTGGATCCCAAGAATTTTGATACAATCCAAGATTATGTCACAAAAGCAATTAAATTAAGAGCAAAGCTAAAGGATTGTGGAATTGACAAAAAGGATGCTCAATTGGTTTATAACTTGTTGGACAAGCTTCCTTCAGAGTATGCAGCCTTTGTATCTAGCTTTCACACCCATAGGTTAGCTCAAGGTTCCTCATACACTTCTCCCTCATTTGATTCATTCATGGAGATGTTGATACTTGAGCAATCTAAGTTGACCACGATGGGGATTCTCAAATCTTCAAAGTCACAAGCTTTGGTGGCTAATAAGGGGAATCAAAGTAATCAAGGAAAAGGCAAGAATTACAAGTAACCTAAGTCAAAACCACAACAAGATGGAGCAAAATCTTCCTCTCCACGACAAGGTGATTCACCATTCTCACCTAAGAGGAAATCATATAAGGACAATCTTTTATGTGGATATTGCAAGAAGTCAGGATATGATGAACATCATTGTTATAAGAAGGATATTGACGAGTTGAAGAATCTTCTTGAGAAGAATAGAATCAACCTACCTTCTAGAATGTCTACATCAGCTTCTTCTTCCAAGGATAAAGGAAAAGATCACTCTTTTGGGACAGATAAAGGAAAGGGACAAGCTCTTTGTGCTACTACAAGTCATGATTCAGGGAGATGGCTTCTAGATTCAGGGGCTTCTCATCATATGGCATCTTTGCAGTCTATGTTTTCTACATTTGAGCCTTGCCACATGCCACAGATTTTGATGGGCAATCATACATACATGGATGTGATTGGGAAAGGAACTATTGCCATTAGGGATAACTCCTTCAATGATGTGTTGTGTGTACCCCACTTGACAAATAATCTTCTTTCCATCTATCAAATCACAAATGGGGCAACTAAGAAAACTGTGGAGTTCACACCTGATTCAGTTATCATTAGAGACTTGGAGAGTGGAGCTATCATTGCGACTGGGGTGGTTGATCATTCATTTCGGTTGTACTCTTTTTCAGATTTTGGTCCTACTGATAAGGTTGGTTCTTCCTATGTTGATGATTTAGATTTTGAGGAGAACTTTGGGCATTGGAACTTGGGGATTCTCACATGTGACCCCGTTCTTGAGCCTTGCATTTCATCTCCTTCTATTGATATCACACCACCTATTGCACCTGATGATACATCTAGTGCAATAGTTTTGCCTTCTTATGATTCATTGCAGCAGGATATTTCATGTCTTCTAGCTTCAGTTGATTGGGATGCCTACTTGACAAACATTGCAGGTTAGTTTGTGGACTCCTACATTGCAGATTTGGGAGACACCATTCATGACATTCATCTTCTCTTTGATGAAGATGATCCTTCTTTGATTGTTGCGAGGGATAACTCTGACCCTCTTGTGCATTCTCTACATGATCAATCTTTAGAGGTTGATATGATTGTGGATACTTTTGTACAACACTTGTAGGAGGTCTCTTTATCTTTTGAGGAGACATATGAGTCTTTGGATATTGTTCTACATTCTTCTCCACTAGATCTTGGAGTGCCTTTTTCAATAGTGTGGCATAGTTTACCACCTTTGGAGGGGGTACCTTCAGCATCGACATGGGGACACTTGAGCAGTTTTTAGAGATTCCCTTCATCATGAGTATTTTTGCTTCATCTTCCCTTCATGGTTGGGGAGACTTCATGGATACACCTTTGGTTTTGTTTCTTCCTAAGGAGAGTAATGTTGTTCGACGTTCATGGAGCAGTTTCTTCATTCATCTTCGAGCTTCTATCATTGGTGCAAATTCCACATTGAGGGGGGGCTTCCTAGTCTCTCTTCTTCTTCTCTCATATGGGGGGAACTTTTTCCTCATGGGGTTTTGTCCTTCACATACTTCTATGAGAGTTCTTTGTATTTAGTTTTCATCTCTCTTTTGGGGGAGGGTTTTTTCCCATTGGGTTTTTCTCTCTTTCCCCACTTTGTGAGAGATTTCATTGCATTGTTTTCATGCATTTGCATTTGTACATGGGTACCTAACATGGCCTCATAGCCGGGACCCATCTCGCATTGCTTAGTTGCATTGTAGACTTAAGTGCATTCCCCTAAGTTGCACTTAAGGGGGGGTGTTGGTGTAAATAATTATTCATCTTGAATATTATTACACTTACTTAAGTTTACTTAGGAAATGCATTTCATAGTAGTTTGGGTATGAGACACTTGGGTGTTTGTGCCAACATTGGGATAATGTGTGTAGGAGAATTTCCAGCTTTTATGGTGTTGATCTTGTTGTTACACTCCACATTTAGTGGGTGATCCACCTCATGTGGACTATTATATTATTTCTCCTACCTACCCACACCTATTTCCTACCTACCCTTGTTTCTTATTGAGCCACATGTCATGTTTGTATGCTCCCATATCCATATAGCCTTGCCTATATAAGCAGGCTCATATTCATTGTATGTAATGATTGATGATCCAGTTGATCAATATTTTCTCTTGATAGAATACAATTTATTCCTATCATATTTTTTGTCTCTCTTATTTGTGCTTTCCATTGCCTCTTGATCTTGGCAAAATCTCACATGGTATAAGAGCGGGTCCATGTCTCACAATAGGGATTCTCAACATAGCTCCAGCGTTGAGCACTCATGCTTCTAATGTATATCTTCATTCTATCTTTCCATTTACTGAAATTTTCTTTGTTAAACTTTGGACCTTCCCTCTTCATCATTACAACAGGATCTTTCCCTCAAGCGATTAAGCTTACAACACAGAGGACCTAGAGGATGCTCTGATACCAATTGATAACTTAATGATGAACGAATAGTACCAAACCGGTACTGAGAGGGGGGGTGAATCAATACAGGCAAAAACTCAACCTTAAACCGGTTTGTCATCTAACACTTATGCACTGACAGACAAACAGCAGCACCGATCCTTCAACAAAGTTCAACTAGCAAAACCCAGTGTAACTAATACAAGCAAAGACCAGTTGACACTTATCTTCTCATATAATCTAACTCTTCATTCCCATTTCACTCTAATGCATGAATAGGCAATCTACCATCAAAGATGTACATATTATAGCAAGATCAACATGCATCACCACTTAATTAGAAAACAATCATAACATCACATGAAGAAAACATCAAACATGACACACATATTTTCCACGTGGAAACCCAACTGGGAAAAACCACGGTGGGGATGAATACCCACAAGCTTGTTTTTGAACTCTTTGGAAGTCCGCCCTGTTAGGAGCCTTGTCCGGTTAAAGACAGATACAATAGGTTCTGTTGATCCTATTAGGGATCACTTGGTTAAGGGATGGCTACAATACCCGGTTAAGGGTTAAACCCTGTTAAGGGTACCTTGTTAGAGGATTTCAAGAACTCAATAGCTAAAGGATATCAATGTCTCAGTAGCTTCGAGTTACCCTGTTAGAGGATTTTCAACAAGCCAGTTAAGGCTACCCTATTAGGGGAATTCACAACTGTTGAAGTAGTTAAAGATCAACAAGTATATCAATGACCTGATAATAGCACTTAATGCCAATGCAGATCCGCTTAAGCTCCTCTTCACCTTCTACACTTACACTCTGCAGATATGACTTCTCTCCTCTAGTCTGGCAAGAATCACGTATCTCTTCTCTTAGATACACACACACAACTTTTGCCAACAACCTCTGAAAGAATCAAAACATCGACCTTATAGGACAACAGACAGGTTGGTAGCATAAACCCTAAACCCTAGACCTGTTAGGTTAAGGAATTCAAACGGTTCAATCCTGACCATTGATCATACTGTATTGAATGCAACAGTCTTGATCCAATCTCAAGACATTCTCCATCATTCGTTTTCCACCGATTTCATGGCGGCTGATAACCCAACACACCTTATCACCATTTACAAACATTGCACATTCCTGAGGTAGATATGAACACTCTTCTTTATGCAAGATCCTTCATGTGCACAAGGCTTACATGGAAACACTATTTGTTCTTCGTTATCATGCTAACTTCATCACATAAAGATCACCGATTGAGTCACACAGGCTTGAGATACTCTAATCGGAAATCTTGAAGTGGAAACTACCTACCAACTGGTAGTCATACAATGCTTCCATGTGTCAGTTCCCATGACTACATTGCGGTTCACCTTGACATGTCGGTTCACCTTGAACAAATATACCGCTTTACTTTGGCATATATATACCTGTTCTCACATATGTCGGTTCTCTCTTCATATCACATATTGATATCAATGACAACATACAATATCATTATTTCCTCATACCGGTTCACATAATGCCAACACTCTCCACCTCTACCTTTCTCCCTCCTTTTCCTTTTTCCCCTCTTTATACATCTTTCTCTAGACCTATCACTCTAACTCTCATTTATTCCCTCCTTCCTTCTCTCTCTCAAGATCCACACTTATATTTCTACCTCTTCATCACTCCCTCCTCTATCTCACAATCTCTGAGTCCCTAAGATCTAGACTTGTCTCTCTACCTCTCCCTTTGTCCCTCCTTCCCTCCCTACTCTCAATCTCAACCCTCTCTCTTCCTAATCCATTTGAATATCTACTTCTCTTCTCTCACACTCCCTCTACCTACCTTTCCCCCCTCCCTATCTCTCTACATCTCCCACCCACCCTTCATTCCTCTCTATTTGTTTGGATCTTTAGAACTCTTTGTATTTTAGCAAAACAAATCAATATTATGGAACCTATCCTTTGTTCATGTTAGGATTTCTTAGATCTATATTTCAAGATATTTGCATCTCAAATTTTTATTTGAAACTTTTTACATGACCAATTCATCATTGATTTAATATTGTTACATCTTTTTCTATTATCTTATTTTTGAAGTATCTTTTACTTACACTACCCATATTTGGCAACCACATTAGGGTTTTATTTTAACATTTGATACATTATTGATATTTCTACTTTTTCAATTTGAAAGCACACATCTTTTTTATTTAGTTTACCTCTCTCTCTCTCTCTCTCTCTCTCTCTCTCTCTCTCTCTCTCTCTCTCTCTCTCTCTCTCTCTCTCTCTCTCTCTCTCTCTCTCTCTCTCTCTCTCTCTCTCTCTCTCTCTCTCTCTCTCTCTCTCTCTCTCTCTCTCTCTCTCGCGCGCGCCGCGCGCGCGCGCTCTGTGTGTGTGTGTGTGTGTGTGTCCAACTCTCCCTCTCCCTCTCCCTTTATCTTCCCCCTCTGTCTTTTTCACTTCACATCTAACTCTAGATATCTATCCCTCTTTCTAACCCTATCTCTCCCTCTCTCTCCATATTACTCTTTCTTTCTATATATCTCCACTTATATATCTATTTGTCTCCCTCCCTCTCCCTTTATTTATCAACATCTATATCCCTCTCTATCTCTATATCAAAATCTCTTTCACTCATACATACATAGTCGAGGATATTTCTCCCTCCATATCTTTATCTCTCTATGTTTAGATATCTCTCCCTCTATCTCCTTCTCTCCCCATCATTCCCTCTTTATATATTTCTCTACTTCTCATCTATCTATTTCACTCCCCCTCTCTCTCCCTCTATTTATATATCTCCTACCCTTTGTATCTCTATCTTTATATATCCCTTTTTTTCACACACAGACACACACAGTCCCTATTTCTCCCTCCCTCCGTAGCAACAAAAGTTAGAGGGTAAAGATAGCCGACCCATCTCAACAATAACTTAGATCCAAATATATCTAACAAATAAACATCTAAATTAGAAGGATAATCAAGATCCATTACCAATATGGGAGAGATATAAAAATAAAAATAGAGATAGAGTGGGTGGAAATAGGGAGGGAGAGGAAGATATAAATATGTAGAGAGGGAGAGAATGAAAGAGTAAGATATATATATATATAAAAGGAGATTGATATAGGGGTAAAGAGATATGGAGAGACAAGGAGATAGAGATAAAGAAAGGGAGAGATAGAAGGTAAAATATAGAGGGATAGAAATACTTGGAAATGAGATAGAGACAAAAATATAGATATAGGTATTAAGGTCTAGGAAGAGAGAGGGAGAAAAATAGAAAGAGAAGGATGGATGGAAAGAGGGAGACATATCTAGAGACAAAAAAAGTACAGAGGAAGATAGAGATATAAATAAGGATACAAGGATAGGGATAAATATATATAGATATAGAGAGAGGTAAAGGTATCTAGATAAATATATAGAGAGATAGGGAGGTAGGGATAGAGAGTGGGACATGGAGGGAGATACAAAGAGGAAGAGACAAAGAGATATAAAGGAAGAGGAATATGGATAGATAGAGAGATGTAGATGGTGTGATAGAGTGATAAAATGAGAAAAGGAGATAGAGAGGGAGAGAGAAAGAGTGAAAGATAGAGATATAAAGGGGGATATAGAGAAATATGGAGGGAGAGAGCTAGTGATATATAGACATAGAGGTAGATAAAGATAGATGCATAGAGAGGGTGAAAGAGGAAGAGGGGGCGAGATAGATTAATCATGTATAGATACAAAGATATAGAAAGATAAATAGATAGGGAGATAGATAGAGATAGAGAGATGTAAGTAGAGATAGACATGGATATAAAGAGATAGAGAGAGTAGGATAGATGGAGGGAGAGATGGAATGAAAAAGAGAGAGAGTTTGAGATAATGATATATGAATAGACATGAAGATATATCTATAGGGAGATAGAGATATACTAGACAAGAGTGTGAGATAAAGGAGGTTATAGAGACAAGCAATACATAGGTATAGGTAGAGGGAGGTATAGGGAAGGAGATAAATAGAGAGGAGTGATATTAGTAGAGAGATATAGAAATAAGAAGTGATAGGGATAGAGTGGGAGGGGGAGAGATAAGGATAGAAAGAGGGAGATGTATATAGAGATAAATATAACTTGGGAAATACCTAGATGGGATGAGAAAAGGAGTGAGGTTGAGAGAGGTAGAGGGAAGGAGATAAATAGGGAGAAGTGATATTAGCATAGAGATATAAAAATAGGGAGTGATATGGATAGAGTGGGAGGGGGAGATATAAGGATAGAAAGAGGGAGATGTATATAGAGATAAATATAACTTGGGAAATACGTAGATGGGATGAGAAAAGGAGTGAGATAGGTAAAGAAGGAAGAAGAAATGAGAGATATAGATAAAAATTTGTAAGTTAACTTAGAGAGATGTGTATTTAAAGAGAGATAAAGGAATGGGGGAGAGAGTGAGAAATAAAAAATAAATAGAGGGGGAGAGAGGTATAGTGAGACATTTTTTCCTAGGTGGGCATTGGTGTGTATAGGATCAAAGACAACAAGGAAACCTTCTATGATGATAATTTATTTAAAAAAATTAGTCTCATTAGTACATAACATCTAAATGTTTCATTATTTACTACCTTTTAATTGTTTCAATTCTTTTAGGAGCAAATTTATTTTTTTTTAAAAAGAAGACTTTGTATGCAAAAGTTGTGAGTATTTAAGGTTTTAAAAAATGAAGGATTAACTTCAAATTATTATAATTATTTTGGGTGTATAATCTAATAAAATTTCATCATCCATTTTGTAGGTCTCTAAATCACCTTTCCAATGCTTGTACAAAATCAAAATTTTGATAAGAAATGCAAAAGGTATGCCCATTTTACTAAAGTATGCTTTTTAGGCTAAACAAAATGGATATCCATTTTTTTTCCATAACAGATGTCCATTTTTGGAAGTATGAGATCACAATAATGGAGTTAGGAAATGGATATCTATTGTACTAATAGATATCCTTTTTGGTTTGGTATTTACAAACCAAATTCAAACTTTGCCCGACCAATACAAAAAGTCAAAGCATAATTTGGCATGTTTGGCAAAGTAGAGAACACGTCTTTTTGCCCATTGCCACTTTTTGGACACATGATCTTGTAGTGACACACTTATTTAGTTCCTTGATTGGTGATGGCACGATTCAATTTTATGAGGTTGTTCCTATCTCCAGGATGCTTATTTAGTTCGTTGACTATGGTACTTGATTGTGAATTTTTTTTGTAAATCAAATTTATGGTTGATTTTGTGTTTCTTTCTTGAGGTCTATAGGATCATCTTCTTAGATATCTCAATTTATAGGTTATTCATGTTATTATTCATTTGCATGTTTCATTGGCAAGGATCTATGATTTATGCAATGTTTCGATGTGCATAACTCATTGACTACAGTGGGATGACTCGGATGTGGACCGTCTATATCCACAAGATTGATCTAGTGTTGATGCAAAATTTGTTAGTTGACCTTGTTTGTGGTCATTTGTGCATTGGTATGTTGAATTGAGATGAGAGGATGGATGATGAGTTGAGTGCTTACGTAGTTAGCTATTGAGATTTATAGGATTTTTTTATTATGATTTCATAAATAACATCGTAACACTTTTTAATAAGAGCTTTTAACAATGATGTTTTTGTGGTGGTTATATCTTCTTGACTTAGAGATCTCAGCTTCTACTTCTTCTCTAGACTTGCTAGGATTGTAACTGAGTGTGTGTGGACCATGGGAAATCTTTATTTAGGAGATGGGTGCCACAATGCTATGGAGAGATCGATATCATGGTTCAATGGGAGCTTTTGCAGTGATATGAATCCATCATTTCACGATGGATAATCTTCTTTAGTGATTTTTGGTTTCATGGAGGAACTCTTGGATCTTGTTTATTATTTGTAGTGAAAGTGCATTGACATCTTTGGTTCCATTTGTAGGACACGGTTATCTTCATGTGATTTGGAGATGTTGGTATCTTGGTTAGTCATAGATGACTCTCTTTAGTTGATGTGTCGGGTTTATGTCTTGTTGATTTTTCTAGATATGTAGCTAAAAATTTGGCAATGGTCTTATTGGTTCCTTTGGTATGAATACATTAGTCTTGTACTCGAGAGCTTGATGATAGTTTTGCATTACATTTGGAGCTTATCATGATTTGAGTAGTTTTAGGTGTTTGTGGATACATGGAGACTTAGGTGAGGTAATATTTCTCTTGGTATTAGAGACATTTGTTTATATGGTTACTCTTTAAAGGTTTTAGCAAGGAGTCTAAGGAGCCTTTTGCTAGATATGAACATGAGTTCATGATGAAATTTCAAAGGAGATTGTTCTTGGAGCGATTCATTGTGAATTTTATATCCTAGAGGACCATTCACATTTCACACACTTGATCTACTCAATGGATAATCATCTAAGAGCTATTACACATCCTTGTTTTTAGATGCATTAGTTTTTTATGCTTTGTCTTCTCATGGATATGGTTATTGAGCTTGCTTGTAAGTTATAGAGGGTTCATTTTAGGAGTATTTGGCATGTTCATCTCCTTAAAATATGAGTTTGTTTATGATTTCATCAATTGACGAGGGGTTTAGAATATGCTATTGGGTTGATTTTATGGTTTTGGGAATGAATTTGAGTTTGATCTTCCTTGGTTAGAGAGGTTTACATCCATGTTGATTACATGAGATAAACATTTTTTATTTGATCTTGGAGATTGAACAATTGGGTGTTGAGGCTTTTCATTTGAGGTTGGTGAAGGAGATCATAATTGACATAACTTAACACTTAGAGGCATGTATAGAAGGACATGCTACATGTTTTGATTTGTGGGTTATCTATCTATTGTTTTTCTTTCTCTTAGATGTTTGTATTCACATGGCATTGAACTTGAGGTTTAGGTGGAGCTACGGTAATCACTATGTTTGTGGTCATGTGTTGTTCATTGGTGTTTGGTGTCATGACGGAGGTTCCTCGATCTCTTTCTTTTGTTGAGCATGTGGAGAACTTAAGAGAGTTATGGATACTAGTCACGAGAGATGTATTACAATGAACTTGTTTGCATCCTTTCCATAACTTTGTGGATGTTCTTTGGTACTACATGATATTGGTGAAACTTTCTATGAGATGATATTGATAGAATTGGTATGCCATGATCATTTTCAAATTTAATATTACCCATGCAATCTTCCTATATGTGTACATTCTTCATTGACAAGTTTGAAGCATGAAACTTGTGATTGTATTTTATGGGTTGTATATGTTGTTGACATGAATTAAATTGACATTTGAATTAAATTGACGTTTGTATACATTTGAGGTATGGATGATCAAATAGATTAACATTTGTTGTGGTTACTGATGCACGCTAAAAAGGACATGAGAACATAAGTTCAAACGTTAGTGTAGTTAGTGACAATAAAAAATGAATGACAAATGAAACTATAATCCTAAACATGCATACCAAGAGAGATGTGAAACAAGTAATGAAAAGCACACAAAAGCGAAGGAAAGAAACAAACCCCCCCAAGATGCCCTCCAACATGCTCATAGTTGTTCTTCCCTTATTCCTCTCCTCTCCAAGTTCCGCATGAGTGTAGCCCTCAAATTTTTGCACTATTATGGCTGTCTTATGGAGATTCAAGATTATGAAAATGATGCACTACTAACTATGAAAATGTAAACAAAGCTAATATGAGAAAATAACTTAATTATTCTATGTTAATTTTAGCCAAAATAACAAAGAAAAATGCTTCTAAATGCTCTCTCAAAATTACTATAAGTTTGATGCATACAAGATTTCTGGATCCTTTTGAAGAAGGAACGGGCTCTATTTATAGGAAAAAAGGAGAAATTGATGGTTGAGATTGAGTAATCTCAACAAGGGCCAAGATTGATGGGTTTATGATCCATGTGAGGGCTTTCAACCCAACCCCATGATGACAAATATCAAAATGAGATGGCTTGAGAGGAGAGGGAAGAAGTATTAAATGCTTGAGATGACATGAAGGTTACCTTGGGAGGTAAGGTTAGGCTTGAGTTAGATGAATAAAGCCTTTATCCAATGAATAATGCCTTCATCCAGTGGACAAACTCTTGTGCAAGAGTTAGTGGGGATAACCATGGTGAAAGTAATGAATGCTTGAAGAGACCCATGAGTTAAATGAGGGTTGAGTTAGAGGGAAAGTCTCTAACCATGTGGGTGAGTTGAGTTTAACCATTAATGGTTATGTAAGTGCCATAAATGGTTATGTAAGAACCATTAATGGTTTGGAAGACTTTGGGGGTTAACTTGTTGAAGACATAAAGCTTTTAATGCTTTTCAAAGACTTTGAGGTTTTGAGAAGTGACTTCAAGCTACTTAGGAATGTGACAATAATTAGGGGATAGGATTAAGCTAATTTAGAATGGATTAGAAGAATCTAGAATGGGTTTAGGATGCAAGTGGGTTTGGTGGGTGAGAGAAAATAAGATTTTAATCAAAATTACTTTATTTCAACCAAATAGGTGCAACTTGCATTTGTAGGAGAATGCAAGTGGGGGGGTAGTTTAGGGATAAAATAAATATTTTATTTATTTATTTAAATGAGGAAAGGGGGTTAAATTAAATAAATTTGCTTTACTCATTTAATTGATTTAGAGTGTGGCTTAATGAATTAATTTAAGTAAATTGAATAATTTATTTAGTTAATAGGAGAAGAGGTTGACGATGAAATTAATCAAATATTAATTTAATTAATTGATTATTAATGGTTAAATAATTAAATAAATAGTAAATATTCATTTAATTAAGTAGACAGATTTATGTGTCTACATTTGCCCCTCTTTGAGACGGTGCGGTTTATCGCATTGTTTCAAAGAAAGAAAGATAGGTGTGAAGAAATATGCCCCATAAATGTTAATTTAGTGGGTGGTATGCCCCCTCGAGAAATGGGCCGATTTTTTTTGAAAAATCGGGCGATCTCTCAAAAAAGAGAAAGAAGTCGGGGGGAGGTAGATAGAAGAAATTAGAAATAATGGTGAAAGAATGGGAGAAAGCGGAGTTAAGACAGAGAAATTAGAGGCTTCCGAAGTTCATAGGGACCATGTCGGTGAGCGGGGTGAATTAGGGTTAGGGATGGGGGGATATATATGGAAAGGAAGGGGTAAAAACTAGCTCATTTGCACCTCTCCCCCTGGCAGTTTGGAGCTCTGATAGTGACCTTTGGTGAAGGAGTGAGCAGCAATCATCATGGTTGGGCCTATAGCATATCATCAGCTAGAGCGGATCTGTCGATACCAGTGGCTAGAGGATTATAGACCAACGGTACGCAAATCTTGAATTTTGCTTTTTATGCATTTTTATCATGTTTTTTAAAGCGTCAAGGTCCAAGTAAAACAATAGCGCTAAACCTTTGTTTTAGCGCTTTTGTCAGTTTAGCACTATTAGGGTCTAGTTATGGCACTTTTGTAATTTTAGCGTTGTCAGGTAGAGGTTGTAGCACTTTTGTCATTTAATAGCGCTATGGTATAGTTGTATTAGCGTGTTTGTTGTTTTTAGCACTTTTATGAACAAGTTGTAGCAGTATTGTTAGTAGAGTAGCGTGATTATAGTAAAAATGCTCCAGTGTTAGAGAAAATATCTCCTGATGCCTATGTTGATTGATTGATTAGTTGTTTTGATAAATCATAGTAGCCCCGTTGAGATTAGGTCATTGTGATAAATGCTTGTTCTAGTCTAGGTTTGCCATAATCGATTACTTGTTGAGACCCGAAGATACTTGATCAAAGTATCTATTGATAGTCTATGTTGAAACTTAAGAAAGTTTGTAGCAAAACAACCGATATTTGTGTTGATATGTCGAAGAGGATCTTCTCATCTTACAGATGTGGGAGAGGCATCCCGCCACACAGCAGCTGCATGAGCAATTGATGGAGGCGGAGATAAATTGTATCTGTGCGAATGGTTTGTATGATATGATGCACCTACCTGTGATTCAGACGAATCACAGTCTACTGACAGCATTGGTGGAGTAATGGCACAACAAGACATGCTCCTTTCATTTGGCAATAGGAGAGATGATGGTGACGTTGAAAGATGTATGGAGGATTTTGCATATCCCAAGAAGAGGTGAGCTTGTTATATATGATCGCCACCTAGGGATGACAACCATAGAGAGGATCTTTGTAGAGGATGTATATAACAAGGATGGCTCTGTGGCATGGGAGGATATAGCAGCATTGTATGATCCTCTAACAACAGTATTATTAGGGATCGTCGGGGGTTTGTTTTGCCCCGATCAACATTCACATGGATTAGCTGTTGGTTGGGGCCAAGTGATAGAGAAGATGGTGACTAAGGGGACCCATTTGTGTTAGCGCACCTTTACAGGGATTTACATGAGGTAGTATACTGAGAGACCAGATCACTAGGGGTAGGGATCACTTTGTTGCATATCTGGGCTTGGGAGCACCTGCCAGTCAAATGGCTGGTATGATTGAGGTTTAGGGCGATATATCAGCCCTATGTTTGTATGTATGGAGGTTTGATGAGCCAACCCCATTTAGGGAAGTTGGAGTTTTGGCGTTGAGTATTGGATGACCTAGATACAATCATATGGAGGTCGTACCTTGATTGCGAGCTCTGGAGGATGATGGAGAGGCCCTACCATATGTATTTGTGACACGTTTTTTGATTGGTTGTACATCCTACTATGTGGAGAGACAGTTGCCAAACAGAGTGATGAGACCGTTTGGATGGAGGCATGGTTTGCCGAGGGGTTTGGAGGAGTATGCACAGGTAGTGCGGGAGAGATTTCATTGGGGGCCAGTGTTACCTTATGATCAGGCCCTAGAAAATTTTTGGACATTACAGGCAAGACCATGGCAGATGAGGCCAGAGATGATGGATGCAAGGGTGACAGAGGAGTACACATAGTATCATACTGCACATCCGATTCCATGGATTTCAGATCCCGCAGAGCCCATTCCATTGTTTGAGGATGACAGGAAAATGATGTAGGAGGAGAGGAGTCAGGGGTGTAGGAGGGGGAGGAGGAGGAGGAGGAGGAGGAGGAGGAGGAGGAGGAGGAGGAGGAGGAGATGGAGATGGTGGAGGAGGAGCAGAGGGAGGTGGTGGAGGAGGTTTTGGTGGAGCATGAGGAGGGGGAGGGGGTGGGGGTGGGGGTGGATTTGGAGGTGGAGGTAGTGGAGGAGAACGATTACAGAGGAGAGGCAGAGGTGGGCAAACTTTACGACTATCACAAGGTCCACTGATACAGGGAGCAGCTAGAGCAGGAGGTAGGGATGTCGGTGGGGGAGAGGAGAATATGGAGATAGGAGGGGGAGCCACAGGTGGAGGAAAGGATCCTATGGAAATGGGAGAGGGAGTTGTAGGTGGAGGAGAGGGAGACCTGTGGGAGTATATGATATTACACTTGCAGACTCAACTGACAGTAGTTGAGGCATGGTTAGAGGATAGGGATGCAGAGATTGCACCCAGGGATGTCCAACTGTTTGCATGGGAGGCTGAGTTGATTGTAGTGATGCGAGAGAGAGATGATCTGGTGGACAAATTGAGGGAGTTGCAGGATAGAGGATGAGTTATAGCGAGAGCACAGGGTCCGACTGGGGAGGTGCTGAGGGAGATGCAACAAGCTCAAGTGGAGATAGATTACTGGCGGGGATTATATGAGCAGGTGGTACCAAGTAGTCAACGAGCACTGAGCTATTCCCAGATGCGGCGAGCGAGAGTAGAGCAGTCTCAGAGGGTTTAGAGCAGTGGTGGTGTTATGGGTCCTCCTTGGTGAGATAGTGAGGGTGGTGGGGGAGCAGCATCTGGCTAGAGTGGTATTTGAGAGATTTTTATGCATTTGCATTTGTTTCATTGCTATTAGACTGTTACTTGGATGGCTCTTGGTAGCCGATATATGTTGACATTATTGTACTCTGATACATGTATTCTTTTTTATATGATATATAATGTGATATATGAGGAGATCTCATTTTTTTGTGATGATATGATATGTATATATGTGATGACATGTATGTTTTTGTGCAAGATGATGATTTATGAGGTATGCTTAGATACATGCTATGGATGATTTGCTTTCTAGATGTACATGTTGATGATATGATTTCTATATGCATACTATGGATGATTTGCTAACATGTGGATACAAGTAGAGGATGGATGATGCTTTTGCAATGCTATTAATGTGATGCAATGATGATGATGGATGCTAAATGATAATGAATAATGATATTGTGATAGATAATACTTGCTTACGTTGATGATATGATATGATGATATGAGTTAATGATGCATGTTTTTAAGATGCATGTTCTTAAGATGAATCTAAGTGAATCAAATGTTTATACAAATGTTATATATGCTACTAGATGAATGCACTTAAAATGGATGAACAAAACATTTATACAAATGTTATGTAAGTTTCTTAGATGAATGCATTTAAAATGGATGAACAAAACTTAATAAAATAAATGTATGCAACTAAATAATGGAATGATGTGAAATGTATCTAAATGAATAAAATGATATGAAATGCAACTAAATGATAATAAATTCATGAATGTACTTTAATGATTAAATGAATACAACTAATGGATAATGAATGCACTTTAATGTTTTAGCTGAATGTTCTTGATGATAGATAAACAAATACACTTAAATGCAACTTTTTAAATGATGATAAATGAATGGACTAAACAACCAAATGATGGAATGAATTTTCAATGATTATATGAATGCAACTTAATGATTGAGATGCAACTAGATGATAGTAAATGTACCTTAATGACTAAGTGAGTGTATGTCAATGACTAACATGTAAATGAAATGAGTTGAAATACATCTAAATGAAGCAAACGCCCTTAATGAAACTAAATGAAATGATAAATGCAAGTAAATGAGAACAAATGCACTTGATGTTTTTAATGCACTAAATTGATGAGTAAACAAATGCAATTAAATGAAATGATAAAATGCAAGTAAATAATAATGATTTGACTACATTTAATGCAACTAAATGATAATGCCATGCCTTTATGATATATGAATGCAAGTTGGTGAGAATTTGTAGATGTGGAATGAAAATGTGAGATGATGTATCAGAGAAATGTATCAGAGAACTCTGTCGTGATTGTACCCAAGACAAACTTATATTAGGTGCTTTCTCATAGAAACTTGGATTACTTGCATGCAAACAACATATATGAATAATGAATGAGCAAATGGATGGGTGATATGCAACAGAATGCAATTTATACAGATGAGATGAGATGACGATTCATAGATTATTCATAGTGCTTTATTTTCATCATTGAGCATGGTAGTATTGTTCTTGGCCGAGGTAGCAGGAACCAAGTTTGAGCATTTCACTTGTAAGCAAGCATTGCAGATAAGGAAAGTTACCTTCCATTATGTTTTATGTACAAATGGTCAAGGTATATGCTATAGTCAGTAAGCCATAATGATTCGTGGCTGTATTTTTTCATATGATCACATAGCTTAGTGAACTTCCCACGTAGACACCATTAGTACATGCCCCAGAACTTCATTGGAACAATTCGTAGACAACAAACAAAGAAAAAGATATTAGGAACCATCTGGGCTACTTTAATCAATTATGGATATCCTGGAGTAGTGTAGGAACCTAATATAAATAAATAACAAATCGACTGAGTGCTTGTCAACCAAACAATTTTTTCTTGTCAAAGAAAATGTTACCATGTCTTTGTTTTGTGAGGAAGGATGCATCCTTGCGAAGATGGTTGTGTGCAGATGTTTTAACTTGGTTGGTTGATTTGATAAGTGGTCATTGTTTGGGTAGCAAAACATATTTGTTTGGTGTCTGTTTGCAATGTGTATGTATGCATTGCAATGTTTTTGATTGATTTTGGATGTTTTATCATGTTTTTATGGATTTTGTGAGTGTTTTTGAATGTTTTTGGTATTTTTTGAGTTTTTACAAATGTTTTTGGTATATTTCCAAAAAAATTTGAATGAGGAACTCAATGAATCACAAGTAATGTAGAATCCACTTCCCTCAGTAGGTTAAGAGCAATGCCCCCAGTTAGATGTCGCTATGAAAGTGGGATGCATGACACATGAAGTAGTAACCCTGATTGCAGATCAATAACAAGTCATGGTTTGAATGATGGATGAATGGATGCAATGGATGTGATCGCAACAAGTCTAAAATATAATGGAGTCATAGCCTTTACGAATGGTGTCTATTTGCCAGGTTTTCACCATCGTACTTACCCAAGGCACCACCGTAGTGGTTTTCACCGTTTGGATGAATGATTTTTTTCTTTACTATTTTCTTGATTTTTAAAAAAAAATTCTTCAGGACATTTTTCTGAATGTTTTTGGTATTTTCTAATATATTTGGAGGAGCCTGATGCTCTATACAGCTTATGTATGAAACCGTTTGAGGTGCATATTGTTGATCGGATCTACTAGTGATTCTCCTTCTGAAGTTGCCAACTGATATGCCCCAGACCCGAAGACAACAGTGATGACATACAGACCCAACCAATTGGATTCAAACTTGCTCTGATGTTCTCTATTTGGTTGGTTGCAAGGATTTTCCCTAAGAACAAGATCACCTACCTCAAATGTGCAAGGTTTGACCCGATGATTGTAGCTTCTGCTCATGCGATGTTGATAGGCTTTTAGGTGGTTGTATGCAGCTTGTCATTTTTCATCAAGCAGTTCCAAGTCCCGAAGACAAGACACTTGGTATGCTTCATCATCTATCAGAATGTTCAAGGAGACCCGTAGAGATGGTATTTCAACCTCGATAGGCAGGATGGCTTCTGCTCCATAAACTAGTGAGTAGGGGGTTGCACCTGTAGGGGTTCAAATGCTAGTTCGATACGCCCATAGTGTTGGATTCAATCGAATGTGCCAATCACGACCAACATCATTAACTGTCTTTTTGAGGATCCTCAATATGTTCTTATTGGAGGCTTCAGCTTGACCATTTCCTTGTGGGTAATATGGGGTGGAAAAATGGTGTTGAATATGAAACTTCTTATAGCGCTCACGAACATCCTGATTTTTGAAAGGAAGCTTGTTATCTGTGATGATGGACATGGGTACACCATACCGACAGATGATATAATTAAGGATGAATGAGGCGACTTGCTTGTCGGTGACTTGGGTAAGTGGAATGGCTTCGATCCACTTTGTGAAGTATTTTGTGGCAGTAATGATAAATTTATGGTCGTTGGATGAAGATGGATGGATTTTACCCACAAGGTCAAGTTCCCATTGACAAAAGGGTCATGGTGTTGTGATTGGTTGTAATTCATGTGCTGGTGCATGTATCAGATCTCTGTGAACTTAGCACTTCTTTCACTTTTTGACAAAGTAGTAGGAGTATTTTTCCATGGAGGGCCAATAGTATCCAATGCGCATGATTTTCTTTTCTAGAAAAGGACTGCTTGAGTGAGCCCCACAAATTCCTTCATGTACCTCTTCCAAGGCTTTCGTTATCTCATCTTGTTCCAAACATCGAAGGAGAGTACCATCAATAATTCACCTATATAGGGTGTCAGCAATGATGTTATATCGAGTGGTTTGACAGATAAAGGTTTTTCGTTGTTTATTTGATTGGTTAGGGGGAAGTGTGTGGTCATGTAGGTAAGTGAAAAACTCACCGTACCATGGGGATTCAAAACTAACAAGGAGACATATCATTTTAGTTTCGGGGATATCATACGCGGGGATCCAAAGTTGTTCTACCAAGAACTCATAGCGTGTCGAGTTTTGTGGAAAATCTAGGAGAGATGCAATTGTAGCCATTGCGTCGACAACTCGATTCTGATCTCTTGGTACTTGCTCAAATGTGATAGTTGTAAATGAGTCTTTGAAACTATCCACCATCCTTTTATATGGCATGAGATTATCATCCTTAGTTTGGTATTCATCGGTGACTTGTTGGATGACTAGCTGGGAATCTCCATAGACCTGTAGCTCTTTTACATACCATTGTATAGCCAATACGAGTCTTGTAATCAAGGCCTCATATTCTACTTTATTATTTGTGCATGGGAAAGTGAGCATGTATGACTTCGGGATGTTGTCACCTTGAGGTGTGATAAAAATAATACCTGCCCCTAAGCCATGTCTAGTGTATGAGCCATCAAAATATAGCTTCCAAGGTTGTGTAGTTGTGATCATGAAGATCTCTTCATCAAGAAAATTAGAAACAAGAGGATGGTCACTTGTGAGTGGTGCATCAGCCAACTGATCTGCAATAACCTGCCCCTTGATAGCCTTGTGGTCTACATACTCTATATCAAATTCACTCAAGATCATAACCCATTTGGCCAAGTGGCCTATCACTCCTGCCTTGCTGAGTAGATACTTGAGTGGATCTATTTTGGCAATGAGTTGTACCTTGTGCGTTAATATGTAGTGCCTCAATTTGGTGACTGCCAAGATAACTGCTAGGCAAGCTCGCTCAATAGGTGTGTAATTGAGTTCATAGCCTACAAGTGTTTGAGAGATGTAGTAGACCGCACATTCTTTTCATTTCGCATTACGTTGTGCCAACAATACTCCTAATGTCGTATTTGTAGCTAAAATGTATAGAAATAGAGGTCTGCTTAAATATGGTGGGATCAACAATGGTGAATGCATTAGGTAATCTTTAAGAATTTGGAATGCTTGCTGGCATTTTGTATCCCATTGAAAGCCGATATTCTTGTGTAACAGATGAGTGAAGGGATGACATTTATCAACCAATTGTGCAATGAATCTCTGAATTTATTGTAGCCGCCCTTGTAATGTCCTTAATTGATTGATATTCTTTGGACTTGGCATGTCCATGATTGCCTTGACTTTTGCAGGATCCACCTCAATGCCTTTGCTTGAGACAATGTATCCTAAGAGCTTCCCGGAGGTTACTCCAAAGACACATTTCTTTGGATTGAGACAGACATGATATTGCTCTAATCTGTCAAAGATTTTACCCAGTATTGCAAGATGACCTTCTCTTGTTAATGATTTAGCGAGTAAATCATCCACATAATCTTCCATTACGGTGTGCATCATATCATGAAAGATAGTAGTCATAGCTCTTTGATACATTGCCCTTACATTCTTCAGACCAAAAGGCATCACATTCCAACAGTATGTTCCACATGGGCATGTGAAAGCAGTTTTGTGTTGATCCTCTGGAGCAATTTTAATCTAGTTGTACCCTGAAAAGCCATCCATAAGAGAAAGCATTGCATGACCTGCTGTTAAATCAACAATCATGTCGATATTTGGTAAGGAGAAGTCATCTTTAGGGCATGCCTTGTTCAAATCTATAAAGTTTGTATAGATACAGATGCCCCCATTAGGTTTACCAACAGGTACAATATTGGAGATCCACTCTGCATAATCAATTAGTCTGATGAAACCAACATCCAAGAGATTTTTAAGTTCAACTTTGACAAGAACAACAATCTAGGGGTGCATCTTTCTAAGCTTTTGTTTGACAGGTTTAGCTCCTTTTGCTACAATTAGGTGATGCATGACCAAATCAAGATCTAAGCCAGGCATGTCTGCATAAGACCATGCGAAGTTGATTTGACCCATCTGGAGGAATTGCACAAATTTTTGTTGTTCCTTGGAGTTAATAGAGATGCCAAATGTATTTGGTGAGGAGTCTAGGGGTCCCCACATTGAATTCTTTTGTTTCCTCTATTAGGATGGTCGATCTCTCCTAATTCGTACTAAAGGGGAGGATGTCAAACCTTTTATCCGTAGGCGCCTCAGAGAGGTTTTCACTTTTGGATACACTCTTTGTTTTTACTTTTTTGGGATCAAACAGTGTCACGGTGTGGTTTTCACTAGAAGATCCATGCTTTATTGTAATATTTTTGTAGCTGAAATGTTTGGCATCTTCCCCAAAGTATGTTGCGCTGTTAAGTTCAATGGAAAACCCAACTTATGATCCCCACTCGGTATGTTATCCTATAATTCTAAAAAGTTTATGAGTGCCTCATCATTTTTGAAATAGTCAAGGCATGGGGGATTTGGTTGGTTCCATTCAATGAGTTTGCGATGGATGATAGGCATTACCTCGTTGATTAAGTTGATTTCATAGGAGGCGTCAGTGAGGGTTAATATAGAGGAGTGAAGTTCATCGATGGTACTCTCCTTTTCAGATTCTAGTGTAGGATTTGACATAGGGTATGTGGAAGTTGCTTCTTGCTTAGGAACCCAAAAAGTTTTAATCCATGCCTCTCCATAAACTAGGATATCCTTACGAGGTGGTGGAGGGGATGTGTCTTCCTCATCTAAAGTATTTAGATTCACTGAATCCCATTCCCACTCATGTGATTCTGTCTCTGAATCACTCTCTAACATCCGATTATTGTACTAGGCTGGGATGTGTTTTGAATTGAATAGTGCATTAATTATTGGCTTATGCACTTTCGGTGGTGGGGTTGCTGGTGCCGCTGATGGGGTTATCAGTCCTGTTGATGCTGCTGATGGGGTTATTGGTCCTGTTGATGTTGTTGATAGGGTTATTAGTGTTGTTGATACTGGTTGTGGTACTGATGTTGCTGATGGGTTTGTTGGTGTTGCAGATATAGTCAAGGATTGCATCCTTGAAGTAACTGGCTGATACACGGGTTTGCTGGGTTTTCCTTTGAATCAAAACTTAGGAAGAGATTCTTTTTGAAAACCTACTCTGGTTTTATCTTTTGGTTTCAACTCAGGTTGTAAGGGTTCGTGTCGTCCTTATTTGCAATGTGCCAAAGCATTATGGCCATCATATCCCATTCTTTGGATTATGGTGAAGCCTTTGCCATATTTGTCAGTGGGGAGCTTAGCCTTCGAGCTTTCTTTGTTGATAGGGTATGTGTAGATCCATTATGCCAGGTCTTCATCCATGGTTTCCCCTTCTTGACTTCTACCAGGGGTGAATTGTGCCAAAGTGCAAGTTCTTTTGGGCAGTGGTGAATGAAGTAAACCTTGGGGTTTGCCATGAGTTCTAGGGATGTGAGTAATTGCCCAACACAAAAGAGTTGGCTAAGATATATTCCCTGAGACCTTCCTCAACCATTCTCATTTTCAATTTCTCATGCTTTGGTATAGGGGTTGTTGAGATGGAAAGAGAGGCTGGATAAACATGTGATGAGTAAGGGATAGCTTCTTTGTTGTTAGGTACAGTGATCTCTGGCTGATGGTTAATGTTATTACAATATGCAAATGGATTAGCATCGCAGAGGATTGTAATTTCTACATCGTCATGTGGGAATTTGATACATTGGTGATAGGTAGATGGGACTGCTTGCATGGCATGTATCCAAGGTCTTCCTAACAAGAGATTATATAGCAAAGGAAGGTCTAGAACTTGGAAAACTATATGCTTCACCACTGGCCCAACCCTGATAGGTAATACAACAGCTCCTTTGGAAGAACGTTCTGCATCATCATATGCCTTGATGGTTATCTTTTTGCTGGCATCCACTAATTCTACTACATAATCCAATGTTGTGACCAATTGCAAGGTGCATATATTCAAGCCGACTCCATTGTCAATCAAGACTCGCTTGATTCTATGTTGGTTTACAAATCCTTCAATATGGAGGGAGGCATTATGCAGTTGTTGGAGGAAGCGTTGTCACTTTCAGAAAAAGTGAGGCATGGTGATGACTTTAGATTACCAACCATGGCTTGAAATTGATCTGTGTTGAGGTTGGCGAAGACCGACGCTTCTTGGAGAGCTTGATCCAAGATTGTTTTATGTGAGGGGGATAAGCGCAAAAGCTTTAATATGGAGATGAGGGCGGGCATTTTATCCAATTGCTCTACAAGATTATATTGTTTAGGGAGGGGTGTCGTTCCTTGTGGTGCTACTTGAATAGTAATCTTGCTGCGACATGTAACAACCTTGCATGTAGGATTTGGATCTTTGATGGTAAGAGTTACCACTTGTTCATTATCATCATAAGGTTCACAGTATAATTGTATGCAGCTTGTGTATAATTTGTTGTAGTATCTATGTTTCTCCCTAAGGTGGAAGGACCACTTTGACCATGTGATGGAAGTGGATTCTTGAACATTAAATGATCATCATTGGATGTTTTAGGGTCATGTCCTTCTATTTCAATTTCTCTTCTATCAATAAGATCTTGAACAAGATCTTTCAGTCGATGGCAATTTCTTGTTTTATGCCCTCTTCCTTGGTGAAATTCGCAATGTTCATGATCTCGCCACCATGGAGGCTTGACCCGAGGCTCATAATTAGATGTTTTTGGTAAGGTCATAAGATTGGAGGATACCAATTGACGTAAAATTGTCTCGATAGGTTCCCCTAAGGGTGTGTATGTGCATTTTGGCTTGTAGTTTTGTTGCTTTTGTTTTGGTTCCTCTTGTTGCGCATTGCGACCTTGATTTTGTGGATTAGTGATGGTGTTGTTTTTAGGAGGGGGATTTTGCCTTGCAAACTTGACCACAGGTTGTGTAATTTTTACTGTTCGTGCATCCATTATCCCGTCATTGACAACGTTCTTGTTCGTGTTCCAAAAATTTGGTTTATCACTATTATAACATGGCCGAGGCCCATCTTTGGGTTCATTGTAGATTTTGATAAGTCCCTTTTTGATGAAGGCTCTTTCACATTTTAGTCCTTGAGTGATCATCTCTTCAAAGGATTTTGTGCCCTTGATGTCTAAATGAAATTCTATTTCATCATTTAAGTTGGAAATGAAAATTTCCACTAGTTCTTGCTCAGGGAGATGAAGGGATCATCTGCTAGATAGTTGCTGTGAGGCCCCACCCCGACTCAGTCTGATATTTCAGTGGTTTTTATGATGAGACTATTATGGATTCTTATTTTTTATATGCTTTATGGATTAAAAACTTATATGATTCCATGATTTGGATAACATTGCTCTATGTTGATGCTTTATTTATATGCTTTATGATATAGAACACTACATGATTTTTGAGTAGGATGAATTTGCGATGATAAATGTCGTTATTGAATTTGCAGGACTTTACTATGATAATAGAATTATGATGTATGTTTAAGTGTGGATCAAAATTATGAGGATTAGGATGAATTGCTTATGTGAAATTGCTTGGATAAAAGATGTATTAAATTGTTCAGACGTAAATTGTATGCAAGTGATGACATGTATTATTATTCCTGTGATTTATATTATATGTGGTTATTTGAAAGTTACTAATGTGTAAATTGAGATGCACAGAAAGTTATCCATGTGACCATGGAAATATTACGGAGAACCAAACCTAGACCTATGTATGTTCGTAAAGCCAGAGTTTGTCTATTTGGAGAGACAACACCCCGTTTGTGTTGTATTTTATTCGTAACAGTAAATGGTGCATGTGTGTTAAGTGTTATTTAATTGATTTATGTAAAATCCACAAGAGACGATTTCATGTATAAATTTGTAAAAGTATTTTCTTTGTGTCACTTGACACGTGTGGATTTATGTTTGAATTTTTAAATTTGTCTCTTAGTGGGAAAATGTTAACTATAGCTTTTTCAATTAATGTAATGAGATTCCATAAATGCCTTGGGTAAAGAATCTTTGGGATGGTCAACATAGGTTTGACCCGAAAATAAACTTCAGAGGGGTTAAAAAAGGGTTAAATGGACACCTAGGGGTAGTTTAATAGGGTTTCCTAAAGCCCATAAGGTATACCTAAGGGTTAGGGGTAATTTAAGGCAAGTTTCTACTCCCAAGTGACCTTTTAGACACCCTAAAAATTGACTTTTCTAAGTTGTGCAAAAATTGAAATTAGAAGATTTGAACCTAGTTGTAAACCTTCATTTTCGAATGAGAGTTCCCTTTTCCATTCTACCTTACCTTCCTCTTTAGTTTTTAGAAACTTGTGAGAACTCTCACAATGGGCTTCTTAAGCAAGAATTAGAAAATTTGTGGGTAATCACCCACTCTCCATTTTTTGAGATAAAAGAATTTTGAAAAAAGATTAAGCTAGATTGTTGAATAGAAAAATTGGCTAAGGGTAGAAAGAGAAGAACTGTGGAATTGGGCTGCTCATCCTCAACAAAACTAACCTACCTTTGGGCATATTAAGGTTGGTTGTATTCTTCTTATAATGGCTTTCTTATTGCATGTGTTTGAAAGTAATGTTGGTGTAAAAAGATTTGTTTCTGTGCATGTTCTTTTGGAAATTTTATTTTGTAATTTTGTGTTATATATTGTATGTGTTTTTGGGAGTCATCAAGACCTCTTACTCTTGGGAGAGAGGAGGATCTTGTGGGTGGTAGAAGTGACAACCCTCGAGTGAGAGACTCTCGTTATGAGAGCGATCACAAGGGATTTTGTGTGACCCTTGCTGCATGGTGTGTTTGTGCAATGGGGGTCATAAGGAGGGAAATAAGGCATGAATGCCTTGAGGAGCATAAGGAATAAGGGATTGCTATACTTGATGTATTTGGTTTGCCATGAGGTGGCTACATATTTTTCCATACTTGCAGTTCTCCTCAGGGTATTTGGTCCACTACCACCCTTAAAAAGGTCATCACCAAGGTGTGGTGCAATGCAGCTGGGTTGGGAGTGTGTTTGAATTTGTGTGCATTTTGTCCTTTGTGTTTGCATGTTTGTTTCGCATCTAGGGCTTGGTTCTCCGAGCTCGGGGGTGGCTACCAGTTAGCCTAGGCTACGAGGTGAGCACTCCATGGTCACAACCCTTGATTTAATTGCAGGTTGTAGGAGAAGATATCAGGGCATGTAGATATGGCTGGAATTATTTGTTGCAAAAAATACGATGTAAATGTAATTTATGTTCTTGTAAGTCCTCACTTGAATGAAGGGAGAGACCTAACTTGTAAAGTGACTATAAAGTCTTGTGACTAAGTTTAAAGTTTTGTAATAATTATTCGTGCATTACTGTAGAAAAGAAAGAGGTATTTTTGGTTTAGTTTTCTACATTTCTGGATAAATTACAATGTTGTGTTTTAGGACATTTGATAAGAAAAATATTTATCTATTCTTTTTATGCATTTATACTCCAATATTAGGAAAGGAAATGAAAGTTGAGTGCATGCATGCAAAGGTTGAAAATAAAAGCATTTAGGACTATACAGGGAAATGTAAAAGTATTTTAATTAAAACTGTGATTATAGTTTATTTGTGATTTATTTTAAATGCAGAAAATAAAATCTAACATTTACATAACCATCTCTATAGTGTTATTTAATTTATTCTTTATTCAATATGTAGTTCTTGTTAGATTTATTAAAAAAAACTGTCATTTAATTAGTTGTTGTAGATTTTGCAAAGTCTGCCAAATTATTTATTGCAGAAAATGAAAATGAAAATCTATTATAGTTTTTATTTAACTAAAATCTAGATTTATTAGTTGCTGGTAAAATTATTAAATCCAGTCATTCACATAGCTGAAGATTGAAATAAAACACTTACTTACCCTTACTGTAAAAGAATCAGAAATTTATTAATCCATTTATTTTATCTTTATATATAGGACTTTTATGAAAGAAAATAAATCAACTAGAAAACAAAATCATATTTCAGTATTATGTTCGAAAACATATCTAGAATTCAAAATACTAGGATGTATTCATTGCAAAATTATTGTCATATATATATATATATATATATATATATATATATATATATATATATATAATTTATAGACATGCAGATTTCATGTACCTCTTTAAATATATATTTATATAAAATGCACTGATTTAAGGAATCACGAAAATGAATGTATATATACCTGCATGCATATATATATATATATATATATATATATATAATTTTTATTTAAAAAAAATATAATAAATGAAAAAAAAATATAATAAATGAAATAAAAAAATAAAAAAATAAAAAAAAACAAATTAAAATTTGTATTTAAAAAAAAATAATAATTTAAATTTTTTTGGGGGGCTCGGCCCCTGCGGTCTTCCCCGCAGGGAGGCCCCTCTGCTCAGTGGGCGCGGGCTCCCTAGTGGCGGCCGCAGCCGCCATTGTGGGCCGCAACCCACAGTGGAAGGCCTCGACCTCCACTGTGGGCGGCGACCCACAGCAACGACGTCGTCGTCCCTGTGGGGAGCAAGCCCCATCGCTCGCCCTCTGTCATAAACGCCAACCCCCAACAAGCGCTTCACCCCCCTGCCATGGCCGCTGCCGAACCTCCTTAATTCGGCCCTGCAATAAAAAGTTGTTAATCAAAAAAAAAATATAAGTATAAAACCCTAGCTCGGGTAGGGCTAGGGTAATGACAATAGAAATAATTAAAAAATTATAATTTTAGGGAGATTTTATAATGCAATTTCCTAACTAGGGTTGCATGACTTTATTACCCTAAAGTTTGGGAAATTGTTAAGGAAACTAAATTTATATATTTAGAAATATATTTGTTTATAAATATAATTATTTAAATACACATATATGAAAATATAACTAGAAGGTTAAGGGAATTAAAGATTAAAGCAAATCTTTAGATTTAAATATTTTTATTATTAAATGGAGATGAACCTATATATATATATATATATATATATAGGTATTTACCTTGTAGGTCATATTATCTCTATGGATTTTAATCACCAATGAAGTATTATTCACGTTAGATTAAATAGATTGAAATGGGCACAAATTTAAATACTAATGAAGTTAATATTTAATTTTTAAGTTCCAGTAGATTGGGTTGTTTTGAATTAAAATTCAGTGAAGTGATATTTAATTTTAACTAAATAGAATTAGATGTTGTAAATTAAACAATTAGGAATTTAAGTTCTAAATGTAATTTATTGAGCTAGAGGGTTTAAATTTTTTAATCTCCCCTAGACGTAGGTGCACGTGATTTATCTTGAATAGGAAAATATTCAATTTGCGATTATAACCGACCCTTTAGTCGTTTTAGTTAATCTACTACTTAATTATTGCTAAGTAAAATATTTTATATTTGTAAATTTAATATTTTATAGTTCTGTTTTTTAAAAATAAAAAATTGTCCCGTTCTTGCCCTAAATTTTGGGCATGACAGTTGCCTCCACCGTTGCAGGAAAGTTGAGAACAACTCCCCTAGTTTTTGTTTGGTGTTGCATAAATCTACCATGGTGACATCACGTTCTATGTTGTGTGCATAATGAGTGATGAATTTTTGGACTAGTTCCTCAAATGTTCTAATGCCACCTGGTAATTGTGAAAACCATTGTGTGGTTGTGCCTCCCAAACTTTGAGGAAAGAGGTGAAATAGATATGTGTCCTCATAGGCCACCTCTAAACAAGTTGAGTGAAATTATCGCACATGATCCCTAGGGTCTCCTTTGCCTCTATACTTTTCAAAATTTGGTGTTTTGAACCCTTGCAGAAAAGGTGGCATAAGCATGTTTCTATTCAGTTGTTGAGCGAGATTTTCTACTTGTTGCCTCAACATGTCTATTTTTGAAGGAGAAGGAGGTGGAATATTCCCTTGATGAGTAAGGTCATAGTGGAAGTAATCTCTACCTCTTCCACCATCATGACGGCTATGTTGCTCAGATGTTTGTCATATCTGTGTTGTATCAAAGTTGGAGGGTAGTTTGGCACCCTCTTGAGCAAGTCTTAAGAAATGAGCATCTGCATTGTTTCTAAGGATTTCATCAAAGAGCCTATTGAATTTGGGATTATGTTGTGCTCTTTCTATATCTTCTAGAGTTGGAGTGCTGGGTTCTTCATCATTAGTGCCTCCTCCAACGACCTCATGAAAATCGTTGAGGTTTTCTTCCTCCTCTTCTATTTTTGGTTGTCGGTTTCTCATTGATCTTGTTTGAGCCATGTTCTTGAAAGTTTGATGTTTGTGAAAGTGATTATGAGGTGGTGATGAAATATTTGATGGAAGATAAGTTTTGTGGAATTTTTGTTGGAAGATGGATCTCTAACACAGAAGGTTGGATGTCAATAAAGTTCTTTGTGAATTGCTCTTGCGTTTTTCAACAATTTTGATGTGATGAGGTATAGCAAGGTTTGAAATGTGTTACAAACCAAGCTACCTAGTAATGAGAGGATGCACTCATAAACTAGTTTTAACGTGTGTAGAAATGCCTCTTAGGATGATTGATCCTAGATGTAGAGACACTCTAAAAGTGATTTGTTGGTTTGATTTAAGCAATATCTAAAACTACTAAGGACAAGACCTCTTTGTGTTTTGAGAGTTGAATGGATTTGTGATGTATGAAGGTGAAAGTGGATAGAATATGTACCTCAATAAAAACTTTATGTTATAAAGGGGGTTTCTACTTATTCCTCTCTCTCAGGGGTCAGTGGTTCCCCTCGAGCTTCGTTGTATGTGATACAGATTTTAGGAAAGAAAGCAGGATTGATCTTGCGCCCTTTGTTTTTGTGATAATCAAAAGCTCTATTGCTCAAAGGCTCTTTGTCAAATTCATTGGATTTGCCTTGTAGGTACAAGTGCATATGACGTAAGAATACCCTATGTGAGAGAGATAGGTTTCTATTGATATAGAAAAACTTCCTTCTTTTGATAAGATCTTTTGAACCAGGTTGTCTCTTTTTTAATGTGGTCCTTTGATGAAGATTCCGTTTTCTCAAGATATGAGTGATGGTCATACAAAATGATACTTTGTTTCACTTGTTGAGGTTGTTTTTGTTTATCAATGTTTGATGTAGATTCGTTGGATGGATACTCGGTTTAAAATTGTTTTGAATTTCTTTGACAAGAAAACACAACAAGCACACAAGCACAATAACCTTGCCCCTTTTCAACAAAAGGCAAAAATAGGTGTGGGTCTAAATCAACCGAATCATGAAATTTTTGACCCTTTTTACAAATGTATTTTATGTTTCCCAAAGCTTGAATTCAACTTAAATTGTTACTGGTTTGAAACAAGACGAAGACAACTCAAACACTTTTTATCCCTATGGTCATGGCCAGTTGCCATATTTTCAGCTCACATCTTGATATTTCTTCGACTTTGGTACTACACACCTTATGAATCCCGCCGTGGTAGGTAAGGATGTGATATACTAAGTCTTGTGCGGGCATAACAGAGAGATGATCCCTATGATGGGGGAGTCACCACTTTCATCAATCTACAGGTAGCCTTTCAAAAATCCCTGTTTCTACTCAAGGAAATATGTATGGTGAGTATCTTGGGAGAAAAACCATCTATGCTCTTGCACTAAACTTTTCACAAATATCCTCAATCAATAGAACGGGTGGATTTCTAGAATAAAAGGTGTCTAGTAATGTTCGATGTTTTTGGATGTAAGTTCATTCTGTAGTGACTCACTTAAGAGCCTTGTAACTTATAGTGGGACCCATATGTCCTTTCGGCAAGTTACATTGTAAGAACAACTACACCCAAGGCTACAACTTTCACTCTCACCTGATTTCTATAGCGGCTCGAAGGATTTACCGCGCAAGGTCGTTCCCAAGAGTGATGTGTCTCTTGTCAGACCTCTCTTAAAAATAAAAAATTTAGAGTGTTACTAACACTTTTCTCTTGCACCTAGGACCACGAGAGCTAAGGGAGAGGATAGTGTGTGTTAGAAATGAGACCACTCTACAGATTTGCACAAGCGTGCCAAACACAAAAAATATTTGTTCTTTTTAATTGTTTTTATCGCAATGTGATCTATATGTTATTTGGAAATGTTGCTCCAACAACCATGGTGTTCTTTTTAATCCACAAAGCAATTTGTTTTCTAACTAGGAAAGTGAAAATCCTAGTCAACAA